>NW_027457554.1:2715000-3015000 GCF_050624435.1 Tenrec ecaudatus | reverse complement strand
ACTCTGGGAGGGGTCGGGATGCACAGGGCTAGGCTGACCTCAGGAACTCATGTGTAAAGGGCTTTTTCTCACTTGGAAGCAGGCTGGGTTCACAGCTGTTCTTTCTGGTAAAGCTTGTTTCTGAACCTTGCCACGTCTAAGTCCGAAGAGGGAAATGAAGGTGACAAATGCTGCGAGGAGCCCTGGGCACATCTTGGCTATGGTTCTGCTTAAGTCTGTTTCATTTGAATCCCAGTTTTACCTTTCCTCCTTTCTGGGTTCCGAAGCATCAGATGGGTGCCAAATGCTTCCACGGACAACACTAAAGCTGAACAAGGTGGAGGCAGATGAAGAGCAACGGGAAGTTGGTATTTGGGAGACTGCATACTTGGGCTTCCAAAGCCAGTCTAGCTCGTGGTTAGAGCCCTGTTTCAGATTCCACTGAAATCTCCTAGTGTCCAAGGACCAAGTGGCTCCTAAGTCCAGAATTTCTGTTACATGTCTCACCAAGGAGAAGCTGGGCCAAAATGCATTGAAGAATAAAGCAGGAGCTTGGCTTGTGAATCCACTCTCTGATTCTGAAATTTCAAAGGCTCCGTGCACAGACATTTCAACACTGAAAGCACAGCAGGGAAAATCAAAGACTTGGGCTTCCTCCTTGCCCCTCTTTTAGGGCTTTTATGGTTTTCCAAGGCGCCTCCCAGAGCCGAGTGTTGTATAGGTCATGTTTAAAAATGTCGTAGTTCTGAGGGACTTGCTGTTCTGCTTTCTTTTGCAAGGCGACCCGGTTTCTTGTCTTGTGGCCAAACACAGAGCACAGATGTCTCTGGGCCCCCTCCTTTTCCCCTGACCTTTGCTCTCTTCTCTGGATACCCTACTGACCTGTTCTCCTTTACAAAATCTGAACTGCTCACACACTTCGTTAAATTCTCATCCTAGCGAGAAGCATCTGAGCATCATATTAGAGCCTGTATGAGTTCTGTTCTGGATGCCTATTTGTGTAACTTCAGGTCTCCTGCATGGAAACGTCCCATGCCCACAGAACCACACAGGTAATATAAACTCCAACAGTAGTTTAAGGTTTAAAGTGGTCACAGGGAACACTGGGGCCCGAGTCTCCTGGTGAACCACACAGGCTGTCTAAAGGGGCTAGTTCCATCTCAATGTAGCCATGCAGGAATGTAGACCGGTTAGGTAGCAAGACAAGGGGTTGTTCCTCTGCATGCTTAGGGTGCCCCCTACGGGAGGTTGGAAGCCAATGCGGGCTAAGCCCAAGCCAGGAGAGCTTAATTAACGCCTCCCAGCTGAAAGCCCTTAAAAGGCTGGAATCTGGAGACCACCCCCCCTTCCCTTCAGCTGCTTCTCTACCTTCCACTCAGCAGGGCTGGGTGTGCATTGTCATGAGGGTGCCCGTGTTCACTTTAGTGTAACGCCAGAACCTTCTTCTCTCATGTATATAAACCCACTCGGATTACCAACCAGGCTTTGGTGTGAATTTCTTTCCAGTGTGTAGCCAAGGACCGAGACATTTCCCACCCGAGAAACCTAACAGACCCAGACTTACAATAAACCCATATTTTTATTTATAAGGCAAGAGGTGACCATGTCTAGATAAAAATGGTGAAGAGGGCCCTGGGTTTGAGAAAGATTCTGAAGTAGAATCCATAACCCTAAGAAATGTATTGGCCTTAGGGGAAGGGCAAAGAGGGCTGGATTGAGAAAGTCTCTGGCATCCAGTTCTGACTTGACTTCTGGATCCTGAATCCTTCAGGGCCATGACTTTGCCCTGCACCCAGACCTTCCAATAGCCATCTTCTCAGAGCCTTGTTAAGTTCTCATAATACATTAAACCTGCCATCCTGTGAGCAGCTACCAAACCCAGGCACTTTTTTCAAAGACAAGCTCGCTCTCTCTACCCCTAAGAGCAGGTAGTTTGGGTATGATGGATATGAGATACCACAGAAGACAAATCTGTTATCATCCATGGTGCACAAAACATGCTGTCACAACCAGGACTCGTGACAATCCCTCAGTTTCCTAAATTGCTTCACTGCTACTTTTTAATTAAGCCTCATTAGATTGTCATATATTGATAAGAGGGATGACTCTGAACTAGATGCATAAATTAAACCTTTCCTCATCCTATGCTTTTATATGAATGTGTTAATTATTTTTGTCATTAGGGAGAATAATGGAGGGATGGAGCAATACCAAACGGAGTTTGACAAAGTGTTGGTGTTTGCTGCGGCAAACGTGGTGCGTGTCAGATACAATCCGTCACCCAGTGAGTCTGCAATTAACACCAAGGGACAAAGGTAGGATTCCCTGTAATAAATACCTTCCTCCCAGATGCTAATGGGGACCCAGCAGGACCCAAAGTTGTGTTGTCGCAGTTGTACACGGGCCCTTAGAGGAGACAGAGCTGGTGTTTGAAACGAGTCTTGTTTGCCCCCAGTTGGAGTTCATCCACCCCAGGACAGTCCTATCCACTGCCAGGGACTCGCAGCTCCCCGTCCACAGGATGCAGCCAGCTCTCCAGCTCCCAGATGCTCCCCCGTATGCAGGGCCTGGGGCAGGACGTGGGGTGAGCAGTGGGCACTGGGCAACCTGGGGTCCCATCCAACCTGGCCCAGGGCATGCACAGTCCCACCTTGCAGGCCTCCTGGAGCGTGGCCTCTTTCCTCCTACAGTTGGCCCTCAGCTCGCCCCAGAGCTGCTGCAGTTCCTGTAGCCTCGCCTGGAAGGTCTCTGAGGCCCAGTGGCCCCCCTGCAGGCCCCTCTGTCCCTCCTGCAGCCACAGTGGGCACACAGACCTCCTCCAGCCACTAGCCTTGTGGCTGTTGGTTCTGGGCACTAGTTTGTAAGCTTCGTTCCCCCCTCTATGTAATGGGCACAACAATGGATTATTTTGCTTCAAGGAGAGAAACCATATACAGTCCTGAGTGGGGTCCATCTTTTGTAGATGGGAATAGAGACACTTAAAAAAGAAGGAAAAAAAAGGATTGACCTCCAGTCCCTTCACCGGCAAGGACAAATGCTCTGGTCTCACTGTGTCCCCTAAAAACATCATGTCAAAACGCTTTCTTTTAAATTATGGACATCACTGCATTATAGTTATGACAGCCAAAGGTGGAAGCCGCCTTTGAGTCCGTGGACAGATGGATGGACCAAGTCAGTGAGTTCGAGTTCTAGAACGGAGTGGTGTCCTTTCATTAAAATAGGGGGATAAATGTCAGGTCACAAATGAACCTTGAAAAGACATGCTGGGAATGAAATAAATAAAATTCCCAACTCACTGCCATCCAGTCAACTCTGACTCATGGTAACCCTAAAGGGCAGAGTGGAACTGCCCCCACAAGTTCCGGGGATGGTAACTCTTTTACAGACATAGAAAGCTTCATCTTTCTCACAAGGCGCAGCTGGTGGACTTGAACCGCAGGTCTTACAGATCACAGTCCAATTTGTAACCACTATGCCAGCAGGGCTGCTGGTAATGACATAAGCCGGACACAAAAGAACAGGTGTAGGACCGAGCCAAGTAGAGAAAGGGTGAGCACATGCAAAGGCACAGAGGCAGGCAGATCGGAGATATAGGGGATTCACGGTGGCACTCTTGGGCGGGTTAGTGCCCTGTGATCCCGCTACCCATTTATTTATTATTATTATTACTTTTCCTTTCCCCGCCTCTTTTTATCTGTCTACCATGTGTACCCCTGAATTTGGTCTGGTCCCTGCCATATTACCTGGTCCTCACCCCAGGAATGTTCATACAGTAGCTTTTCCCCTATGTCCCTTTTGCATTTTTTTAAAGCTTACCTCCGTGGACACAGTGTGTACTTGTCCTTTTGTGCTTGGTTTACTTCGCTTAGCATGCTTTCCTCCCGTTCTTCCCATGCAGTGATGTGCTTCAAATTTTCATCACTACTTTTTAGCGATTCATAGTACTCCATTACATGTATGTACAACAGTTTTTTCCCCCCACTGAAAAAGAAGTCTTTATTCTGATCCCACCAGCTGTATGTACCATCTGTTATGCGCCTTCCTCCTTGGCAATCCGGTCTTTCTTGAGTGGTCCCATGAAAGCTTTTTTCTCTTCCACGGTCTGGAAACGGCCATGGCCCAACTTGGAGGTGGTGTCGATGAACTTGAGGTCGATCTTCTCCAGGGCACGGTGCTTGGTCTGCACCAGCAGGGACTTGTGCAGAGAGAGCACTCGCTTCTTGGTGCACACCATGCCGCCCTTCAGCATGACAAAGTCATTGATCACATCCCCGTAGTGGACAAAGTCGCCCAGGGGGTTGATGCTCTTGTCAGAGAGATCATAGTCGGTGGAGGCGTTGTTCTTGATAAGCTTTTCGTCCTTGATGAGGTAGCCCTGGCCAATCTTATAGATCTTCTTGTTGATCTCTGTGCAGTGGTGGTAGCCTTTCTGCCCAGCGCGGGCCATCGAGAAGGCCACACGGGCAGGATGCCAGGCCCCGATACAAGCCACCTTGCGCAGCCCTCGGTGGGTCTTTCGGGGCATCTTCTTGGTGTGCCAACAACTGGTGACCCCTTTGTAGCCTTTGCCCTTGGTCACCACCGTGATGTCGACCATTTCATCCTGCGCGAACACCTGGTTCACTGGCACCAGCTTCTCTCAGGCCCAGTCCAGCTTCTCAGCCACGGAGCCCCCGTTCACCTGCATCTCCATCAGGTGCGCCTTCTCCTGGCGCAGGGGGAGCAGGCGCGTCTGGGTGTGGGTGATGGCGCGCATGACCGGGCAGGACTTCTTCATGCTGCTAAAGTCTTTCTCAAGCTGCTTCTTACCCTTGTCATCCTGCCACTTCTTGCAGTACTTGGTGAAAGCCTTCTTCTTCGCCAAGTGCCAGGTCTTGTAGAACCGCCGCTTGCACTCGTCGTCACTGATGTGTTCCGCAAAGACCGTCTTGAAGGTCCGGAGGCCGCGAGGTGTCTCCACATAGCCCACGATGCCCACCACCACCATGGGAGGGGTCTCCATGATGGTCACGGCCTCCACCACTTCCTTCTTGTTCACCTTGGAGCCTGGCCTGTCAACCTCGCGCACAATGTGGGTCATGACGGCCTTGTAGCCCAGGAAGGCCGTCAGGTGGACCGGCTTGGAGGCGTCATCCTTGGGGAAGCTCTTCACCTTCCCGCCGTGCCTGCTGCTGCGCTTCCGAGGCAGGAAGCCCAGAGACCCATGCTGGGGCGCCGAGAACTTCCGGTGTGACATTACATCGTTGATCCCCGCTGGTAGAGGTACCCCAGTTTAATCCAATTGTCAGGTGATGAAAATTTGGGTTGTTTACAATTCTTTGCAATTGTGAACTGTGCCACAATGAACATTGGAGCACAGATGTCTGATCTTGGTTTGTTTCTTGCCCAGTAAGGGTGCGGGGGTTGCTGGGTCATATGATAACTCTATTTCCATCTGTTTTAGATATCGCCAGTAGACCTCTTTCTTACACATATATGAGTCTCCCTGGATTTGTTTCACGGATGATGTGTCTGGGTCATTGTGTGGTCGTGGTCTCTTTTAAGACTTGATCGATGTTTTCTTTACATTGTTTGTCCTGAAGGTCTCTTTTGTACCCTAAAACAAGGAGTCAAGGAGATGCATGGGACTTGATTGCAGAAGGGGGGCAGGAGTGAAGAAATGGACCCAAAGGGTGTCCATACCACTTCTGGGCTCTGCTCTGGAGCTGTTGCCAGCTGTCCATAAACTGTTGGCACCTGTGGCCGAGGCTGCGGGCTGACCCCAGGCTTCTCTGTCAGAGGAGGGCTGCCTTCTGCTCCGTGATATGGGGGATGTCCGGAGGCTGAGAAGGGGATCAGGTTGTGCTCAAGAGGCCCCTGGCATGGGAGTGTACTGGCTCAGCTCTTCCTCTGCAGGGTCCCACAGAAGAGGTCCCCTGGCCTGGCCCCAGTGGCATACCTGCCCCTGAACTTGGAGGAGGCCCATCTCCTGCTCCAAGGCCTCGTGTCTGTGCAGCAGCCTCTCCATGCTCTCCCGATCCTACCCAAGGTCCAGGACTCTAGCAAGGGCACCCTGTGTAGGACGGGCACATTACAGGCTTGGCCTCTGCCCTTCTGCCCAGGGTTCTCTTCGATCCTTTCTTCCTGGCTGGTCTTGGCCTTGGCCTCGGGCAGGTGACAGAGTCTGATTAGTGTCTGCACAGTGACACTGCGGGTGTTGGGGACAAGGCTGCTGGATGGAAAACCAGTACCTAGCAGGGGTCCCAGGCCTTCCTGTCAATTCCTTTCCTGCCTCCCTTCCTTGGGGTCTCTGTCTCATAGGCCACGTGTTTCTGAAATCGCAACAGCTTCTCTTTTTGGTCCCCAAGGGGGACAGGCTATTCCAGCTGCTGGCCCCACCCCTGGATCCAGTCGCCGTCCTGTGTGATGATGGGGACATAAGTGCCCTGATGTTCATACTGCCTTGGCCCCAAGCGGTGACCCCGTCTACCCCTCGGGCTGTGCCAAGGAGTGAAATGCTGACAGGCTCAGGGACAGCACAATAATTTTTCTTTCACCCAAGATGACAGGGCCCAGGCCCATCAGTCTACAGATCTAGGAAGTGGCTGGGCAGGGGCCATGGGTGGGTTCTCATGTGGAGTGTGCCCCTCACCCACTCTTGGGGCCCTGTCTACTCTGCCCATCAGGATGACAGGTGTCCACACGGGTCTGAGAATCAAGAGTCCTGGGCTCCAGTCCTAGCTTTGCCCCAGGAAAAGCCATTGAAATCTCCACATCCCGTTCCACCGCAGGCCGCCCCTTGGCCCCTAATGGGGCTGAAGGTCACTTGTAAAGGTAAAATGGGGTTCAGGTGGGCTGCCCTCTGACCTGAATAGCAGCCCTGAGAAAGCCGGCAGTAATCAGAGAGGTGTGAAGCTTGTGTAGCTGACCTTCTCCCAGGGCTTCCAATAAAGCCGGCCGCTCTCCTTTCGTCCCCAGCAGACCCTGAACCCAGGGCCCTGGCAGCACCCTGGCCTGCTCTCTCACGCAGCCTCCTGCGTAGAGGGAGTTAGGAGGTGGACCCAGCCCTGAGTACTGAGTGTACTCCTGCTGGGGCTGGCTCACAGCCCATAGCCCTCACTATAAGTCCCGGGGGCCTCCCCTCAGCTCTGCAGTTGAGGGTTGGCCAGCCTCCTGGGCAGAAGGAAGCAGGGGCCATGTGATATGGGCAGATCCAAATGGCCTCTGTGGTCCCCAGAGTGTGGCCTAACCCATCCCCTTGCGCATGAGCACCTCGTCTTGGTCACCAACACTGGATTGGAGCCTATGGCTCCTTGGTAATCCCTCACCAACCAGCACAGGTTCGGTGTGCATACACACCTCATCCGTGTGCCCCCAATAGTCTGGATACCCCGGCCTTATCAGGGTCACGCCCATGACCGTCCCGGCCATCACCTCCCTGTCCTGTGTGCTTAGCACCTCTGGAAGGTGCCATGCTTCTAGATCAGCCGCTCCACCTCTTCCACAGAGCCCTCCAGGGCACTGGCTTCCTGGGAGACCTGGGGCAGCCATGGAGGTGACACAGAGGTGGGGGGGGATTGGGGGCACAGATTGTGGTTCAAAAGGAACCCTAGACAGCAACATCTGCCAGAACCTTGGTTTACAGCCTGGGCTCTCTGGGGGTGCATCAAGGGGCCTGCGGCAGGGGGTGGGGAGGTAGGTGCTGAGCAGGAGGGGAAGGAACCTGAGGAAGAATAGCACTCCAACCTGGGGGCCGTTAGGAACATCCCAACTTCTGACGAGGTGGGGAGGAGCCCCATCAATTTCCAACCAAACCGCGTAGGGCTTGGCTGGCCAGGGCCAGGTGTGGGGAGGAGATGGCCCTGAGTGACCTGAGGCTCAGGTGTCCCCTTGGCCACTTGGGAAGACACACTATCTAGCTCCGTATCAGAATAGCAGCCAGTGATCCAGGAAGCAAGGGAGATTGGGGTGGCACTACAGGAGGACTGGAGGTCCTGGGGTCAGTGTGTCTGTGTGTGGTGAGGGGAGCTGTCTCCTGGGCTGCAGGATCTTGTCCAGATGCCACACTGTCTGAGGAAGAGCTGCTTGTGGTGCATGGCCTGCCGTCTCCCTTGATTCCGTTCCCAGGCCTGAAAGACCTGCTCCCAAGCATCCTGCATGGCGCATAGCCTTTCCTGGACCTGGGCATGGTCATGGACACAACCGAAGGTGGTGCTGAGGGAAGCTCCAGAGAAAAGGTGCCTGACTGTCCCACCCAAGGGGAGGGTATTGTTTGTGTTTCCACAGGGAAAGAGGGACCAGATATAAAGCCAGTGCCAGATGAATGCAGTGTGCCCGCACAGAGTGGGGAGCCAGTGGAGGGGCCTGAGGGCCGGGCTCCCATACCAGCTATGTGGACAACTGCCCCTGCCCCCAGAAGAATTTACTTCAGAGGACAGCACTGAAGCTGCATCTAGGAGAGAGGGGCATGATTGATCAGAGCAAATGGGAGCAAAGAAGGGGGAGGAAGAGAGAGTGGAGCACATCCTGCCCATCAGGCCTGGAGGACGATATCCCGGCTCTGAACAGCCAATGGACAGAGTGGACAATGTGGCTGATCCCACCACGAGACACACCATCCATTGATGACCCAGGGCCCTAAGGGGGACAACACTGGAGACTCAGGGTTAGAACTGGCCCAGAATGATCCTATGGCACTGAGGCAAACCACTAAAATTGTGTGGCAGAGGAACCGTGGGAGCAGAGCAGGGAGCCCCTGAGGTAGTACAAAGGACAGACTCTGGGCCAAAGCATGGTACCCATTGGACCTGACTGAAGGACACGCCTAGAGATTAAAAATCAGACCTTCATCTATGTATAGGTTTTTCTTTCTTTAAAATTTTTTTCTTTTATTTTATTCTTAAAAAAGCATTTTATGAGGGACTCATACAACTCTTATCACAATCCATACTTACATCAGTTGTATAAAGCACATCTGTACATTCTTTGCCCTCATCATTTTCAAAGCATTTGCCTTCCAAAATTAATTTATTCTTCTATGGGTAATTGGTTTCCTTTTTGTTGTCATTGCTGTGTTCTCACTCATTGCCTAACTTGCAATGACTTGATTTTTGGTGCATATTATTATCTCTACAGACCTATCTAGATACGATAGACTGCATGAATAGTTTGGAGGAGAAAACAAGGGGACCAATAGTTCCGGGGGAATAGGGGAGTGGAAGAGAAGGGGGCAAAAGTGTAGTGCTGAACAACCCAGGGACAGGGGAGCAATAAGGAGGGTGTGAGTGGTCTGGTAGGGATTCAGCAAGGGCAAGGTAACCGAGAGAAATTACTGAAACCCAAATGAAGGCTGAGCATGATAGTGGGACAAGAGAAAAGTAAAAGGAAATAGAGGAGAGAACTAGGTGACAAAGGGTATTTATAGAGGTCCAAAGACTAATGTACATATGTAAATATATTTATATGAGTGTAGGGAAACAGATCTGTGTGCATATATTTATAGGTTTAGTACTAAGGCAGCAGATGGACATTGGGCCTCCACTCAAGCACTTACTCAATGCAAGAGCACATTGTTCTATTAAATTGGCATTTCAGGATTCACACCTTCCAGACACGATTGCTGAAGAAAAATGTGTGCATAAGCAAATGTGGTGAAGGAAGTTGACGGTGCCCGGCTATCAAAAGATATAGCGTCTGGGGTGTTAAAAGCTTGAAGATAAATAAGCGGCCATCTGGCTGAGAAGTATCAAAGCCCACATGGAGGAAGAACACCAGCCTGGCTGACCACGAGGTGTAGAAGGGTCCAGTTATCAGACATCAAAGAACTAAAAATCGTATCAGTGGGTGCCCACCTTCCTGATACGATCAGTGAAGACAAACGTGTGCATAAGCAAATGTGGTGAAGAAAGCTGATGGTGCCTGGCTGTCAAAAATATAGCATCTGAGATCTTTAACGCTCAAAGATGAACAAGTGGCCACCTAGTTCAGAAGCAACAAAGCCCACATGGAAGAAACACACCAGCCTGTGTGACCACGAGCTGTCGAAAGGATCATGAGGTATCAAGAATCAAAGAACAAAAAATCATATCATTTAAAATGTGGGTGAGTGCAGAGTGGAGACTCAAAGCCCATTGGTAGCCAACCGGACACCCTTTACTGAAGGGTTGTGGGGAGGATATGAGCCAGTCGTGGTGCAGGGTAGCTACGATGAAACATATAACTTTCCTCTAGTTCTAAAATGCTTCCTCCCCCCACTCTCATGATCCCAATTCTACCTTACAAATCTGGCTAGATAAGAGGGTGTACATAGGTACAGATAGGAACTGGAAACACAGGGAACGCAGGACAGATGACTCCTTCAGGACCAGTGGTGAGAGTGGCGATGCCTGGAGGGTGGAGAGAATGTGGGGTGGAAAGGGGAAATTGATTACAAGGATCTACAAATAGCCTCCTTCCTGGGGGAGGGACAGCAGAGAAGAAGGAAGGGGGAGACTTTGGACAGTGCAACATATGATAAAATAATATTAATTTATGAATGATGAAGGTTTCGTGAGGTAGGGGGGAGTGGGGTGGGAGGGGGAAAATGAACAGCAGATATTAAGGGCTCAAGTAGAAGGCAAATGTTTTGAGAATGATGATGGCAACAAATGTACATATGTTCTTTTAAAAAAAAAAACCCTTTTATTATTTAAGCTTAATTTATTCCCAAGCCATGAGTTTTTGCTTCTTCAGTTTCTTCTGGGAAATCTTTTTCTTCAGTGCAACCTCCTCTTCTGGCTTGGGAACGATTTGTTCCTTCTCAGTCAGGATCATTTCAATGTGGCAGAAGAGCTCCTGTGTGGATTAATCTAGCCAAGAGCTCTGTAAGTCCGGTGGTGCAGCTTGGGGGCTTTGTTCACCTGGATGTGCTCGATGACCTGAGAATCCACATCTAAACCCTTAAGTTCAGCATGACTTTCTGCATTTTTAAGCATGTGAACCAAACATTCAGCACTCTTTTTGGGCTACCAACTCTGGGTCCCACCCCACAGTTTGGCCTGGGCACATCTACCAACACCATCATTGTCCCGTCGGAAAGGCACACACTGCTTCTGCAGAGTGACGTCTTTCAAGTATTTGGTGGCTATCCAGATGTGCATGCCTTTGATGGCCTGGGCAGTTTCACGGGTGTTTTTGAAGTTGACCCGTAGATTCGACCCTCTGTATTTGCAGTATTTTGTAGGGTTTTCTGGGTCAAATGAGTAGCGAACCATTTTAGCAGGTCACCTCAGGCCGCTATTGTTAGCGGAAGAGCCTGTACATATGTTCTTTACACAATGCATGTATGTATGGATTGTGATAAGAATTGCACGAGCCCCCAATAAAATGATTAAAAAATAGAAAAGAAAGGAGCTTGTCCCTGTGGGGCCAGTGTGCGGTGGTCCAGTGAGCTGGGGCAGGGCCAGAAAGGGGAGCCGACCTCCACGGCGGACGTCCCTGTAGCCTGGAGCACCTGCTGTCCCCGCTGGGTGGCGCATTGGTGCAGCTCCTTCTGGGCCTCCAGCTTGGCCCGCAGCTCTTGGTGGACACTGAGGCTTTGGGCTCCACTGCCGGGGTCTTGGGGCTCCTCCACCACCTGCAAATCTCACTGCACACTGGCTGCCCAGGAGGCATAGTCTTGCACCTGGTGCCTGGGAGAGCACGGGAGAGCACGGGGTGAGGGGACCTGGTACCGAGGCAGCGTCACAGCTGCCTGAGTCCACCACCACTCATGTCCAAACCTCCATGTCTCTGCCGCTCAATCCCACAGCCTTACCAAGTGTCTACTCGGCCTCAGCTCTGCCGCCACCCCTCCTTCCCACCCAGTTCTCAAGGGCAAATGAAGTCCCTCATGGGCCGTTTGATAGCTTTGCCCACCCATCCACAACTTTGCCAGACCCCCACTTAGAGGTAGCCTTTGGTGTCCTTGTGTGAGAGCCGAGGGACTCGGGACTCTTGTCCCTTCACTGCCTCACTGTGCAGGTGGAGATTTTTGGTGTGTTTTTTTAAATTTAAATTTATTTATTTTATTGGTGGCTCTTACAGCTCTTGTTACAATCCATACACCAATTGTATCTGACATAGTCATACGTATATTGCCATCATTCTTTTCTAGACATTTACTTTCTATTGAGCCCTTAGCATCAGCTCCCTTTTTTTTTCACCTCCCCCACTCGTTTTTACTTGATAGATTATAGATTGTTATTATTTTCATATCTCACATTGAGCATTGTCTCTTTTATCCTCAGGTTTCTGTTGCTCCTCTCCCTGCGAGGGGTGTGTGGTTATATGTCATTCATTGCTATCGGTTCCCCTTCCTCCCATTCTCGACCCCCCTTCCCACTACCCTTTTGGTATCTCTATTCCCATTCCTGTTCCTGGGTTCCATGTGTTGCGTGTTTTATCTCTTGCTAATACTTATGGACTCTAGTCCAGAGTGGGAAGCGGCACTGGGGTGATGACAGTGGGGGGTGAGGAAGCCTCAAGGCGTCAGAAGCAGATTGTGTGATTCATTGGTGCGATCCATGTCTCCTCAGTGGGGCCTCCACCCAGTGGGACACAGCATCTGGGAGGCTTGTGGCTTTCTCCTGAGACAGCATGGTGGCCAAGGGCCCGGGCATTGAATGTGGGACTCCGGGCCTGGGGTACCAGCACTTGCAGAAGCTACTCCCTCCACCAGGCACCCACCTGGATACGGACGAGCACGTGAGACAGTTGGCTGTGAACTTTGAGGGTGGCCTCAGCGTCTCAGAGCAGGTGGGGTTTGGCCTGAGTCAGCTCCCACAGCTCCAACCAGGCAGCCCTGCCCCGCGGCGGGGGTCAGCAGTTATCCCAGCATGCTCATTCCTCCCCCTCAGCTTCTGTCTGGTCTGCCCTTCAGCTTCCTGGCTGGGTTTAGAACTTGTCCTAAGCTCCCAGAGGGCCACCGTCCTGAGATCTTGCTCAGCGCTTCAGGCCTTTCTGCAAACTCTCCTCCCAGGAGCCCATTATCACTAGCAGTTTACCCCTTGCTCCAAGGATGCTCCAGGAGGCCTGCTTGGGAAGCGTTGGGCTGTTGCCTGGTTCAGTCCCACTAACTGCTCCTCGGGAGAAATAAGAGGTTCCCTGCTCCTGGAAAGATTTACTGACTTGCACACCCTCTGGAGGATCCCCATGAGTCAGCAGGTGGGGTCATTCTAAAGCCCGGGAAACGGCAAGTAGGCACGTTGTGTGCCACCCAAGCATGCTGTGTGTTTGGAGGAGACTGCTCACCCTTCAAAGGTAGAAGCTGCACCCCTCCATGGTTCTTCCATGCAGCAAATGCCCGGCCCCTGAGACTCTGGGCCAGCCTCTGGGCTAGGATCATGGGCAAATCGGGATCTCGCCTAAGCTCCATTTGGGCTGGAAACGCAGTAGCTTGTACTGTGACCTGGGTCAGCCTGGGGCTGTGCAGGACATCCTCAGCCCAGCTCAACTCTTCCCAGAACGCCCCTGCAGGTGCAGGGAGCCCGTGGCTTGGGAAAGTGACCCTGCAAAGTGGGCTTTGTGACCAGGCTCCCTGATCCACCGACCCAGCTTTGCCTCCTCCACAGGCTGCAGACAGCAGGGGCTGCCCTGGGTTCCCTGAACTCGGGCCCTCTCTAGAGACAGTGGTTTGCAGAGCCGCAGCACAGCAAGGTTCTCCCTGGAAGCCTCTTTATCCCATGCCCAGCACCTCCCCCCAAACTCACCCCTGCTCCAGGCTGCCGGTACTCACTGTTGGTCCTGTCACCACTGCTGGGCCCTGGGGGCAGTGCTGGGCCGCCACTCCAGCAGGCTCTCCAATAGTGGGGCAGGCTGCCCCCTGGTGGCCACCCATCTTCACTTGGTACCGAAACATTGCAAACTTAGTTAAGAGGAGCTGAGAAGATAGGAGAGGTAACACATGGGCCCTGGCTGGTGGGCTGTGAGACACCTCAGTCAGTGACTGGGCAGGGCAGGACTGGACAGCCACAGAACTTGCCCCTCTATGCAGAGAGGGGAATAGGAAGCCACAGCTGTCCTCAGCCCAGACTGATGTTCCCCATCAGCCCCTTGTGCATGCAGCCCCCCTCCACTACCCGTCTTCATTCGGCTCCAGGGCACCTTCCTTGCCCCTAGTCCCTTCCTCACTAGGGTGTGCTCATAGTCCTCTCTCCTCTGGCCACCTGCTGCTGGCTGCTCAGCCAGCTCTGCAAGTCCTTGGCTTCCCTCAGGAAGCCCTGCAGTGCCAGGATCCTCTTCAGATCCTGGCCCCTGTGGTGACAGCCTGAGACCCCCAACAGTTAGTGTGCATGTGTCCACACTTTGCAGGTCAAGGGACCCAATCAAAGGGGCTGCCTGAAGGACAAGGTTCTTCCTGGTCTTTGCCCAGGCTGTTCCTCTGGATTCAAGAAGCAAACCCAGGGCAGGGGGAGTTGGGCTGGCGAGGGTGTGTCTGTGGGGAAGGGCAGGTGACTGGAGCCAGGGAGCCGAGCCCCTGCCCTGCAGGCTCTCCTCAAAAGTTTGTGGGAAGAGGAAACAGTGAAGGACTCATCTTTTCCTGACACATGTCTACAGGCCTCTGTCACGGTTCTCATCAAGGCAGGGGTAGCATCTAGGGGAATAAGCAACCCCAGCCAGTTTTCTGGTACCCACGGATGCAGTGACCCTCACTGTTGGGCTGCCAACTCCCACAGTGTCTGCAGCCGCTTCCAGAGCTTCCCCTGCATCACACCCAGCTGCTCTGAGACCTCAGTTACAAGGATCTACGTATAACTTCCTCCCTGGGGGATGGACAACGGAAAAGTGGGTGAAGGGAGACAAAATATGTAAGATCTGACAAATTATCAAGGGTTCATGAGTGAGGGTGGAACATGGAGGGCGGAGAAAAATGAGGACATGATGCCAGGGCCTTAAGTGCAGAGCAAATATTTTGAGAATGATGAGGGCAATGAATGTACGGATGTGCTTTACACAAGTGATGTATGTATGGATTGTGATAAGAGTTGTATGTGCCCCTAATAAAATGATTTTTAAAAATTAAATCATTATAATTTCTTAGGACAATGCCATTTGTATTTCAAAGCAACATTCACGAAAGCTATTTTTTCACCTTCACTATCTTCTATGTAGTTTTAGATAGAGCAAAAACAATTCTTATGCCTTTTTATGAGATGTAAGGCAAGTAGACCTAAATTTATGCATAATTAAAAATTTGAATGAACAAAGTATTTTGTTAAAGAATTTGACCTTTTGTGAAAATCATCAAAAGCATATAGCATTTTATTGATGGGTTGGGAATGTTTTCCTCTATTTTATTCTAGTATTTGGTCTGAGGTTCTTATGGCATATTCTGATTGTTGTCATGTAAGAGAATGTACATTCCATATAAGAGAAAACTTTCCCTATAATATTTTCCTATCCATTGCTTCCTGCTGAATCTCTCATTTGTTCTTTTATCATTATTTTTTCCTATAAAAAGGCCAGGCTGCTTAATTTTATTCTTATTCGTCATTTATATAAAGTAGGAAAATATTTATTATATATACATTTTTATTAAAAATATTTTATTGGAGACTCTTACAACTTTTGTTGCAATCCATATTGATTGCATCAGGCATTTTGTACATATGTTGCCTTCATTCATTTATAGACATTTCTTTCTTTTTCTTTTTTAAAATCATTTTATTGGGGCTCATACAACTCATCACAATCCATACATACACCAATTGTGTAAAGCACACTTATACACTCCTTGCCTTCATCATCCTCAAAATTCGCTTTCCGCTTGGGTTCCTGGAATCAGCTCATTTCCTCTTTCCCCTCTCCCCCTCTCACCCTGCTCCTCTTCCTTCATGAACCCTTAATATTTATAAATTATTATTTTCTCTTATCTTACACTGCGCGGCGTCTCCCTTCACCCAATTTTCTGTTGCCCATCTCCCAGGGGCGAAGTTATATGTAGATCCTTGTGATCGGTTTCCCATTTCTACACCCACTTCCCTCCCAGTATCGCCACTCTCACCGCTGGTCCTGGATTCCCTGTGTTTCCAGTTCCCTTCTGTCGCGCTGTGTATCTTCTGGTCTAACCAGGTTTGCAAGGTAGAATTGGGATCATGAGAGGTGGGGGGAGGAAGCGTTTAATAACTTGAGGAAGGTTGTGAGTTTCATTATTGCTACACTGAACCCTGAGTGACTCATCTCCTTCCCACTACCCCTCCGCAAGGGATGTCCAGTTGTCTACAGGTGGGCATTGGTCCCCCGTCATGCACTCCCCTCATTCACGATGATATAATCCCACCTCCCGCCTTTGTTGCTTGAAAACTGGTCCCCTCAGCCCTTCATGATCACACATGTTGGTGTGATGCTTCCATGTGGGCTTTGTTGCTTCTGGGCCTGCTTGTTTACTTTCAAGCCTTTAAGACCCGGGACGCTATATCGCTTGATAGCCGGGCACCATCAGCATTCTTCACCACACTTTCTTATGCACACATTCATCTTCAGCGTTTATGTGGGGAAGGTGATCACACAATAATGGTTTTTGTTCTTTGGTGTCTGCTACCTGATCCCTTCAACACCTCGTGTTCACTTAGGCTTGTGTGCTTCTTCTCTGTGGGCTTTGTTGCTTCTGAGCTAGATTTCAGCCTGTTTGCCTTCAAGTCTTTAAGACCCCCAGAGTTTCATTATATTGTGCAGAGAGTGGCTATGAGCCAAACCCACTCGACTGCACCCAACAACAATAACAACAGGACTTGTGCTTCTAACAATTTGCTGAAGAAGACCTTAAGAGAATCTCCTATTAGTTTAGCGCAGCGGTCCTCAAACTGAGGGTTGTGACCCCTTTTGGGGGACGAATGACCCTTTCACGGCAGTGGACCATTCATTATAGTGGAAAAATTAGAGTTATGATGTAGCAATGAAAATAATTTCATGATTTGGCAGTCACCACTACATGAGGAATGGTATGAAAGAGTCGTGGCATTAGGAAGGTTGAGAACCACTTCCCTAGAGGAAGACAGAATTCTTGGTAGAGTAGAAGGGCAGCAAAGGTGAGGCAGCCCCTACAAGATTGATTAGCCCAGTGGCTGCAACAATGAGCACAAGGAAATGAACAACTCTGAGCATGGCATTGGACTGGGCAGCATTTCATTATATTGTGCATAGAGTTCTTGTGACCAGAAACCCACTCAACAGCACTCAACAAAAATAACTACAGGACTTGTGCTTCTAACAATGTGTTGAAGTAGGACTTAAGAGAAAGTCCTTTAACTTTAGAGCAGCAGTTCTCAACCTGTGGGTCGCGCCCCTTGGGAGGGTAGAATGACCCTTTCACAGGGGTGGTCCGATTCATAACTGTAGTACAATTACAGTGACAAAGTACCAATGAAAATAATTTTATGGTTGTGGGTCCCCACTAAATGAGAATCGATATGAAAGGGTAGTGGAATTAGGAAGGTTAAGAACCACTTCTCTAGGGCAAGACACAAATTTGGTACAGATGGGAAGGAAGAGAGCGGCAATCTCCAACAAGTTGCATTAGCACAGTGGCTGCAACACTGAGGCCAAGCACACAAGCACGGTGAGGGTGGCACAGGACAGGGCAGCGTTTCATTATATTGTGCATAGAGTTGCTAAAAGTCCAAACCCACTCGACGGAACTTAACGACAATAACTACAGGACGTGTACTTCTAACAATATGCTGAACTAGATCTTAATTGAAACTCCTCTAAATTTAGAGCAGTGGTTCTTAACTTGTGGGTCGCGACCACTATGGGGTTTCAGTCGAGCCTCTCACAGGTGTTGCCCAATGCATAACAGTAGAGAAATCACAGTAATGGAGTAACAATGAAAAAAAATTACTGTTGGAGGATCAGCACAACATTAAGAATTGTATAAAAGAGTCATGCCATTAAGAAGGTTCAGAAACACTGCCCAAGAGGAATACACAAAACGTGGTACTGCAGAAGGGTAGCAAGCGAGAGGCAGACCCTACAAGATGGAATAGCTCAGTGGCTGCAACAATGAGTGCCATCAACAAACCACTGTGAGGATGGTACAGGACGGAGCAGCATTTCATTATATTGTACGTAGAGTTGCTGAGAGTCAAAACCCACTCGATGGCAACTAACAGCAACACAAAAAGGACTTGAGCTTCTAACAATATGCTGATGTAGATCTTAAGAGAAACTCCTCTTAGTTTAGAGCAGGGTTCTCAACCTATGAATCTCGAACCCTTTTGGGGAGTGAGTGGGTTGAATGACCCTTTCACAAGGGTTGCCTGATTAATAAGATTAGCAATATTACAGTTATGAAATATCAGCGAAAATTTTGTATGACTGGGGTCCACCATTATATTGGGAACTGCATGAAAGGGTCGTGGAATTAGGAAGATTGAGAACCACTGTCCGAGAGGAAGACACAAATGTTGGTAGAGTAGAAGGGCAGCAAAGGAGAGGCAGCCCCTCCAAGTTGGAATACCTCAGTGGCTGAAACAACCAGCACAAGCAAAGAACCATTGTGAGGAATGCACAGGATGGGGGAGCGTTTCTTTACATTTTGCATAGAGTTGCTATGAGCCAAAACCCACTTGAAGGCACCTAAATACAATAACAACAGGACTTTTGCTTCTAACAATGTGCTGAATATATCTTAAGAGACATTCTTCATAGTTTGGAGCAGAGCAGAGATTCTCAACCTGTGGGCCACAACTCCATTAGGGTGATGAACTACCCTTGCACAGGGGTGGCCCAATTCATAGCAGTAGCTTCATTACAGTTATGAAGTAGCAATGAAGATAAATTTATGACTGGGATTGTACCCACTACATGAGGAGTGGTATAAAAGGCCTGCGGCATTATAGGAAGGTTGAGAGCCACTGTCCTCGAGCAAGACAGAAATCTTGGCAGAGGAGAAAGGCAGCAAATGAGAGGCAGACCCCCAATGATAGATTAGCGCAGTGGCTGCAACAATGAGTGCAGACAAGAAACCACTGTGAGGATGGCACAGGACGGGGCAGCATTTCATTATCTTGTGCGTAGAGTTGCTGAGAGTCGAAACCCACTGGGCAACACCTAACAACAATCACTGTAGGACTCATGCTTTTCACAATATGGTGCTGTAGATCCTAAGAGAAACTCCTCTTAGTATAGAGCAGTGGTTCTCAACCTGTGGGTCGCTAGCCCTTTGGGGGTGTCAAATGACCCTTTCACAGTGGAGGCCTGATTCATAACTGTAGCAAAATTAAAGTTACAAAGTAGCAATGAAAATAATTTTATGATTGGGGGTTCATCACTACCTGAGGAAATGAATGAAAGGGCAGTAGAGGGGCAGCAAAAGAGAGGGAGCCCCTCATAAGTTGGATAAGCCCATGGCTGCAACAATGACAACAAGCAAAATAACCACTGTGAGGGTGGCACGAGATGGGGTCACGTTTCATTATATTGTGTATAGAGTTGCTATGAGCCAGCACACACTCAAAGGCACCAAACAAAAACAACAGGACTGTGCTTCTATGAATATGCGGAAGTAGACCTTAAGAGAAACTCCTATTCGTATAGACCATTGGTTCTCCAACTGTTTGTCGAGACGCCTTTGAGGAGACTAACGAACTTTTCACATGGGTGGCCTGATCCATAACAGAAGCAAAATTACAATTATGATGTAGCAATGCAAATATTTTATGGTTGGATGTCACCACTGCACGAGGAATGGTGTGAAGTGGTTGTGGCATTTAGAAAGTTGAGAACCACTGCTCTAGAGGAAGACACATATCTTGGTACAGAAGGGCAGGAAAAGAGAGGCAGTGCCCAACAAGATGGATTAGCACAGTGGCTGCAAAAATGAGTGGGAGCACTAATGGAAGGCACAGGGCGGGAAAGCATTTTATTTCATGGTGCATAGAGTTGGCATGAGCCTAAACCCATTCGAAGGCACCAAACAACAGGATTTGTGCCTCTAACAATATGCTGAAGAAGACTTTAAAAGAAACTCTTAGTGTAGAGTAACAGTTCTCTAACTGTGGGTCACATGGGTGACCTGATTCATAACAATAGCAAATTTATAGTTATGGAGTAACAAGGAAAATAATTTTATGATTGAGGGGGGGTCACTAGTACATCAGGAATGGTGTGAAAGAGTCATGACATTAGGAAGGTTGAGAACCACTGCCCCAGAGGGAGACATAGATCTGGGTACAGTAGAAGGGCAGCAAAAAGAGGCAGCCCACAGCACGATGGAATACAACAGTGGCTGCAACAATCCGCGCAAGCAAAAGAACCACTGGGAGGATGGCGCAGGACAGGACACCTTTCCATCATATTGTGCTTAGAGTTGCTAGGCGTCGAAAGCTACACAAGAGAATCTAACAATAACTATAGGATTTGTGCTTCTGACAATAGGGTGAAGTAGATATTAAGAGAAAATCCTCTTAGTTTAGACCAGCGGTTTTTAACTTGTGGTTCGCGACCACTTTTGGCGATTGACTGACCCTTTCAAGGTGTGAAATGATTCATAACTGTAGGAAAATTACAGTTATGAAGTAACAATAATGTTATGATGGGGTCACCACTACATGAGGAACTGTATGAAAGGGTCATGGCATTAGGAAATTTGACAACCACTGCCCTAGAGGAAGAAAAAAGTCTTGGTACAGCAGAAAGGCCACAAAAAAGACGCAGCTACCCAAAAGTTGGATTAGCACAGTGGCTGCAACAATGAGCACAAGCAAAAGAACCACAGTGAGGATGGCATAGGATGGGAAAGCGTTTCATTATATTGTGCATAGAGTTACTATGAGCCAAAACCCACTCGATGATACCTAACACCAATAACAACAGAACTTGTGCATCTACCAGTATGCTGAATTCTATCTTAAGAGAATCTCCTCTTAGTTTAGAGCAGGGGATCTTCACCTGTGTGTCGCGACCCCTTTGTGGGTATGGAATGAAAATTTCACAGGGGTGTCGTGACTCATAACAGTAACAAAATTACAGTTATGAAGCTGCAATGAAATCATTTTTATGGTTGGGGGGGGGGTCACCACTAAATGAGAATCGGTATGAAAATATCATGGCATTAGGAAAGTTGAGAACCACTGCTCTAGTGGAAGTCCCAAATCTTGGTATGAAAGGGCAGGAAAAGAGAGGCGGTCCCCAACGAGATGCATTAGCACAGTGGCTGCAACAATGAGCGCAAGCAGAGAACCACTGTGAGGATGTCACAGGACAGGGCGGCATTTCATTATATTGTGTGTAGAGTTGCTATGAGACATACCCACTCGACGGCACCTAACAACAACAAGAAATGGACTTGAGCTTCTAACAGTATGTTGAAATAGACCTTAAGAGAAACTCCTCTAAATTTAGAGCAGCGGTTCTCACCATGTGGGTCGTGACCCCTTTGGGGCTTAGATGAACCCTTTACAGGGTGGCACTATTCATAACTTGTAACAAAACGAGAGTTACGAATTAGCAAAGAATATAATTTTATGATTGGGGGTCTACCACTACAAAGGAAACTGTATGAAAGTGCCGTGGATTTAGGAAAGTTGAGAAGCACTGTCCTAGAGGAAGACACAGATATTGGTAGAGTAGAAGGGCAGCAAAGGAGAGGCAGCCCCTACAATTTGGAATAGCTCAGTGGCTGCAACAATGAGCGCAAGCAAAGAACCACTGTGAGGAATGCACAGGACGGGGCAGCGTTTCAGTACATTGTACATAGAGTTGCTGTGAGCCAAAATCCACTCGACGGCACCTAACAACAGCAACAATAGGACTTGGGAGTCTAACAATATACTGCACTACATCTTAAAGAAACACCTCTTAGTTAAGAGCAGCGGTTCTCAACCTGTGGATCGGGACCTCTTTGGGGGTTGACCTACCCATTCACAGGGGTCGCTATCTTCTTCATAGTAGCAAAATTACAGTTATGAAGTAGCAACGAAAATAATTTTATGAATGGATGTTCACCACAACATCAGGAACTTCATTATAGTGCCAAGGAATTAGGAAGGTTGAGAACCACTGGTTTAGAGCATACGAAATATGACGAAATACTGCATATTTTAACACACATGATGTTGGAAAGTAATGGAAATTGGGAGAGGACAGTAGTATCAAATTCCTATGAGTCAGAATTGCTCTATATCATAGAGTAGCTAAGACAATGAGAAGAAATGACAAAGTCAAAGAGCTGAAGAGAAAATTCCATAGGACACGTGGCAACAGCTTTATGCTCTTGTTAGACCCTTGGGGCCTCCCTATCTTTTGTTGGCTTTCTTAAGCCCATCCCCATCACTGTGAATAGTCTTCATTAAACTCTCTTTAATTAAACCTTCTGCATGGTTTGTTTTCTGCTGGAACCTTCAGAGATATCATTTAATTTTCTTGATTGCAATTCATCTCTAGCATACAGAAATCTTTCAAGAGTTTGTTTTATGTTTGGTTTTCATCCACAATAGCATTTCCTTCCAGATTTGTTTGTCCTGGAAACATGATCAATAGTTCTTTCCTCTCCAATGAAACCCAAGTGATACGCTGCCTGACTGCCTATGAAGTTCATGTGTAGCCTACTTGGAGATCCCAACCATTCCCTAGACAAGTGTTTCTCAACCTTCCGAATGCCATGATTCTTTCACACAGGTCCTCATGTTGTGTTTACCCCGATCATAAACATTATTTCATTGCTAATTCATTACTGTAATTGTGCTACTGCGATGAACCAGGCAACCTCTGTGAAAGTGTCATTGGACCCACAAAGGTGTCGTGACCCACTGGTTGAGATCCACTACCTTAGACCAACGTATGGCCCGAGGGCTGTATAGGGCCCCCCAAATAATCAATAGCTGCCAGCATCACACATCTCACCAATGAGAAGCATTTGGAGCCATCACCTTAGGAGTGAGTTCATTAAATATTTGACCTGTATGGCCCCATGAATGATGTTATAAATCACCACATGGTCCTTGGCAGAAAAACAGGTTTCCAGCTCCTGCTCCAGACCAAAGGTTCCCAAACTTATTCTGCCTACTGCCCTCTTTTCAGAAAAAGAAATTACTCAGGACCCCCCAGCAATGAAAGAATTTTGGACTATAGCCCACCATCCAGGATAAAATGTAGATATCTGCTTTGTAGATCTCTGGATTTTTCTGTGCCCAGTAGGTGGGTGGTGTTGCCCACTTTGGGACACGAGACTCTAGGAAAATCAGGTGTGATTTCACTCTCTCTGCAAGAATTTCAGTTGAGGAGCAAGATCTGTCTTGAAAGAAGTGTATCCAGAATGCTCCTTAGAGGCAAGGATGGCTAGACTTCATCTCACATCCTTGGGCATCAGGACCTATGAGGAGGAACGTCATGGAAAAGGCCATCATGCTTGGTAAAGGGGCGCCCAAATGGGGAGGACCCTCACCAAGATGGATGGACACAGTTTCTACAACAACACACTAAAACATAACAATTGTGAGGCTGGCACAGGAGCAGGCAGTGTTTCTTTCGGTTGTATGTAGGGTCGCCACGAGTTGAAACCAACTTGACAGCATCCAACAAAACCAGATGTGGAGAAAGCATGGCCTGGTCTGTGTACAGTGGCCCCACCGAGGTTCCTCATCAGTTGTGTTTGAATGGGCCAGGTGCTCTCACAAACCTCCTCTTCAATAGACAACTTAGAATGTTTGCTTTCTGCCCAGGAACCATCCTGAAATTTAAAATGACCATTTGACACTGAGTTGATTGTGATTCATGGTGAGTCATAGGACTTTCAATCGGCATAACCTTTCAGAAACAGGTGGCCAGGCTTTTCTTCCAAGGTATTTCTGGGTGCGCTTGAACCTCCTAAGGTTCTGTTAATGGCCAAGTGTTTTAACCATTTGTACTCTCCAGGGATGACTCACAGCTCTATTTATCCTTAAAAGTGACATCTCTCCTCTCTTTGGAAAGCCATGGCAATTGTTCTGTTTCAGTAGATTTACCTTCTTTAAATATAGGAATGACATATACTTCTACCACCTCACAGAAAATGTCAGAAACTCGTAGCTCTCATTTAATAATGGCGTGGGTGATTACATATTGGGCTGCTAATCCCAAAGCCAACAGTTCAAAACGACCAGCCACTCTCAGGGAAAAAGATGAGGCTTTCGACTCCTACCAAGTTACAGTCTCAAATAACCACAGGAGCAGTTGGACCCTGTCCTATAGGGTAGAACTCAGGTCATGGTGAGTCAGAGTGGACTTGATGGCAGTGAGTTGGTTTGGTTTTTGGAATCCCCTCCTACCACAATAGCTCACAATTACTAAGTGCATGTTATGTACTAGTGTTCTAAGCATTGCATGTACATTCACTCATTTCATCCCACTGGTGGTGGTGTGGGTGAAGCATTAGAACTGCTAACCAGAAGGTCGGTGTTCAAACCCACCAGCTGTACTTCGGGATCAAGTTGGGGCTGTCTGAGCTCATAAAGATTTTCAGGGTCGGACGTCTGCAGGGACAGTTATTACTTTATCCTGCTGAGTTGCTATGAGTCTGAATGAACTCAAGAGAAGTGGGGTTTTGGTGACTTTTGCAACCCCTTTAAGAGGAGCGCTGGCGGGGCAATAGAGAAGCCCTTGACTATTTACCACCAGCTCAGCGAAACCCTCGGCAACTTCCCATGAAAATGATGCGTCAATTTACTCCAGTATCAGTCACAGCCTATGGGAACGCCTATAGAATGATTCCACTCTGTCCTCCAGGATCACTATGAGTTGGAATCGAGTGACCCATTGGTAGTACATCAGCTTCCGTCTATAGGTGAGGACACGAATGCACAGAGATGTGAAGCCATCTGGCCCAGTGGTAATCAGGTTATCCAAGGGGGAGCTGGAATTTAAATCCCAGCAGACCAGCCTCAGAGACTACAGGCTTAGCTCTACCGTCTGCTGATATCTGGACTAAGAGTGGTTGGATTTTGCCTCCTTTTCCCTACACATCATCTCCACTGTCCCCCATCAAGCAAAATTAGCTTGAGCATTGAACAGGCACCCTCCAGCCCTGCCCGATTGCACACGCGCAGGTTAGAAAAGGATGGGGAGATCACTGGGCTGTTTTAGCTGCCACCTCTACTCCCACTGCGCCAACACACCCACAACGAAGTCAGAGAAAGAATTCTTGGCCTTGCAACCACTCCTCAGCCCTGACACCTTGGAGGGAGCCAAAGCCACTCTCTTGGACACCCACTCGACTGCTACCTGGGAACTTCCCTTGGAGCACATGGGGACAAAGGAGAGGGAGCACGCCTTCAATGTAATTAACATCATGACAACTTGTTCCCCCCTTGGAGAATGACACCATTAGCTGCTTCAATTGTGCATGAAATGTAAATTACACGACTCAGGGGTATCACATCTGAGCAGCCATGATGCTAAGTGACGAGGCTCTCCATCAAGCAGCCCCTCCCCAAGCAGCAGGAACTAAGAAACCCAAGTCCCGAGGCCGACAGCTGAGACCGAGGTCCTATGGTCTTTGAGTGTGCCTGCTCCACAGAGCCCACAAGGGAGGATCTTTCCAGGTGGCCCTGGATGCCAAGCTGGGATGTTCCAACCACCTGCTGTCATCACCCTGGACCTCCCATTTTCTCTAAAGGGAGTCGAACGCTGGACAGCACTCTTTTCTCTCTATCTCTCAGAAAATTAGGAAAAAGGGGAGGTGGCTGTGGTTGTGGTAATATCCTTCTTGCTAAGGAGTTTTGGTGATGCTGTGGGTTAAGCATCCCGCTACTAATCTCAAAGCCAGCAGTTCAAACCCACTAGCTGCTCTGAGAGGGAGAAAGATGAGGCCGTCTGACAATGGACAAATTTATAGTGTCAGAAACCCACAGAGGCAGATCCAAACTCGTCCCCCAGATTACTTCCATATCCATTCTGCCTCCCATTCATTACTCTGTCTGGCTCAAATTATTCCGTGTTCACTCCCTGGCCAGCTCTCCACATTTCCCTACCCCCTTTCACCACGAACTCTCTGGACACTACTCTAAACCAGCTTGAGACACTGGATCAGCCACACTTCTTTGTGGCCCATGAAAAAACTTTCCAAAACCTCATGTCACAAGCAGGTCCACTTGCTTTTAGAGAAGAGGCATAGGCGAAATAGTATGTGTCCACCTTGAGAGGGGCAAGCACCACCATGTACAATTAGTAGGTGACCACCAGTGTGTCACTTTTGTGGTCACTACACATCTCCTTTGGGGACCCATTTGCCCCTCTCCTAGCACCCTGATCCCTGGTGCCATGGCTAGACTGGGATGGGAAATCCCTGTGCTCAACCAGGAAATTCCAGGTGGAATCAGAGTCACTGTCCCCTCTGCAGAGCCTCTGTGAGGACAGGGAGTTTGGAAACACAGTCTAAATCTGCAGTAGGATAAATTTAAGAAATGATCACGCATTTACCCTAATGTCAACTGTACAAATCCCACAAACAACTTTCAAATGCCCTCCACTGAGCAGAGCCAAAAGCAGGAAGAGCCAAAACCTACATATGGGTACAGGAAGACCTCTGGAAGGTGTCCCTGTGGGGGGCCGAGGAAGGGGGAGAGTGGAGATGAGGAGGCTCGGGGGCTAAGGCTCAGGCTGGGAAAGAGCCAGAGTTCCTAGTTCGACTCTCTCTTTGTCTCTCTGCCTAACCACCCACCTCCCACCCAGTCCAGGAGATTCTTTGAACAGGGCCCAAAGGGTCAGTGGTGAGAGCTGGCAGCTCCTGTTACTACCCTGACTTGGGAAACCTCCCTCATTCTGGAAATCCATATATTTTCTTGGGGTTTGATCAAGACCCAGGTCAAGCCTCCCCTCCCCCTTTTCTCACAGAGGCACTTGGTCAGAATGGCAAATAGCCCTCAACTGTGCCATGCACTCCGCCTCTTCATTCCCTGTTCCCTTTGAACCATCTGCTGCAAAAAATCACAAAACAGCCCGATGGAGGGCAGGTCGGTGCTTCTTTTTCCGACTTCCCTCTCGTTCTTTCTCTGTTCGCATCATCATTCCAGGTACAGCAAACCCATTACTGTCCAGTCAATTCCAACTCATGGAGACCCTATGTAAGTTTTCCAACATTGTCCAACATTACTGGAACAGACAGCCTCATCGTTTTCCTTGAAGCAGCTGATGGTTTGAACTGTCAACTTTGAGCTAGCAGTTCAACATTTACATGACATCCCTTCAGAGTGGTGAGTCATAGTCTGCAGACACCGTGGGCAAGAATCATTGTTCTGGCTTATTTTCATAAGGTGGGATTCTAGGTAGGCAGGTGTGACGCAGGTGTAACTGGAAATCGACTTGATGGCAACAAACAACAACACTGATGTCATTGTTTCGGGACTTGGGAACTGAGACCTATGAGGCATGGAGCTAAGTAACAGCTACTTCAGGTTTGTTAGGCACTTCGTCGTTGAGCTCTGTTCTAGATACTGGGAATACAGCTAGATGGAAGGTGGTATCTCTGTTCCTAGGGTTGAGAGATGAGAGGGGTTGGGAAACTTCCTGTCCTGTTAGTAGTGGGTGTAGACATTGTTTCTGCTGTTAGATGTCATTGAGTCAGTTCCAACCCCTAGCCACCCTATGGAAAATAGAACGAAACACCACCCTGTCCTGCACCATCCTCTCAATTTTTGTTATGTTTGAGCCCCTTGTTGCAGCCACTGTGTCAATCCATTGGCCGAAGTTCTTCCTCATTTTCACTGCCTCTCTGCTTCACCAAGCAGGACGTCCTTCCTCCTCCAGGGACTGGTCTCTCCCTAACAGTATGTCCAAGGTACGTGAGGGGAAGCCTCACCATCCTGGCTTCTAAGGAGTATTCTGGCTGTACTTCTAACCCACATTTGTTTGTTCTTTGGCAGTTCTTAGTATTTTCAATATTCTTCACCAGCCTCCCAATTCAAATGCATTGATTCTTCTCTGACCTTCCTTTTCAATGGCCAACTTTCACGTGCATAGAAGGCCACCGAAAATATGACTAAGATGGCTTTAGTCAGGTACACCTTAATGTAACATTCTTGCTCTTAAACACTTTGAAGAACACTTTTGAAAGAGGTCTCTGGCGGCAGCACGCGGCCCCTTTAAGGGTGAGGAGGAGGGGCGCACAGGTGGAAGCCCATGGCCTCTTTAAGACTTGGCCTACTTGGCAGCAGCTGGAGCCTATTGAGAACATGACAGGAGGCCAGCCAGCAGTTCCTATAGAGGACAAGGGCTCAGGAGCTGAGCGAGCCAAGCTCTGAAGGCTGTGAGCCAGCCTCGGAGCCGCACTGCCTCCATGGGCCATAATGACCTGATGCGCAAGGCCTAGGACTTCAAAGACCAGGTGTGGTCTGTGCAGCCTTCCTGCCCCTTCCCAGACTCCTGCCCCCCAGGTAGGGCCTTGCCACCATGACCCCTGATGTGGGTCTGCAGCTCACCAGTCACCTGGCCAGCCACCAGGATCCCCGCCCTGCCTAGCTGACACACCCAGGACACACTCCAGACCCCCTGCCCCCACCCTGGGCCTGCTCACCACCAAGACTCTGCCCTGGGCCCGCTGCCCACCCAGGAACCTGCATCAGGGCCCTTGCCAACCCTGGGTCCAGTCCAGGCCGGGCACACACCTGGGATCCCTGTTCCAGGTCCCTGCCCACCTGGGTCTGGGCCTGCCACAAAGACCCTTCCCGAGGCCCTCTGCCTACCCAGGAAACACCCCCTGCCCAGCTAGCCCCTGGGTCATCTGGGCACTGCCCCAGGCCCCCTGCCTGCCCAAGACCTTGTGTTAGCCTCACTGGCCATGGAGGATGGAGAGGAAGAGGGACCCTGCCCAGGCCCCTGCACCCCATCCCACTTGGGATGCCCTGGGATGGTCCAGCCCCAAAGGTGGCTGCCCTCCCCCAGGCCCACATACCCAGAACTCCATTGGGCCCACTGCTTACCTGAGGCCTCCCCATCAAGGGCTTGGGATATGTAACCCCAGCCTGGGATGGGCTCCTATCTTGCTAGAGCCCCATGCCACTCTCCTAAAGCCCCAACTACTTAAGATCCCTAGAAAGTGCCTGTGGGGGCCCTTGTTGAGTCACACTCTGGCTGTAAGGGGCTAGGCTGTAGCTCTTGAAACTTGTCTTCTCCATTCTGAACCTTTAGGACATTGGTCCTTCCACAGGGCAGTTCTACAGTAGTGGCAAGTGGAGTTGGCCAGGTTTGTGTGGGGGGTGCCCTGGTAGGGACCCCAACTTGGGAGAACAGCCCATCTCCCCTTTCTCTTTCCCAACTGCAAAAAATGAAAGAGATCTCAAAGAGCAGATTTACCCAATACAATACATCCCTTGAGTTCTTGACCGGGGCTCGCATGATCATTTATTGTGGACACCATAAAGAAGATAGCCCTGATCACTTCAGTCTTTTGTCCATTTATCATGATCATGTTGTAGATGACAGGGTCATAATTACATATAAATATGTCCCTGCGACCCAGCTCCTGGGGAGTCCCAAACTTCTTGATGTAAAGAAAATATGAGAGAGAAAACAAGCACTCTGAGCTCTTGGTTGGAAGGACAGTCCTTTGTGAATAGAGAGCTGCAAGGATATTGGAGTTCCTGAAGGGGGGCAAACAGTTCCACACACTACTATTTAACAAATCATTTGCCATTGGAACCCACCCAGGGACACCATGGAGGAAAGGCCTGGCAACCTGCTTAAAGCCTATAGTCTTGAAAGTCCTATGCAATGTACACATAGGGGCACCATGAGTCAGAATCAACTTTCTCATGCCTGTTTTTGTTTGGGGCGAGGAGCTATTAGAAGCAGTTGGGTATAATGTTGAATCCCAAAAAAGGAAGGATTTGGTCACCATTAAAGTGACTTCTGACCAAATTACTAACAATCATAGGGACTTTTATGGGAGAAAGATGAGGATTTCTACTGCTGTAAATATTTCGTGTCAAAAATCCACAGACAGTTCTCCCCTGTCCTATACAGTCGCTGACTTGCTGTCAACTGGATGGCACTAAGATAGCACCTATCTGCTGAAAGGTTGCCATGTGGCAGGACTTGTGCCAAGTCCATTATGGTTATGCCTATGATCTTTGTGGGAGACAAAGCCCTGCTTATGCTTAATGTCTCTGTTGTCAGATCGCTCCATTGTCCAGTCCTGCCTCTATGTCCTTCTAGCTCCATGACCTGGGACAAATCATTGAACCCCCTTTGCTCTGCTGTGTGTAGAAGGGAAGTGAAAAATAGTGCTTAGGTTGTGTGTTTGAGGTTGAGATTGAATGCATCAATAGATAGAAAGACCTTGTTGTTGTTGTTAGTCTCCAGTAAGTCAAATTTGACTCCTTTTGACCGTAGGTCTGATAAGACAAATCACTGCCAGATCCTATGCCATCTTCCTGCCCATCGGCAGGTTTGAGGTCATTGTTGCGGTTATGGTGCCAGTCCGTGTCATGAAGAGTTTCCCCAGATCCACATGATGTCCTCTTCTCGCAACTGGTCTTTCCTAACGACATGACCAAAATCAGCATGACAAAAATTTGCCATTCTCTCTTCTAGGAACATTCTGTGAAGAGTGTCCTGACTCAATTTCCTCCAGGACAGATTTGCACATTCTCCTGGCCACACACAGTATACTACACACACGGTTTTTTCCATCAATGCCATTCAAATGCCTCAATCCTTCTGAGAATCCTGGTCCTCACTGTTTTCCCCATTAGAAACTCCATTTCTCGCAGCTTGCTTCAGATCTGCTGAAGTGGAATCTGAGTTTCTGTTAGGCCCCAAGGGCATTTTATTCGTGTGCCTGCTAGAAGCACGGCTGGGGAACAACATCTGGCCCATAGTAAGTGCTTTATAATTATTGGTTGTGATCAGTGTCATTATTTATTACTCCATCTAATCTTTCCAGCAAACTCACAGTTCAGGAAACCAAGATTCTGAGCCTGTCAGTGCCTTTGCTGAGGCTACCCCTCAGGAGAGGCAGGGGCTCCATGCAAACCGAATATAGGATCAGGCCAACATTTGGATCACTCTGAATGGAGACACAGTCAATGCTCATTAACCAGTCACTCCCCATTGCCTTCGTCACCCAACCCTTATTAACAGTGACTCTGCTTGCTGTGTATGGATTTCCCTATGGATTCCGCATATTTTATATCAATCTCATTATGGTCTGACTTGTTTCACTCAGCAGAAGGTGTTCAAGGTCCCTGCATAGTGTAGCATGTTCCAAAACATCATTCCTTTTTAAAGGCTGAATAATATTCCATTGTATGACTTAGATATTGTTTGGTTTATCCATTCTTCGGGCCCTGGGCACTTTGGTAATAGTCACCTTTCAGCTATTGTGGGTAGTGCTGCAGTGAATTTGTATACCACTATCTCTTTGAGTCTTTGTTTGTTATTCTTTGAGGTATATGCTTAGATGTAGAATTGTGAGGTGGTCAAGGATTTCCTCTTCCTTGGGTCCATGTTCAACGCTCATGCAAGCAGCAGTCAAGGGCTTAAAAAATGCATTGCATTGTATTGGCTAAATATTCACAAGACCTCTTTAGAGTATTGAAAAGCAGGGATGTTATTTTGAGAACTAAGGTGCATCTGACACAAGCCATAGTATGTTCAAACACTTCCTATGCATGCAAAATTTGGAGATTAAATAAGGCAGGCCAAAGAAGAATCGATGCATTTGAATTATGGTGCTAGGAAAAAAGAACCATAGAAAGTACTATGGACTACCAGAAGCACCAGTAAACTTGTCTTGGAAGAAGCACAGGTCAAATGCTCCTTAGAAGTAAGGATGGCCAGATTTTGTCACCCTTTGGACATGTACTTTCAACATGTTGTCAGGAGAGACCAGGGCCAGGAATAGGACATCATGCTTGGTAAAGTGGAAGGGCAATGGAAAAGAGGGAGGCTCTCATGAGATGGATGGACATGGGGGCTGCTGTAATGGGCTCAAACAGAAGAACAACTGTGATGATGGTACCGGGTGGCGTTTCGTTCTGTTTCACATAGGGTTGTTATGAGTGGGAACCAACAAGACCGACCCTAACAACAATAGTAAATCTCTGACTTGTTAAGAAGAAACAAGCATTTTTCATTTCCTCTATGAGCCAGGCACTGCGAAGACCCTGAAGGTCTAGATAGAAACAGCACTTGGCCCCTACCCATGATGGGTTCCCAGGCTAGGGGTGAGGCAGCAGATCTCCACTTTTGGATGAGACCTATGCAGCCCCCTTGGGGTTCCAGTGTGTGCTGGAGATACTCCAGTTAACTTTGCCTTTCTCTATACCCGCCTTTAGGGAAGTGGAAGAACTTTAGAATAAAGCATCCTCCGAGATTTCTGTTGCACAATTAGACAAAAGGAAACCAATGGTGGCTAAAGATGGCGAACAGAGAATCCAGAGCTGTGTCTGGGTCCTTGGCCATGCAGCTATCAATCAGCACAGTTGAGTTCAGGAATCAGGAAGCGAAGATCCTCAATATCTGGATCCAGTAGGTATAGAAGGCATAGCTTCAAAGATAAAGAAGGATAAGCCCTCTTTCGCTTTCAGGAGGAACTCACCCAGGGAGAACTCAATCAGGTGGGGCTGCACTAAAGCCTTAGAACTGGGAGGGTTCATAGGAGCATGTTTACTGCCAGAATGGTGCCTTCCCATTCAAGAGCTTCTATCATATTCCAGCTCATGAATGGTCTTTGCCAAGTGCCTTGGTTCTTTTGCTGTGACTTCTGTGGCATCACTTGAACTCTCCATCCCCTCCAGCCAGGAGCAGTGGCAGGAAAAATCTATTAGGGAGAAGTGAGAGAGTGAGCTAGGAGATATTCCGTACACAGCTTGCCGTCTCCTTCAGCAAAGGCCCTGTGGGGTGGGGACTTAAATTTTCTGATTCTCTCCTAATAGGAGTCAACACGGAGCTAAAGAAGCATGAATGGAAGAAAGCAGGATAATGAGCTGACAGCTTTTCCATAAGGAAATAATAGCCAGAAGGGCTCCAAGTTGGGATGAGGCATGGTGGGGAGGGGAACACACGTGCTGCTACCAAGAGGAGAGTGAGGAGCAAGAGACCAGCAGAGGCTAGTCTCAAAGCCATCTCCAATAACATTTCCCCAACAGGCTGTTTTCCTCTCTCCACTCTAAACACGTCAGCCTTCACCTCCACCAAGCACCGAAACCGCCCATTCCTCCCACCAAATGGTCCAGGTTGCTATGGGAACTAAGGGAGTAGTAAGTGGTTCCCGCTATTACTACCTACCTCCCTGATTTTAGCAGCAAAAAGTTTCATGACTGGGGGTCCACCACTACATTGGGAACTGTATGAAAGGGTCATGAAATTAGGAAGGTTGAGAACCACTGTCTGAGAGGAAGACACAAATGTTGGTATAGTAGAGGAGCAGCAAAGGAGAGGCAGCCCCCACAAGTTGGAATAGCACAGTGGCTGCAACACAAAGCACAAGCAAGGAAGCACGGTGAGGATGGCACAGGGCAGTGTTTCATTATATTTTCATAGAGTTACTGTGAGCTGAATCCCACTCTATGGCACCTAACTACAATAACAAAAGACTTGTGCTTCTAACAATGTGTTTAAATATATCTAAAGAAAAATTCTTCATAGTTTAGAGCAGCGGTTCTCAACCTGTGGGCCAGGACCCCATTTAGGTGATGAATGACCCTTTCACAGGGGTGTCCCAGTACATAACGGTAGCAAAATTACAGTTATGAAGTAGTAATGAAAATAAATTTATGATTGGGGGGTATGCACTACATCAGGAATGGTATGAAAGGGTTGTGGAATTAGGGAGGTTGAGAACCACTGGCCTAAAGGAAGACAGAAATCTTGGTAGAGTAGAAAGCCAGCAAATGAGAGGCAGACCCCCAAATGATGGATAAGCACAGTGGCTACAACAATGAGCGCAAGCAAAGAGCCACTGTGAGGATTGCATAAGTGGCGGCAGCATTTCATTATATTGTGCGTAGAGTTGCTGTGAGCCGAAACTACTGGACAGCACCTAACAACAATAACTACAGGACTTGTGCTTCTCACAATATGGTGACGTAGATCCTAAGAGAAACTACTGTTAGTTTAGAGCAGCGATTCTCAACCTGTGGGTGGCGACCCCCTTGCGGGGGGGTGTCAAATGACCCTTTTACAGTTGGGGCCCAATTCATAACTACAGCAAAATTAAAGTTGCGAAGTAGGAATGAAAATAATTTTATGATTGGGGGTTCATCACTACATGAGGAAATGTATGCAAGGGTCATGGCATTAGCATATTTGAGAACCACTGCCCTAGAGGAAGATACAAATCTTGGTAGAGTAGAGGGGCAGCAAAAGAGAGGCAGCACTCCAAAAGTTGGATTAGTACAATGGCTGATACAATGAGCACAAGCAAAATCACCACTGTGAGGATCGCACAAGATGGGGCTGGGTTTCATTATATTGTGCATACAGTTGCTATGAGCCAACACACACTAAAAGGCACCTTAGAATAAAAAACAGGGCTTGTGGTTCTAAGAATATTCTGAAGTAGACCTTAAGAGAAACTCCTATAAATTTAGAACATTGGTTCTCAAACTGTGTGTCGTGACACCTTTGAGGAGACTAATGAACCTTTCACATTGGTGGCCTGATTCATAACAGAAGCAAAATTACAGTTATGATGTAGCCATGAATATATTTTATGGTTGGGATGTCACCACTACATGAGGAACGGTGTGAAATGGTAGAGGCATTCAGAAAATTAAGAACCACTGCTCTAGAGGAAGACACAAATCTGTGTACAGAGGCAGGAAAAGAGGCAGTGACCAACAAGATGGATTGGCACAGTGGTTGCAACAATGAGCATGAGCAAAAAAACCAGTGTGAGGAAGGCACAGGACAGGAAAGCATTTCATTACACGGTGAATAGAGTTGGTAAGAGCCAAAACCCACTCGAAGGCAGCCAAAAACAACAGGACTTGTGCCTCTAACAATATGCTGAAGTAGACCTTAAAAGAAACTCCTCTTAGTGTTGAGTAGCAGCTCTCAAACTGTGGATCACAACGTTTTAATGGGGAGGAATGACCATTTCACATGGGTGGCCTGATTCATAACAGTAGTAAAATTATAGTTATGAAATAACAAGGAAAATATTTTGATGATTGGGGGTGTCACCAGTACAAGAGAAATGGTGTGAAAGAGTTGTGGCATTAGGAAGGTAGAGAACCACTGCCCTAGAGAAAGACAAAAATCTGGGTACAGTAGAAGGGCAGCAAAAAAGAGGCAACCCAGAGCAAGATGGAATACGACAGTGGCTGTAACAATCTGAGCAAGCAAAAGAACCACTGTGAGGATGGCACAGGACAGGACACCTTTCCATATATTGTTCTTAGAGTAGCTTTACGTCGAAAGCTATGCGACAGAATCTAACAACAATAACTACGGGATTTGTGCTTCTAACAATAGGGTGAAATAGATATTAAGAGAAACTCCTCTTAGTTTAGACCAGCAGTTTTCAATCTGTGGGTCGCGACCGCTTTTGGCGGTCAAATGACCCTTTCACAAGTATGACCCGATTCATAACTGTAGGACAATTACAGTTACAAAGTAACAATGAAATTAATTTTATGATGTGAGTCACCACTACATGAGGAACTGTATGAAAGGGTCATGGCATTAGGAAATTTGACAACCACTGCCCTAGAGGAAGACACAATTCTTGGTACAGTAGAAAGGCCACAAAAAAGAGGCAGCTACCCAAAAGTTGGTTTAGCACAGTGGCTGCAATAATGAGCGCAAGTATAAGAACCACTGTGGCATACGACGGGAAAGTGTTTCTTTGCATTGTGCATAAAGTTGTTATGAGCCAAAACCCAGTCAATGGTACCTAACAACAGAACTGCTGCATCTACAAATATGCTGAATTCTAGCTTAAGAGAATCTCCTCTTAGTTTATAGCAGAGGATCTTCACCTGCGTGTCACAACCCCTTTGTAGTGTGGAATGAAAATTACACAAGGTTGTCATGATTCATAACAGTAACAAAATTACACTTAGGAAGGTGAAATGAAAATAATTTTATGGTTGGGGGTCACGACTAAATGAGAATCAGTATGAAAAGAAAATGGCATTAGGAAAGTTGAGAGCCACTGCTCTAAAGGAAGACCCAAATCTTGGTACAAAAGGGCAAGAAAAGAGAGGCAGTCCCCAACAAGATACATTAGCACAGTGGCTGAACATAATCAAAGAACCATTATGAGGAGGGCACAGGACAGGGCGGCGTTCCATTATAATGTGCATAGAGTTGCTATGAGACACACCCACTCTACGGCACCTAACAACAACAACAAATGGACTTGAGCTTCTAACAGTATGGTGAAGCAGACCTTAAGAGAAACACCTCTGAATTTAGAGCAGCAGTTCTCAACATGTGGGTCGTGACCCCTTTGGGGCTTAGACGAACCTTTTACAGGGTGGCACTATTCATAACAGTAGCGAAACTAGACTTATGAAGTAGCAAAGAATATAATTTTATGATTGAAGGTCTACCACTACATTGGAAAGTGTTGTGGAATTAGGAAGGTTGAGATCACTGTCCTAGAGGATGACACAAATATTGGTACAGTAGAAGGGCAGCAAAGGAGAGGCAGCCCCTACAATTTGGAATAGCTAAGTGGCTGCAACATAGAGCCCAAGCAAAGAACCACTGTGAGGAATGCACAGGATGGGTCAGCGTTTCAGTACATTGTACATAGAGTTGCTGTGAGCCAAAAACCACTCGATTGCACCTAACAACAGCAACAACAGGACTTGGGCGTCTAACATGCTGAACTACATCTTAAAGAAACACTTCTTAGTTTAGAGCAGCGGTTCACAACCTGTGGATCAGGACCTCTTTGGGGCTTGAGCTTCCCATTCACAGGGGTTGGCCTCTTCTTATTAGTAGCAAAATTACAGGTATAAAGTAGCAGCAAAAATAATTTTATGAATGGATGTTCACCACAACATCAGGGACTTCACTATAGTGTTAAGAAATTACAAAGTTTGAGAACCACTGGTTTAGAGCATAGTAAATCTGATTAAATACTACATATTTTAACACGAATGAAGTTGGAAAGTAATGGAAATTGGGAGAGGACAGTAGTATAAAATTCCTATGAGGCAGAATTGCTCTACATCATAGAGTAGCTAAGACAGTGGGAAGATATGAAGTCAAAGAGCTGTAGAGGAAATTCCATAGGACACGTGGCAACAGCTTTATGCTCTTGTTAACCCCTTGGGGCCTCCCTATCTTTTGTTGGTTCCCTTAACCCCATCTGCACCACTGTGAACAGTCTTCATTAAACTCTCTTTAAATAAAACTTCTGAATGGTTTGTTTTCTGCTGGACCCCTAACAGATATCATTTAATTTTCTTGATTGCAATTCATCTCTAGCATACAGAAATCTTTCAAGAGTTTGTTTTATGTTTTGTTTTCATCCACAAAAGCATTTACTTCCAGATTTGTTTGTCCTTGAAACAAGATCAATAATTCTTTCCTCTCCAATGAAACCCAAGTGCTACACTGCCTGAATGCCTATGAAGTTCATGTTTTCCTACATTGAGATCCCAACTATTCCCTAGACCAGTGTTTCTCAACCTTCCTAATGCTGTGACTTTTCATATATTTCCTCAGTTTGTTGTGACACCTGACCACAAAATTATTTCATTTCTAATTCATCACTGTAATTTTGTTACTGTGATGAATCAGGCAACCCCCGTGAAAGTCTCATTCGACCCCCAAAGAAGTCGCAACCCACCAGTTGAGATCCATTACCCTAGAACAACGTTTGGCCCGAGTGCTGTATATGGCTCCCCAAATCATCAATACCTGCCAGCATCACACATCTCACCAAAGAGAAGCATTTGTAGCCATCACCTTAGGGGTGAGTTCATTAAATATTTGACCTGTATGGCCCCATGAATGACTTTATAAATCACATGATCCTTAGCAGAAAAACAAGTTTCCAGCTCCTGCTCTAGACCAAAAGTTCCGAAACTTATTCTGCCTACTGCCCTCTTTTCAGAAAAAGAAATTACTCAGGGACCCCTGGTAATGAAAGAATTTTGTACTATAGTACACCATCCAGGATAAAATGTAGATATCTGCTTTGTAGATCCCTGGATTTTTCCATGCCAAACAGATGGTGGTGTTGCCCACTGTGGGAAACGTGACTCTAGGTAAATCAGGTTTGCTTTCACTCTCTGTGCAAGAATTTCAGTTGAGGAGCAAGATCTGTCTTGAAAGAAGTGTATCCAGAATGCTCCTTAGAGGCAAGAATGGCTAGAATTCGTCTCACATACTTGAACATCAGGAGTTATGAGGAGCAACATCATAGAGAAGGCCATCATGCTTGGTAAAGGGGCACCAGAAAGAGGAAGGCCCTCACCAAGATGGATGGACACAGTTTCTGCAGCAATAGTCTAAAACATAACAATTGTGAGGATGGCACAGGAACAGGAAGTGTGTCTTTTGGTTGTACAAAGAGTCGCTGCGAGTTGAAACCAACTTGACAGCATCCAACAAAACTAGATGTGGAGAAAGCATGGCCTGGTCTGTGTACAGTGACCCCAGCGAGGCTCCTCATCCATTTTTGTGTTTAAATGGGCCAGGTGCTCTCACAAACCACCTCTTCAATAGACAACTTATATTTTTTCTTTCATCCCAGGAACCATCCTGAAATTTAAAATGACCATTTGACACTGAGTTGATTGTGATTCATAGCAATTCATAGGATTTCCAATGGGCATATCCTTTCAGAAACAGATGGCCAGACTTTCTTCCAAGGTATTCTTGGTGCGCTTGAGCCTCCTACGTTTCTGTTAATGGCCAAGTGTTTTCACCATTTGTACTATCCAGGATTGACTTCCAGCTCTATATATCCTTAAAATTGACATCTCTCCTCTCTTTGTAAAGTCATGATCATTGCTGTGTTTCAGTTGATTTACCGTATTCAAATATAGAAATGACAAATAATTCTACCACCTCACAGAAAATGTCAGAAACTCGTTGCTCTCATTTAATAGTGGCGTGGGTGATTACATATTGGACTGCTAATCCCAAAGTCAACAGTTCAAAACGACCAGCCACTCTCAGGGAAAAAGATGAGGCTTTCCACTCCTACCAAGTTACAGTCTCAAATAACCACAGGAGCAGTTGGACCCTGTCCTATAGGGTAGAACTCAGGTCATGGTGAGTCAGAGTGGACTTGATGGCAGTGAGTTGGTTTGGTTTTTGGACTCCCCTCCTACCACAATAGCTCACAATTACTAAGTGCATGTTATGAATCAGTGTTCTAAGCATTGCATGTACATTCACTCATTTCATCCCACTGGTGGTGGTGTGGGTGAAGCATTAGAAATGCTAACCAGAATGTCGGTGGTTCAAATCCACCAGCTGTTCTTCAGGATCAATATTGGGCTGTCAGCTCTCATAAAGGTGTTCAGGGTTGGACATCTGCCGGGACAGTTATTACTTTATCCTGCCGAGTTGCTATGGGTCTGAATGAACTCAAGAGCAGTGGGGTTTTGGTGGCTTTTGTAACTCTTTTAAGAGGAGCGCTGGTGGGGCAATAGAGAAGCCCTTGACTATTTACCACAAGCTCAGAAAAACCCTCAGCAGCTTCCCCTGAGAATGATGCATCAATTTTCTCAAGGACAAGTCACAGCTTATAGGAACAACTCTAGAATGGTTCCACTCTGTCCTGCAGGCTCACTATGAATTGGAATTGACTGACCCATTGGTAGTGAGTGCATCAGCTCCCGTCTATTGGTGAGAACATGAATGCAAAGAAAAGTGAAACAATCTAGCCCAGAGGTGACCAGGTTATCAAAGGGGGAGCTAGAATTCATATCCCAGCAGACCAACCTCAGAGACTACAGGCTTAGCTCCACACTCTGCTGATGTCTTGACTACAAGTGTTTGGATTTTGCATCCCTTCCCCTACACATCATCTCCACTGTCCAATATCAATCAATGTTAGCATGAGAACTGAAGAGTCACACTCTAGCCCTGCCCAATCCCACACGTACAGGTGAGAAAAAAATGGTGAGACCACTGGGCAGTTTTAGCTGCCACCTCTACTTCCACCACCTCAATGCACACAAAAAGAAGTCAGAGAAAGCATTTTTGGCCTTGCCACCACTACTTAGCCCTGACACATTGGGGCCTGTCCACTCTCTTGGACACTCACAAGATGGCTACCTGGGAACTTCCCCTGGGGCACTTGGGGACAAAGGAAAGGGCACACGCCTGAAATGTAATTCACACTGTAACAATTTGTTTCCCCCTTGGAGAATGACACCATTAGCTGCTTCAATTGTGCATGAAATATAAATTACATGACTCAGAGGTATCATGTCGGAGCAGCCATGATGCTAGGTGATGAGGCTCTCCATCGAGCAGCCCCTCTCCAACCAGCAGGTCCAAAGAAACCCAAGACCCGAGGCTGACAGCTGAGAACGAGGTTCGGTGGTCTTTGAGTGTGACTGCTTCATAGATCCCACAAGGGAGAATCTTTCCGGGTGACCCAGGATGCCAGGCTGGAATGTTCCAGCCATCTGCTGTCATCACCCTGGACCTCCCATTTTCTTTAAAGGGAGTCGAATGCTGAACAGTACTCTTTCCTTCCCTAACCCCCAGAAAAGTAGGAAAATGGTGGTGGCGATTGTGGTAATATCCTTCTTGCTAAGGAGATTTGGTGATGCTGTGGGTTAAGCATCTCACTACTAATCACAAGATCAGCAGTTCAAACCCACTAGCTGTTCTGAGAGGGAGAAAGATGAGGCCGTCTGACAATGGACAAATTTATGGTGTCAGAAACCCACACAGAGTGTTCTACTATTTCCTCTGGGATTGCTATGCATCTGAATTGGCTGGATTCACCAGAAGTAGGTTTTGCTTCTTCGGAGTGGATTTGTACATGTATGTGTACATGTGCGTATGCGTGCCTGTGAGTGCGTGTGTCTGCATTGTTGCTTGTGTGGTTTGGAAGCCCAGAGCAGGCAGATCGAGGCTGCATTGGAAGCAGTTGAGAAAAGAGAAGGGTGAGATCCTTCAAGAGGTAGATAGATCCAAACTCATTTCCCAGATCCCTTCTATATTCATTCTGCCTCACATTCATAACTCTTTCTGGCTCAAATTACTCCGTATTCTCTCCCTAGCTAGCGCCCCGCAGCTTTCTACCCCATTTCACCACTAGATCTCTGGACACTACTCTAAGATGCTGAAGGGTTGGATCAGCCACCCTTCTTTGTGCCCATGAAATAACTTTCCAAAACCTCATGTCACAAGCAGGTACCCTTGCTTTTAGAGAAGAGGCATAGGCTAATTTTTATGTTTCCACCTTGAGAGGGCCAAGCACCACCATGTACAATTAGTAGATAACCATAAGTGTGTCACTTTTGTGGTCAGTACACATCTCCTTTGGAGGACTCATTTGCCCCTCTCCTAGCACCGTGATCCCTGGTGCCATGGCTAGACTGGGATGGGACATCCATGTGCTCAACCAGGAACTGCCAGGTGGAATCAGAGCCACTGCCCCCTCTGCAGAGCCTCTGTGAGGACCGGGAGTTTGGAAACACAGCCTAAAGCTGCGGGAGGAGAAATTTAGGAAATTATCACGCATTTATGCTAATGACAACTGTACAAAGCCCACAACCACCCTTCAAATGCCCTGCCACTGAGCAGAGCCAAAAGAAGGAAAAGCCAAAATCCACATATGGGTACAGGAAGACCTCTGGAAGGTGTCCCTGTGGGGGGCCGGGGAAGCGGGAGAGTGGACTTGAGGAGGCTCAAGGGCTCAGGCTGGGAAAGAGCCAGGATGCCTGTCGACAAACCCCTTCAGACCAGACACAACCAGAGGAAGTTCAACTCTCTCTCTTTGTCTCTCTGCCTAACCACCAACCTCTTACCCAGTGCAGGAGATTCTTTGAACAGGGTCCACATGGCCAGATGTGAGAGCTAGCAGCTCCTGTTACTACCCTGGCTTGGGAAACCTCCCACTTTCTGGAAATGCAAATATTTTCTTGGACTTTGATCAAGACCAAGATCAACCCTACCCTCCCCCTTTTCTCACAGTGGCACTTGGTCAGAATGGCAAATAGCGCTCGACTGCCATGCCCTCCGCCTCTTTATTCCTTGTTCTATTCGAACCAACGGCTGCAAAAAAATCACAAAACTGCCAGATGGAGGGCAGGGCAGTGCTTTCTTTTCAGACTTCCCTCTCATTCTTTCTCTGGTCGCATCATCATTCCAGGTACAGCAAACTCATTGCAGTCCAGTCAATTCCTTATGTATGTTTTCCAAGGTTGTACAACATTACTGGAACAGACAGCCCCATTATTTTACCTTGAAGCAGCTGGTGGGTTTCAACTGTCAACCAATCAGCTAGCCATTCAACATTTCCATGACAGTGCCTTCAGAGTGGTGAGTCATAGTCTGCAGACACCGTGGGAAAGAATCATTCTTCTGCCTTATTTTCATAAGGTGGGTTACTAGGTAGGCAGGTGTGAGGCAGGTGTAAGTAGAAATCAACTTGATGGCAACAAACAACAACACCGATGTTATTGTTTTGGGGCTGGGGAACTGAGACCTATGAGGCATGGAGCTAAGTAACAGCCACTTCAGGTTTGTTAGGCACTTTGTCGTTGAGCTCTGTTCTAGATACTGGTTATACAGCTAGAAGGAAGGTGGCATCTCTGTTCCTGGGGTGGCGAGATGCGAGGCGTTGGAAAACTTCCTGTCCTGTTAGTAGTGGGTGTAGATTTTGTTTCTGTTGTTAGATGCCATTGAGTCAATTCCAACTCCTAGCCACACTATGAACAATAGAACGAAACACCACCCAGACCTGCACCATCCTCTCAATAGTTGTTATGGATCAGCCCCTTGTTGCAGCCACTGTGTCAATCCATTTACTGAAGGTCTTCCTCATTTTCGCTTATCTCTCTTCACCTAGCAGGATGTCCTTACTCCTCCAGGGACTGATCTCTCACTAACAGTATGTCCAAGGTATGTGAGGGGAAGTCTCACCATTCTTGCTTCTAAGGAGTATTCTGGCTGTACTTCTAACCCACATTTGTTTGTTCTTTTGGCAGTTCATAGTACTTCCAATATTATTCACCAGCGTCCCAATATAAATGCATTGATTCTTCTTTGATCTTCCTTTTCAATGTCCAACTTTCACGTGCATACAAGGCCATTGAATATATGACTCAGATGGTTTTATTCAGGTACACCTTAAGCTTCAAGGTAACATCCTTGCTCTTAAAAACTTTGGAGAACACTTTTGAAAGAGGTTTCTGGCTGCAACGAGTGGCTCCTTTCAGGATGAAGAGGCGGGGTGCACAGGTGGAAGCCCATGGCCCCTTTAAGCCTTGGCCTATTTGGCAGCAGCTGGAGCCACTATTGAGGACAAGGCAAGAGGCCAGCCAGCACTTCCTGTGGAGTCCAAGAGCAGGCCAAGCTCTGAATGCTCAGTGAGCCAGCCTCAGAGCCACACCACCTCCATGGGCCAAAATGACCTGATGGCAAGGCCTAGGGCTTCACAGACCAGGTGTGGTTCCTGCGGCCTCCCCGCCCTATCCCAGACTCCTGCCCACCCGGGCCTTGCCAACATAACCCCTGATGTAGGTCTGCAGCCCACCTGGTGCCTGCCCAGGCACCAGAACTCCTGCCCTGCCTGGCCCACCCACCTGAGACCTCACTCCAGGCCCCGTGTCCCAACCATGGTCCTGCTCCAGGCCCCCTCCCTGCCCAAGACTTTGTTAGTCTGGTTGGTCATGAGGGATGGAAAGGAGGAGGGACCCTGCCCAGGCCCCTGCACTCCATCCAACTTGGGATGCTCTGGGTTGGTCCAGCCCCCAACGTGGCTTCCCTCCCACAGGCCCATATACCCAGAACTCCATTGGACCCACTGGGTACGTGAGGCCTCCCCATCAAAGGCTCAGGATATGTGCCCACAGCCTGGAATGGGATCCTAGCTTGCTAGAGCCCCACTCCCCTCCCCTTAAGCCCCAACAACTTAAGATCCCTAGAAAGTGTCTCTTTCTGGGGGCCCTTGTGGGGTCACACTCTGGCTGTGAAAGGCTAGGCTATGGCTTTTGGAACTTGTCTTCTCCATTCTGAACCTTTAGACCATTGGTCCTTCCACGGGGCAGTTCTACAGGAGTAGCAGGGAACTCTATTCGGGAGTGAAGTTGGCCAGATTTGAGTAGGGTGTGCCCTGGCAGGGATGCCAACTTGGGAGAAGAGCCCATCTCCCCTTTCTCTTTCCCAGCTGCAAAAAAAATTTAAAAAGGAAGAGGTCTCATAAAGCAGATTTACCCAATGCAATACGTCCTTTGGGTTCTTGACTGGGGCTCGCGTGATCATTTATTGTGGATCGCAGCAAGAAGATAGCACTGATCACTTCAGTATTTTCTCCATTTATCATGATCATGTTGTAGATGACAGGGACATAATTACATATAAATATGTCCCTGGGACCCAACTCCTGGGGAGTTCCAAACAACTTGATGAAAAGGAAAACAAGAGAGTGAAGACAAGCACTCTGAGCCTAGGTTGGAAGGACAGTCCTTTGTGAATAGAGAGCTTCAAGGGTATTGTAGTTCCTGGAGGAGTGCAAAGAGTTCCACACTCAACTATTCAACAAATCAATGGCAGTTGGAACCCACACAGGGGCACCATGGAGGAAAGGCCTGGAAACCTGCTTAAAGCCTATAGTCTTGAAAGTCCTATGGAATCCACACATAAGGCACCATGAGTCAGAATCAACGCTCTCGTGCCTGTTTTGGTTTGGGTAGAGGAGCTATTAGAAGCAGTGGGGTATAATGTTGAATCCAAGAAGAGGAAGGATTTGGTCACCATTAAAGTGACTTCTGACCCAATTAATAACAATCATACAGACTTTTGTCGGAGAAAGATGAGGATTTCTACGGCTATAAATATTTAGTGTCAGAAACCCACATAGACAGTTCTACCCTGCCCTATACAGTCGCTGATTTGGTGTCAACTGGATGGCACTAAGATAGCAACTATCTGCTGAAAGGTTGCCATGTGGAAGAGCTTGTGCCAAGTCCGCTATGGTCATGCCTATGATCATTGTGGGAGACAAAGGTCCTGCTTAAGATTAATGTCTCTGGTGTCAAATCGCTCCATTGTCCAGTCTTGGCTCTATGTCCTTCTAGCTCTATAACCTCGGAAAAATCATTGAACCCCCTTTGTTCTGCTGTGTGTACAAGGGAAGTGAAAAATAGTTCTTAGTTGTGTGTTCGAGGTTGAGATTGAATGATAGAAAGACCTTGTTGTTGTTAGTTGCCAGCAAAGCAAATTTGATTCCTTGTGACCTTATGCCGGAGAGGACAAATTACTGCTAGATCCTATGCAATCTTCCTGCCCATTGGCAGTTGTGAGGTCATTGTTGCGGTTATTGTGCCAGTGCGTGTCATGAAGAGTTTCCCCAGATCCACTATTTTACCAACATGATGTACTCGTCTCCCAATTGTTCTTTCCTAACGATATGTCCAAAATCAGCATGACAAAATTTTGCCATTCTATCTTCTAGGAACACTCTTCGAAGAATGTCCTGGTTCGATTTCCTCCAGTACTGATTTGCTCATTCTTTTGGCCACCCAAAGTATACTCAATACATGGTCTTTGCCATCACGGTCATTTGAATGCCTCAGTCCTTCTTAGAATCCTGGGCCTCACTGTTGTCACAGTTAGAAATTCCATTTCTCACAGCTTGCTTCAGATCTGCTGAAGTGGAATCTGAGTTCTTGTAGGCCCCAAGGACATGGCATTTGTGTGCCTGCTAGAAGCACTGAGGAACAACGTCTGGCCCATAGTAAGTGCTTCTAATTGTTCATTGCGATCCGTGTTATTATTTATCATCCCATGTAAACTTTCCAGCACACGCACAGGTCAGGAAACCAAGATTCTGAGCCTGTCAGTGCCTTCACTGAGGCTACCCCTCAGGAGAGGGGAGGGGCTGCATGCAAATCGAATACATGATCAAACCAGTTGGCCTGGGTGAAGGGACTTTCAATGCTAAAATAGGGGAACGGGTTGTTGGGTATGTGGGAGGAAAGGCATCTAAAGAAAATCAGCAGAGTGCACCGAGGCTCTGGAGTTCTGACTACAAAGACACATAACCTTGCTCCCACACCTCCTCTTTTCTGGCAGTGACATAAGCCGAGCATTTTCTCTTTTTCCCTGTACAATCCAGTGAAGAACATTCAAAATGATGTACAACCACCACCCCCATCTAGTTCCAGAACATTTGGATCACTCTGCATGGAGACGCAGTCAGTGCTCATTAACCAGTCACTCTCCATTGCCTTCGTCACCCAGCCCTTATCAACAGTGACTATGCTTGCTGTCTCTACGGATTTGCCTATGGATTCTGCATATTTCATATCAATGTCTCATTTTGGTCTGACATGTTTCACTCAGCAGAAGATTTTCAAGGTTCTTCATGGTGTAGCATGTTCCAAAGCATCATTCCTTTTTAAAGGCTGAATAATATTCCATTGTATGACTTAGATATTGTTTGGTTTATCCATTGTTTGGAGGCCAGGCATTTTGGTAATAGCCACCTTTCAGCTCTTGTGGGTAGTGCTGCAGTGAACTTGTATAGCACTATCTCATTGAGTTTCTGTTTGTTTTTCTTTGAGGTATATGCTTAGATGTAGAATTGTGAGGTGGTCAAGGATTTCCTCTTCCTTGGATCCTGATCAACACTGATGCAAACAACAGTCAAGAGCTTAAAAAATGCACAGCATTGTATTGGGTAAATATTCACAAGACCTCTTTAGAGTATTGAAAAGCAGGGATGTTGTTTTGAGAACTAAGGTGTATGTGACACAAGCCATAGTATGTTCAAACACTTCCTATGCATGTAAAATTTGGAGATTAAATAAGGAAGTCCAAAGAAGAATCGATGCATTTGAATTATGGTGCTAGGGAAAGAAAAAAAACATTGAAAGTACCAAGGACTACCAGAAGTACCAAGAATTTTGTCTTGGAAGAAGCACAGGCCAAATGCTCCTTAGAAGTAAGGATGGCCAGATTTTACCACCCTTTGGACATGTACTTTCAACATGCTGTCAAGAGAGACCAGGCCCTGGAAAAGGACATCGTGCTTGGTAAAGTGGAGGGGCAATAGAAAAGAGGAAGGCTCTCATGAGATGGATGGACATGGGGGCTGCAATAATGGGCTCAAACATGACAACAATTGTGATGATGGTACTGGGTGGCGTTGTGTTCTGTTTGACATGGGGTTGTTATGAGTGGGAACCAACAGGACCGACCCTAACAACAATAGTAAATCTCTGACTTCTTAAGAAGAAACAAGCATTTTTCATTTCCTCTATGAGCCAGGCACTGTGAAGACCCTGAAGGTCCAGATAGAAACAGCACTTCGCTCCTGCCCATGATGTGTTCCCTGTCTAGGGGTGAGGCAGCAGACCTCCACCTTTGATTGAGACCTATGCAGCCCCCTTGGGGTGCCAGTGCATGCTGGAGAGACTCCAGTTAACTTTGCATTTCTCTATACCCTCCTTTAGGGAATTGGAAGAACTTTACTCTAGAACAAACCATCCCCAGGGATTTCTTTTCCACAATTAGACAAAAGGAAACCACTGGGAAACAAAGAGAGTGAATAGAGAATACAGAGCTGTGTCAGTGTCCTTGGCCATGAAGCTATCAGTCAGCACAGTTGAGCTCAGGAATCAGGAAGCGAAGATCCTCAATATATGAATCCAACAGGTGAAGAAGGAGTAGTTTCAAAGCTAAAGAAGGATAAGCCTTCTTTCACTTTCAGGAGGAACTCACTTGGGGAGCACTCAGTCAGGTAGGACTGCACTAAAGCCTTAGAACGAGGAGGGTCCATAGGACCATGTTCACTGCCAGAATGGTGGCTTCCCATTCATGAGCTTATAGCATATTCCACCTCATGAATGGTCTTTGCCGAGTCCCTTGGTTCATTTGCTGTGACTTCTGTGGCACCACTTGAACACTCCATCCCGTCCAGCCAGGAGCAGTGGCAGGAAAAACCTGTTAAGGAGAAGTGGGAGAGTGAGCTAGGAGAGATTCCGTACCCAGATTGCAGCACAGATCTGGGCTGTCTCCTTCAGCAAAGGCCCTGTGGGGAGGGGACTTGACTTTTCCGATTCTCTCCAGTTAGAAGTCAACACACAGCTAAAGAAGCATGGATGGAAGAAAGCAGGATGATGAGCTGACAGTTTTGCCATGAGGAAATAATAGCCAGAAGGGCTCCAAGTGGGGATGAAGGGATGGCAGGTGGGGACACACACACATGCCACTACCAAGGGGAGAGTGAGGAGCAAGAGACCAGCAGAGGCTAGTCTCAAAGCCATCTCCAACAACATTTTCCCACCAGGCTGTTTTCCTCTCTCCACTCTAGATACGTCAGCCTTCACCTCCACCAAGCACCAAACCCCACAATGCGGCATTTATCTGCCCATTGCTCCCACCAATTGGTCCCGGTTGCTATGGAAACTATGGGGGAGTAAGGTGATCCTTCTATTACTACCAACCTCCCTGATTTCAGCAAAGATCAATCAACCCCTCACCCCAACCCCATATCTAAGTGGAAGGTCCTAGGGGAGAGTAAGGACAAGATAAATTCAACACAAGAAAAGAATAGTGAAAAATGAACAAAGAGAGGGAGTGATGTAATTCCAGAGTGTTAGTCAATTCCTTTTGTCTTCCCAGCAACCATTCTCTCCCCCAGCTTAATCCCTGAAGGAGGAAGGAATGCTCAGTGGATGTCTGCCAAGGTGCGGATTCAGGTCACTTGGGGCCTTCTGAGGGTTCCCTTCCAAATTTGCCTTCCCTTCCTTCAAAGAAAGTCACTGGAACTCACCAGCCAGAGTGTGCAAGGCTATCATTGAGCTTCCCAGTTAAGGTTTATGTCCTGGGGCAGACTGTAGCTCACAAAATGCCTTCCAGGGATTGCTTCTTCCCTACAAGGTCTTCCAGAATCTTGTCATTCCCCATCCAAAGTTGGAGTTTATGTTTCTTCCCTTGAACGCACGCCGGCCTTATGGCTCTCCAGGAGTAAAATATGGCAGTTGATGTGCGTTGTGACTTCTGAGGTAATATAACTCCCACCTGGCTCCTTCTCTGCACAAGACCTTCGGAGTCCATACGCCTTGCTGTGAGGAAGTGTGATGTAGAGGCCACATGCAGATGCTGACAATAGTCCCCCTTAAAGTCCCAGCAAACACCAGTGGCCATTGACTGGTACTTACCAGTGGGGAAGCTGTGTGAGATGTCTCCATCATAAGCCATTGCCTGAGGTCAAGCCCACAGAAGAATCTGCTAGCTTAGTACTGCCAATCCCCAGAGCCATAGGAAATAATGACTCATGAGGAAGATAATAATTGACTGCAATTGTGTTTCAAAACAGAAGACATGTGCTGCACAACACTGAAGTTGTAGCTCTGGAGCCAAGGTCCTGACGCAGATGTATTACATTATTTATTTTCTAGTGATTCTTTCTGGTCCTCACCCTTCCCAGCTTCCATGTATTCACCATTCAAAGCAGCTGGTTCATCATTTATTCTGTAAAAGTATGTGCGGGTAAGTCAGAAAGCATTGCTCCAAAACCACAGACACTTCTTAAGCAAAAATATCAATATGTGAGGCGACTGTGTCTAGACATAGCCTCCTTCTTGGTCTACATCCAGGAGGCAAAGTTTTGAGATAGAAGAGCGAAATTTGTCCCTCACAACAATTGAAAAATTATTTCAAAGAAATAAAAATATATTTTAATATTTTTACATTTTATTAGAGGCTCATACAACTCTTATCACAATCCACACATATACATACATCAATTGTATAAAGCACATCCACACATTCCCTGCCCCAATCATTCTCAAAGCATTTGCTCTCCACTTAAGCACTCTGCATCAGGTCCTCTTTTTTTTTCCCTTCCCTCCCCGCTACCCCCTCCCTCTGAGCCCTTGATAATCCACAGATTGTTATTTTGTCATATCTTGTCCTATCCGGAGTCTCCCTTCCCCCCCCCCCTTCTCTGCAGTCTATCTCCCAGGGAGGAGGTCACATGTGGATCCTTCTAATCAGCTCCTCCACTCACCCTCCACTCTCCCAGCATCGCCCCTCACACCCCTGGTCCTAAAGGTATAGTCCACCCTGGATTCCCTGTGCCTCCAGCTCCCATATGCACCATTGTACAATCTCTGCCCTATCCAGTCCTGCAAGGTAGAATTCGGATCATGGTAGTTGGGGGGAGGAAGCATCCAGGATCTGGGGGAGAGCTGTGTTCTTCATCGGTACTACATCGCACCCTGCTTGACCCGTCTCCTCTCCTAAACCCCTCCGTGAGGGGATCTCCAGTGGTCGACACTTGGGCTTCGGGTCTCCACTCTGCACTTCCCCCTTCATTCACTATGGTATATATATATATATATATATATATATATATATAATATATATATATATCACACATATATATATATTTTGGGGGGCGGGGCATGATGCCTTATACCTGGTCCCTTTGGCACTTCGTGATCGCACCAGCTGGTGTGCTTCTTCCATGTGGGCTTTATTGTTTCTGAGCTAGATGGCCGCTTGTTCACCTTCAAGCCTTTATGACCCCAGACACTATCTCTTTCGATAGCCGGGCACCATCAGCTTTCTTCACCACATTTGCTTATGTACCTGTTTGTCTTCGGTGATCGTATCAGGGAGGGGTGCAGCCAATGATATGATTTTTTTGTTCTTTGATGCCTGATAACTGATCCCTTTGGGACCACGCGATCACACAGGTTGGTGTGTTCTTCCATGTGGGCTTTGTTGCTTCTGAGCTAGATGGCCGCTTGTTTATCTTCAAGCCTTTAAGACCCCAGTCACTATCTCTTTTGATAGCCGGGCAGCATCGGCTTTCTTTGCCACATTTACTTGTTCACCCACTTTGGCTTCAGCAGTTGTTTCGGGAGAGTGAGCATCATACAGTGAAAATTTAATAAAAGAAAGTATTCATGCATTGAGGGAGTGCTTGGGTATCTGAATAATAACTGTCCTTGAAAGGTTTCCATTTTACTTCAGAGCCTCATGCATGGACCGAGAGACCCGCAGTGTATCCCTGACCACTGCTCTACAGACTTCTGTAATTATTTTCTGAGGTTTTCTCTGCTCAATACACTTCTAGTCACACGACATACCATGTCTAACAGGGTCGTTTTGGCATCATTGGGGGACTTGGATCACTTGCTTTGACACGTTCTTTGATCGTACTGTGTCCCTTGAGAGAATCTATCCAGATGATCCCTGTCAGATCCCCAAACTAAAAAAGTCACCATCACCCTCTGAGCTGCCCTCCCTGTTTTGAATTTCACTGGCCCAGCAGATCCCTTCAGAAGCCACAGTTTTGATTAGAAGCTGCCATGTGGGCTAACCAGGGCAACCTTTGCACTTCAGCACCCACAGAATCTTTCCATCGCTCAAGTTGGGGTCTCAGAAGCTGATTTACTCATCACCACCCTTTGTGCCTGAGCTACCCACCTCAGATTCTCTGTATCAAAGGGCTGCCTCCTCTTGACCAACCACATCTCCACCATGTGGCACTTGCAGCACCTGGTCTAGTGGTTCTGGAACCAGACCTTGAACTGGCTCTTTGTCCTGTTCAGGAATCTGGGAAGCCAGGCACTCCTGGCTCACCAGGTACTTGAGCTGCTCACAGGTTCCCTCCAACCCAAAGAGCTACTTCTTGCCATTCCTCTCCACGATCACCTCCCACTCCCCACCCCTTATATTTTATGCACTAGTTTGGGGTGGATGGTTTACAACAAAAATAATAACAACAAACTAGAGTGATGCTGGGCATTAGGAATGAGAATTTGGGTTCTATTGCACCATTTGTGGCAACAAACTCATTTTAGCTTTTCAACTTCTCTGCCTGTGTAAACACAGAGGTTCAATTGGTTTTTGTGACCTAGTTGATGGTTTATTTCATGCTGGATACACACGGCAATCATCGGTCACTATTTTATTATAACATGCTGTGATGGAGAGAGACAATTCACAATTTTAGCCCATGTGATGAGTCTGTGCTCCCAAATAAATAGAAGTCACATATCCAGTGGGCACTCATCTTAGCCATTTGCGGGTGGATGCCAGTTTTATCTATGTCATCTGATAATTTTTTGGTTGTCTATTCTTTGTTATTCATAACGTTTTCAGTGGCTAAGTCCTCAAAAGTGGACAGCCTATTTCTTCTATGTAGTCTGCTCTTAGTCTGGACATTCTGTTGAAACTGTTAACCTTGGGTAACCCTGCTGGTATTTGAAATACCAATAATATAGCTTCCAGCATCGCAGCAATACACAAGCCACTGCAGTACAACAAAGTGACAGGTGATGAGTACCGGTTTCTGGCTCCCCTGTAGGTAGCTGTCATATTGCTTTGTGCTCCCAAACTTCTTTAAGGTGGTAGACATTAGTGGGCCTCAAACATGAGCAGGCATCCGAATCACCTGGAGGATTTCTTAAGACAGATTGTTGGACTTTACCTTCAGATTTCTAAATACAGTAGTTCTGGAGTGAGGCCCAAGAATGCTCTGTTTGTGCTTAACAAGCTCCCAGATGATGCTGAGGCTGCAGGTCCACAGATCATGCTTTCACTTGCCACCTGTATTCTTCTTCCCCCTCCTGTTAAACCTCTTACAATATGGTTTCCCCCTTCATCATGGTTTCTCTGGGGGGGGGGGGGTCAATGCTTCGGAATATAGTCTAACCTAATGACCTCTGCTCATCCTTTGACCTCCAGTGACCTCTGTGTATCATTAAATGCCAAGGGAGCATGCTTTCCTATTTGGTGCTTCTTTTACCTTGCCTCTTGAAACATGCCTCTTCTAGTGCTGTATGCTCCTTAATACTCAATTTTTCCAGGCTCCATGAGTGTCCTGGGACTATGGTAACAAATCACCACCAGTTCACAAGAGACACTCAATTCTCTCATAGTTCTGGAGGCTAGAAGCCTGAAGTCAAGGTGTTAGCAGGGCCATGCTTACTACAAACGCTCTAGGGAATTTTTTGTTTCTTCTTGTAGCCTCAGCAAAATTTTAGCTGATGACAGCACAACTCCAATCTTTGCCTGTCTCTTCACTTGACAGTTTTCCATTTGAATTGGTCTGTGTCCCTTCTCTTCCCATGAGGGCATCTGTTATACATGATTTGGATTCAGTCTAATGATCTCCTTGTATAACTAATTAGGCATGTTTAAATCCCCCGTCCAAATGAGGTCATGTTCACCATGCCTAGTTGAGCGGCAATCCTCAAGGTCATTAGTTGGACACCACCAGCTGCACTTAGGAAGAAAAATGGAGCTGTTTTAATCTCATAAAAAATTACAGTCTTGGAGACCCACCGGGGAAGTCTACCCTATCCTATAGGGTCGTTATGAGTCGGCATCAACTTGATGACAATGAGTTTTAAGTGGGCTCGTACTTCAACATATTTTTATGTGGGGAAGTATACAGGTCAATCAATCGCACTTCCTCATCTCAATAGCTGGCACTCTTTGGTGTTCTCTTTTTTCTGGTTCCTACTGATGAAGAAGCTCTGCATAAGGTCAAGGAAAAAAATTCAAGCCTCAAGTTGGAATCTTTAAAGATTCTGTAAACAAAATAATGAATGATACAGGAAGCATCAAGGGAAGATGAAAAGACTACACAGAGTCACTGTACAAAAAAGCACTAGTCAACATGCCACCATTTTAGGAAGCACCATATGAACAAGACCAATGGTGTTGAAGCAAGAATTTCAAACTTCACTGAAAGTATTAGCCAAGCACAAAGCTCCAGGAATTGATGGAATATCCATTGAAATGTTTCAGCAAGCTGGAAAAGCACTGGAAGCACTTACTCATCAATGCTAGGGAATTTGGAAGAGAGTTACTCGGCCAACTGCTTGGAAGAGATCAATATTTGTCCCCATTCCAAAGCAAGGTGATCCAACAAAATTCTCCAACTATAGAACAATATCATTGATATTTCGCACAAGTAAAATTTTGCTAAAGATCATCCCACAATGGTTTCAGCAGTATATTGACAGGGAACTGCTTCCAGGAGTTCAGGCTGGATTTACAAGAGGACGTGAAACACAGGATACTCTTGGTGATGTCAGATGGAACTTAGCTCAAAGCAAAGAATACCAGAAAGATGTTTACTTGTGATTCATTGACTATGCAAAGGCATTCAACTCTGTGATTCATAATAAACCGTGGATAACTTTAAGGAGAATGGACTTCCAGAACATGATACAATGTTCAGAATATGTACATGGATCAAGAGGTAGATCTGTTAACAGAATAAGGACAAACTGAATGGCTTAAAGCCACGAAAGGTGTTAGGGTTGAATCCTCTCACCATGCTTTTTCAATCTGTATGTTGAGCAAATCATCAGAGAAGCTAGATTACATGAAGAAGAATGTGGTATAAGGATTGAAGGGAAGGCTTACTAAAAACATGAAATATACAGATATTCAACAACCTTGCTTGCTGAAAGGGAGGAGGACTTGAAGCACTTGCTGATGAAGATCAAGGATTACAGCCTTCAGTGTGGGTTACAAATAATTGTAAAGAAGACCCAAATCCTCACCATTGGACCAATAGGTAACACCATGACAAATGGAGAAAAGATTTTAGTCGTCAAGGACTGTGTCTTACTTGGATGAACAATCAATGTTCACGGAAGCAGCAGTTGAGAGACCAAAAGGCTTACTGCTTTAGGTAAATCTGCTGCTCAAGACTGCTTTAGAATGAAGATCAGACCGTAACTTGGGTCAGGCACACCTTAGTCCTCAAAGTCACAGTCTTCTCTATCCCATCATACATTTGGGAACATTGGACATTGAATAAGGAAGACTTTAGAAGAATAGAAGCATTTGAGTTGTGGTGCTGGGGAGGAATATAGAAAGGTAAATGGACTCCTAAAAAGACAAAACGATTTATGTTATAAGAATTAAGATCAAGCAAGGTGCCTTACACTTTGAAGCACTTGCGTAGAGGCAAAGGATGGCAAGACTTCAATTTGGACATATAGCCAGGAGAGGCCGGTCCCTGCAGGAGGACATGTTTGATAAAGTAAAAGAGCAGTGAAAAATAGGAAGACTCCCCTGAGACGGATTGACACTATAGCTACAACCATGGACTCAGGTATAGGAACAATTGTGAAGGCAACAGCGGACAGTGCAGTGTTTTGTTCTGCTGTGCATTGGGTCGCTTTGGGTCAGAGCTGACTTGACCTAAAAATAACAACTGGTGAGGATCAAGGATAGCAAGCTCCAGTGTGGATTATAACTCAATATAAAGCAAACCAAAATCCTCACAACGGGACCAATGGATAACATCATGATAAATGGGGAAAAGTTTTAATTTTTCAAGGATTTCATTTTTCTTGGCTCCACAATTAATGCTCGTGGAAGTAGAAATCAAGAGATCCAATGAAGCATTATGATTGAAATATTTGCTGCACAAATTTTCTTTAAAGTTTGAAAATAAAGCATGTTACTTTGAGGACAAAAGTTCTCCTGGACCAAGTCATGGTATTTTCAATCATCTCATATGCATGTGAAAGTTGGACATTGGATAAGGAAGATGGAAGAATAAGTGATACATTCAAATTATGGAAAAGTTTTCGGAAGTACCATAGGCTGCCAGAAGAACAAACAGATCTTGGGAAAAGTACACTCAGAATTCTCTTTAGAGGCAAGCCCGGCAAGACTTCATCTCATGTACTTTGGACATATTGTCAGGAGAGACAAGTCCCTGGAGGACATCATGTTTGGTAAAGTGGAGGGGCAGTGAAAAAGAGGAAGGCTCTCAACATGGATTGAGACAGCGACTGCAACAATGGGCTTAGAGATAAGAACAATTGTAAGCATTGTGCAGGACTGGGTTGGGTTTTATTCTGTTGTGCATAGGGTCACAATGTGTCAGAAGTGTCTCAACTGCACCTAACAAGAACAACAACTGACATCTACCTGTCGATGCCTTCCAAATGTATGGCTCTAGCCAAGGCCTCTCTCCTGATGTCCAGGCCCACATTTACACCAATCCGCTGGGTGTTTCTAGCTGAGTGTCCTCCAGGTATCCAACATGCTCAACATCATTCTCCCATCTTTCTTGGCAAATGTACTTTGTGTCCCTTCGTCCTTGATGGCTACACAAGTTAGCTACCTCGTCCTGAAATTCAAATGATCATCAGGTCCTAGCCATAAATGCTTCTCCAATTCGCTTCCTCCTCTCTAGTTCATCCTCACCTGTAACCTTTGTTTGTACCTGCAGTAGCTCTTGCCTGGACCATGACCATGGCTGTCTGAGTGATTTTCTCACCCTTAGATGCATCTCCACTTTTGTGTGCCATTACCAGTTATATTTCCGACATAGGGATTAGACTGTATCATTGTCTTGTTTTAAAATGTCAATGATTCTTCATAGCTCTGCAGATGCTCCTCTCAGACCCTCTGATGACCCCAGGCTGCCTGAACAACTCCCTATTCCATAGAGTGCCCAGGGGAGCCCAGAAACAGTGACTGAGGGGTGAGTAGCTACAAGTCTCTTATTCTCTTACTTCCATGGAGACCACGCTTGAGGAGTCACTTTTCCAGTCTCCAGAGTGACCCTGAAAGATTGAGCTAAATTGTCTCTCATAGCACTTGGTAGCACACTTTGACTTATTTGGTTTGTTTGCCGTATACCTTTTTTTCTATCCCTTTCTAGCTTTTCCTGGTAACACCTAATAAATCATTTTCATAAGAATCATGCTCATAGTTGGCTTCTGGGGACCTTGATATAAGGCAAGATTTTATAGGGTAAAATTCAAACTTAGTAACTTGGAATTCAAGGCCTTTCAAAATCGGTTCTGAGCAATGTTTCTGGATCTATCATTCCTGTGTCCCATCTGACATGACAATCACAGGTAGACCTTGAATTCCCACAACATTTCGTGTGCTTCCACACTCCCGTGGCTCTGATGAGGCGTTGTGCCTGTCGGGAGTGCCAATGCAGCCCCTGCTTGGAGAGCCAGCACAAAGGCCACGTCTTCTGTAAAGCCTTCGGAAGTCTGTCTTCTGGCTCCACTGTCCATGTTCCCTTTGCCTTCATGTTTTATGCACTTCCCTGATTCAATATTTATTTGGATTAATGGCTCATAAGCCCGCTTCCCACATTCCAATATGAACTCCCTAAAGGGTGGCCACATTTCCATAATTTTTGTATTCTCACTGCCTGGTTGAGTATTTGACCCATAATAAGTGCTCAATAAATGTTGAATGAATGAATTTTATGTAAGGAAGTAGAATTTAGCACTTACCATTTGCCGGACAATGTCGTAAGTCCTACACATTTTTTTAAGGGAGGAGAGCAACAGAAGATCATCAGGGGATAGGTCTTCGGGGGTACCATGCAGGCTCTACCCCTGGATCCCCGTACTCTGGGATCCCACCCCTTCCAACCTGAACACCGAGACCTCTTAGTGCTGCACTCTGGCCTCTGAAAGTGGGTCTAGGGAGTGAGACAGGCATCCTGGGAGCAGTGGGGTGAAGGCTCTGGGCCTGGAAGAATGAAACTTGACTGGGTGAGGGAGTGGAGGTGGTCCTAAAAAGGGGGGCAGTAAGTCTGGTCACCCAACAAGAGGAGCATGACTCATCAGCTTTCCAGATAGCAGACAAGCTTGTAAATAGAATAGTGAGGCTGATTCGGGAGCGCATGTACCACTAGAATCCTAGTCTTGGATTGGAAGGCTAGGTGTGTGGACCGGTCCTGGCAGGAGCAGAACAGCAGCAGTGGGCCCACATTGAGCCACCCCCTCTATCCTCAGGACTGCGCAGGTCTAGAGCGAGGCTGCCCCAAAGTGTGTGGCCTGCGGAGGTGCGTGGTGCTGCACTTCAGTCCCAGGGGCCCACAGCAACAGCCACTGCCTCTTGTGAGGGCTTAGTGTTCACGCAGCAGGGCTCCGACTGCTGCATCTGGGACTGGCAGCTATGTGCCTCTGCCTCGAGCGCTGAGCAAGGAGCCCAACTTCACCGCGTGCTAGTGCGGCCTGTGCCTGTGCATCATGCCCTGCAAGGCAGTGCTGAGCTGCTCCCCCAGCAGCCCCAACCTCCAGACCCCACAGTGCACCCAACCCAGGGACCACGCAGGAGCTGCCTAAGACCACATGCTTGCACCACACAAGGGACGTCACCTGACGCGCCAGAACTGCCATGCTTTACAGCAACCCCTCCTCACAGCAGGCTGTGGCTGTTGGGGGCATGGCCAGCCTGCACTTTGATTTCAGTTCGGGCGCCCCCTGCCCGCCATCACCTGGGAGCAGCAGGGTGAGCAGCCTGAGAACCTGATCCTGCGCCTGGACCAGATGTAAGGCAATGTGGTGGTCACCAGCATCAGGCAGCTAATACTGTACAATGCGCGGCCTGAGGACGCTGGGCTCTACACTTGCACTGCCCACAATGCAGCGGGCCTGCTGTGTGCAGACTTCCCGCGCTCAGTGGTGCAGCGGGGCTTGCCGACCAGGGCCCCCTGTGCAAGCTCCAGATTCCTTGCCTGCCTCATGCGCTCCCGCGCCTGCTGCGCAGCCCTGCATGGGCCCTACCACCATGCGTTGCTGTGGCATTTTGACCCACAGCACAGCAGCTGTATCCCTTTTGGGGCCAGTGGCTGCAATGAGGGTCAATCCTGCAAAATTATTAATTCTTCCAACTCAACAAATGCTAGTATGAGGCAGGTACTATTGTTATTTGGCAGAGGAGGTCAGGGCATGGAGAGGTCAAATGATCAGCCCAAGGTTACACAGTGAGTAAATAGAAGAGTTTGAGGAGTCCGGGAAGATGGCCAACGGGGACACCCGCATACACTGAGAGCTCCTCCAAACAAAGCGGATTTGGTGACCAGGTAGCTGAATAGTAGGAGTCTGGTGAGTGAAATATCCCCCTGGGACAGCACCCCAGTCCCACCCCACACATTTGTCCTGAGCAGGCGTCTAGGTGAAAGAGGACCGGACTTGTGGGACATCTCTGGTCACTAAGCTGCCGCGAGCTCACTGGCGACTAGCCTAAGCTCCATCCCCAAACCAGACCCCAGCCCACAATCGCTTGCCTGCCCTGCCTAGACAGGCGCAGCAGGTCACGCGCTCCCCTACACCAGCGGCCCACTCGCGGATCCCCACTGGGAGAGAAGCTTTCCTCTCCCACGGTTCCCCTCTCCCCGCAGGGCAACGATCTGCCCTAGGGCCCGCGTCCCTCCTGCCATTCATCCAATCTCCGGGGAGCGGACCCGCGGGTTGTCTGGCAACCCCCACGGGGGACCATCCACCCCCACCGCTGCCGCGGACCTCTCCACCAGCCCTCCGTGTGCTAGCCGCCCAACCCCGCCGACCCCCGGCAGCCTAGTGCCAGCTCCACTCCAGGTTGTGCCCCTGCGCTGAGCACTTCCTGGCGGCGGGAGCCATAGCCCAACCCACGCGTGTCCCGGAACCTGCGCTCCCGCGGAGCGCCGCGGCCCACGCTGCTGAGTCAGCCCGCCGAGGGTCCCTACCAGCGCCAGGCACAAGAGTAGGTACCCTCCCCAGGATGCTGCGGAGACCCAGGCGGCCGCGGCTCTGAGCCTGCGCGGAGGACGGGCACCATTGCCCCCTGCAGTTTCGCACCAAACCGCCGCTGTCCATGCGGTTCTGAGCTCTGAGCCGGGGCGGAGGACGGGCACCATTGTCCCCTGCAGTTTCACGCCGCTGTCTGCGTGGCTGTCCAAGGGGCTTCCTGCGCCCGCTCACAGCCTGGGCAGATCTAACATTCCACCTGCAGCGGAGCCTGGGACTCGACTTTGCAGTCCCTGCGGAGCCGTCGGTGAGCTCCAGCCGGCTCTCACCACCTGGGGGCCCTGTGGGGTCCCCAGTGCCAGCCCTAAGCCTGCCGCAGCCCTCCCCAGCCACCACAGGAGATGGGCACGGTGGCCTGTGCCTCCACACAGTACCCTTAGCTGCCCTAGCACTTCCCAGCTAGAACACAAGGACCGCCAGTGGGGAGCGGCTCACCTGGGAGGTCTTGCTGAGCTGAAGAGCATTACCAACAACACATAGATCAGCACCACATCGTGGGACAATATGAACTCAGCCACCTCTGCGCTCTATTAGGCATCACCGGCGCTTAGAGGGAAAGGGGGAAATTTTCAGACATTCACATTCACCCATCCTCCATCTAGCATAGGTTTTTGTGTGTGTGCGTGTGTTTTTTTCTTTTTTGTGTTTTGGTTTGTTTTTTTATTCCTTCTTCCCTTTCTTTTACTTTCTGTGCTGTATTTTCTCTCTCTTTCCTTCCTACTTTTTCATTAATGCTTGTACTTCTCTTCTGCCCCTTTTCTATAGATTCTCCTTCACTATCTTTTTTCTTCTCCTTCCACCTCTACTAGTATCACAGCTTGTCCCTCTTCTATTATAGATTCTCTTCCCCCTCCCTCCAATTTTTTCTTCCTCTGCCCAATATTCCGTCAAAAACTATTTTTATATCATTAACTTTTTAAATCCTTTTATTACTAACCCCCCCTCCCCATAAAGGGGGCTGCTAAGGGTACCTTGTCACCCCTGGTCAAAGCAGCCTGAGGGCACTCACTGAGGCCCCAGCAACCACTCCAGCTGCTGAAACATCTCGGCACTGCGGATCACCAACCCGACAGGGAACTCGGTCTACACAGCAGTCTGACCCACCCTTACAGGAGGGCATAGGCAATTACCTGAAAGAATCCTTAACAATAACATAAATAAGGTTACTCCTGTCTCCCAGAAGCATGGGGCCTATGAAAGGATCAAGAAAAAATCAATAGACCACATCACTCCCAACAAAAAATCAGAGAAATGAGGCACTTTAACATACCTAACGTCACTCATAGAAGAAACAGATATAGATCAGCCACAAAAGGAAATCTTCAGAACTCTGCTTGCAGTAATACAGGAGCTAAGAGAAGCAAACCAGAATAAGGATGCAACTATAGAGGGGATGAAATGCACAATAGAGGGGATTAAGTCCACAATAGAGGGGATGAATTCTACCCACCAAAAGGAACTGCAGAAACTAACAGAGGATGTAGCAGAGGCCACACAAAAGGTCACAGAAGCTACATCTAGGTTTGAGGAGGCTGAGAACCATATCAGTAAACTAGAGGACACTCAAAACAAACGAAGCAAGCGAGAAAAACAATCAGATAGGAAAATTAAAGAAACAGAAGACAGCTTGATATCAATGACAGATGCTATGAAGAGGAATAATATTCGAATAATCGGTCTACCGGAACACAACATAACACACAAATCGACAGCCAAGATAGCAAAGGAATTTCTGGAAGAAAATTTTCCCAACGTAACAAAGGAGAATCTGACTCTCATACAGGACGCAGAGAGGACGCCGGCTAAGCTAAACACCAAGAAGAACACGCCAAGACATATAATAGTAAAAACATCCAACTTAGAGGAAAAAGAGAAAATTTTACGAGCAGCAAGAGAAAGGAAGACAGTCACATAAAAAGGAGCGCAGGTAAGAATATGCTCAGACTTATGAGCAGAAACCATGAATAGGAGGAGAGCATGGAGCAACATCTTCCAAAAACTGAAAGATAAAAATGCCCCCCCCCAGAATCCTATACCCTGCCAAGTTATCCATTAAGATAGAGGGTAAGATAAGGGTCTTCCAGGACAAGGAAGAACTCAAAAAATATGCTGCAAGTCACCCGACCCTGCAGAACATACTGGCTGACTCACTATGGCCAGAAGATCAAGCTCCAACTAGAACCATCAGGAGACCACCATATAGCCCATCTCCATCTAGAAGCCAACATGCCAGCAACACGTACCAGGACAACAGGGTCTCAGATGGAAAAGAGGGCATGATGGAAACCCTCCACTCAAACGCAGTACACTGATATAAAGGAAGATAGGTAAAGACCCAAAACACAAACCAGAATATGGCAACTATGAAGCCAGAGATAGTAATAATCACTCTGAATACAAATGGGCTCAATTCATACATTAAAAGAAAGAGGCTGGAGGACTGGATTAGAAAACATAACCCATCAATCTACTGCCTGCAAGAGACACACCTTAAGCGAGCAGACAAGCATATGCTGAGAATAAAGGGCTGGCAGAAAGTTTACCAAGCAAATGGTAACTCCAAGAAGGCAGGAGTGGCTATCTTAATCTCCAAGAAAATGGATTTCAAGATGCAAAACATAAAAAGAGACAAAGAGGGACACTACATAATGCTCAAAGGTTCAGTAAACCAGGAAGCACTTAGCATACTGAATATTTATGCACCTAATAATGGCGCGGCAAATTTCGTCAAACAAACTATTAAAAAAAATGACAGAAGAAATCACGGAAACAACAATAATAGTGGGGGACTTCAACACTCCACTATCAGAGAAAGACAGGTCACAGGGGAAGACGCTCAGCAAAGAGGCCAGAGAGCTAAACAATGTAATTAGGCAACAGGGCCTGATAGACATCTATAGAGCCTTTCATCCAAAAGCAAAAGTTTTCACATTCTTCTCCAATCCACACGGATCTTTCTCAAGAATAGATCACATGCTGGGACACAAGTCCAGCCTGAGTAAATTCAAACACATAGATATTATCCAGATGTCTTTCTCAGACAACCATGCCATAAAGCTGGAGATTAATAAGAGGGACCCAGAAAAGCAATAACAACCAATTGGAGAATAAATAACGATCTCCTGCGATATGAATGGGTTAAGGTCCAGATCAGAGAGGATATTAGGAAGTTTCTAGAAACTAATGAGAACGAGCATACAACATATCAAAACTTATGGGACACTGCAAAGGCAGTTATCAGAGGTAGCTTGATATCACTGAATGCATATATGAAAAAAGAAGAAAGGCATATGACAGACATGTTAACACAAAACCTCCAACATCTAGAACAGAGTCAACAGAACTACCCCTCCAATAGCAAGAGAAAAGAAATAATAAAAATCAGGGCGGAGTTAAACCAGGGGGAAGACAAAAGAACAATGCAAAGGATTAACGCAACTAGAAGCTGGTTTTATGAACGAATTTATAAAATTGACACTCATCTGGCAAAGCTTACCAAAGATAGAAAGGAGCAAACATCAATAGCCAGGATGAGGGATGAATCGGGGGCAATAACAACAGACCCCAATGAGACAAAAAGGATAATCAAAAAGTACTATGAAGGTTTGTATTCTAATGAATTCAGAAACCTGGAAGACATGGATAAATATTTAGAAAAACAATCTCTCCCTAGATTATCTGAGACAGAGATCAAGAACCTCAACAAACCCATAGCGAAGGAAGAAATAGAGAGTGTCATCAAAAACCTACCAAGGAAAAAGGCCCCAGGGCCAGATGGCTACACAGCAGAATTTTACCAAACATTCAGGGAAGAGCTGACACCGATCCTCCACAAAGTATTCCATAACATAGAAAAGAACGGCAAGCTCCCAAACTCATTTTACGAAGCCAGCATTACTTTGATACCCAAACAGGGAAAAGACCCCACAGGTGTAGAGAATTATAGACCAATATCTCTAATGAACATAGATGCAAAAATCCTTAACAAAATATTGGCCAATAAAATACAAAGGAACATCAAACATATCATCCACCACGACCAAGTAGGATTCATCCCAGGGATGCAGGGCTGGTTTAACATCTGAAAATCCATCAATATCATACACCACATCGAGAAGAAAAAGGATAAAAACCATATGATAATATCCATAGATGCAGAAAAAGCATTTGACCACATCCAGCACCCATTCCTAATCAAAACGCTCATGAAGATAGGATTGGAATGTAAGTTCCTTAAGCTCATACAAGCTATCAATGAAAGACCAACAACCAACATCATAGTCAATGGAGAAAAGACAAGAACAATCCCACTGAAAAAGGGTACAAGACAAGGATGCCCCCTGTCCCCTCTTCTATTCAATATCGTTTTGGAGGGTCTGGCTAACAACATAAGACAGCAGAAGGACATCAAAGGGATCCAGTTGGGAGAGGAGCAGGAGAAACTATCGCTATTTGTAGATGATATGATCCTATACATTGAACACCCCCAAAACTCCACAGTTGGCTCACAGCAATAGAGGAATATGAAAGAGTAGCAGGATACCAGATCAATAAACAGAAGTCGGTAGGGTTTCTATACACATCGGACAGGGCCATGGAAGAGGCGATTAAGAGGGAAGTACCCTTCACAGTAGCCAAGAACAAACTGAAATACCTAGAAATATAATTAACAAAAAATATTAAAGACCTTTATAAGCATAATTATAAAACCCTATTACAGGAAACCAAAAGTGACCTTCACAAATGGATGACCCTCCCCTGCTCATGGTTAGGTAGGCTGAACATAGTAAAGATTACAGTTCTTCCTAAAGCACTCTACAAGTTCAATGCTATACCAATCCAATTACCATCAACCTTCCTCAAAGAATTGGAAAAACTGACCACCAACTTCATATGGAGAGGGAAGAAACCCAGAATTAGCAGAGAACTCCTCAAGAAGAAGGACACAATTGGAGGACTCGCCCTACCTGATTTTAATGCCTACTACACAGCTACAGTGGTCAAAACAGCATGGTACTGGCACAATGATAGACACTGAGACCAGTGGGAAAGAATAGAAAGCCCAGGAGTAAAATCATCAGCATATAGACAACTGATCTTCGACAAGGGTCCCAAAAACGTCAAGTGGGAAGCAGATGCCCTCTTTAATAAATGGTGCTGGAAACAATGGATATCCACATGTAGAAAGATGAAACAAGACGTTTACCTCACCCCGTGCACAAGAATACACTCAAGGTGGATCACAGATCTAGAACTCAAACCCCAAACCATCAGGACCATTAAGGAGGGAATCGGGACTAATCTCAGAGCACTGGCCCAGGGAGCACATGACTCACTGCAACAGGGAAGGGGACACACACAGGTGAACTGGAAATCGACAAATGGGATCTAATAAGAATAAAACACCTGTGCACCTCGAAATTTTTCGCCAAGGGTGTGACAAGGCAACCCACAGACTGGGAGAAGATTTTTAGTAATGACACATCAGACAAAGGGCTCATTACTAAAATCTGCAACACCATCGTGACCTGCACAAAGAGGAAAACAGTTAACCCCCTAAGGAAGTGGGCAAAAGAATTGAGAAGAACTTTCACTAGAGAGGAGATCAATATGGCCAATAAACATATGAGAAAGTGCTCGAAGTCCCTTGCCATAAGAGAAATGCAAATCAAAACAACCATGAGATACCACCTAATACCCCTAATGCTAGCCCAGATCAGTAAATCAGAGAGCAACAAGTGTTGGAGGGGCTGTGGTGAAGCAGGAACCCTCCTCCACTGCTGGTGGTCATGCAGATTTGTACAGCCACTGTGAAAAGCAATTTGGCGATACCTAAAGAAAATGGAAATTGATCTACCTTATGACCCAGCCATCCCTCTACCGGGCATATACCCGGCTGAAGCAGCACATAAAACACGACCAGTCATATGCGCTCCAATGTTTATTGCGGCACAATTCACAATAGCAAAGACTTGGAAACAGCCTAAGATTCCATCGATAGACGAGTGGATTAGCAAACTTTGGCACATACACACAATGGAGTATTATGCAGCACTGAGAAGCACCGATGAGCACATGAAACACGTTATTTCATGGGAAGCGCTGGAAGGAATTATGCTAAGCGAGGTAAGCCACACCCAAAGGGACAGGTACAACATGAGTCCCCTGAGGTAAGTACAATCAGCATGACAGAAATAGAAGAATAAACATCCATCCCACAATAAACGGGGGAAAGCATAGATAGTTGGAGGGAGGGCAGGCCACACTTAGGGAGGTACATGAGAGCCCAGCATAAAGAAGGAGTAGTGGGGCAGGGAGAGGGAGAACCTGGAAGGGGAGAATCCGAATGGATGGTATGGGGTGGGGCAGGGTACTAACCCACCTGGGGGAGAGTATCGGTTGTGTCCCCACAGATCTGGAACATGAATATGGACCCACCACGACACACCAAACAAGGAGGGCAATGCAAAGTACAGAGGTCTACACAAAGAGGCTGGACGACACGCTGGCCCAAACCAGAATTAGGCCGACCCCCACACTTGAAGGGAATACCACAGAAAACTAAAATAGATCGTCTGAAGTGGGAAAGGAACTGACCCACCACACCACATCCAGAAGGAAGCTGAAACAAAAGAAGGAGAACGGTCTTAGTGGAGTACACCTGGGTCCACCGTTCAGCTGGCCACACTATGAGATGCAACATCCTGCACCAACACATGGCCCTACACGGGACAGCACCTGAAATACAATGGGGGATGTGCGACTGAGCTGACCCCGCCACACTGAGGCAAACACTGGGGGCGTGCAATGGAGCAGTGGAGGAAGCAGAGCAAAGGGATCCCGAGGGAGTATAAAGGATGGTCTTCCGGGCCAGGACGTGGCGCCTCACAAGCTACACCTAGAAAACACTCCTAAAGGCCAACGAACTGACCTTGAACTACTAGCAATTTTTCTTTTTAATATTTGCTATCTTTTTGTTTAGTCTTTTTTTTAATTGGTTTTGTTTTTTACCTTCTAAATTTTGTATGTTAGTGGCTTTTCTGCTTATCAGCGTGTCGATGTTGCTTCTGTCAAAGCCATGTTCTTATGTGCCACTTGGGCACAGTCAAAGTCATATGCATTTGTATGCACATATTACTATGTCAGCAGGTCCACCTAGACAAGATAGGCTGGACAAATAATGAGAGAAGAAAACAACAGGACCAACGGTCCTGGAGGGACATGAGAGCGTGGGAGGTAGGGGAAGGGAGGAGGTGTCGCCCTACAGAGGGACAAGGGAACAGCAAGTGGTTCAAAACCAGAGGAGGGAGGGGAGGGGAGGACTGGTAGGGAGTGACCAAGAGCAAGGTAACTGAGAGGAACTACTGAATCCAGAATGAAGGCTAAACATGGTAATGGGTCGGGAGGAAAGCGAAAGGAAATAGAGGAAAGGAGTAGGAGGCAAAGTGCATACAGAGAAGCCTAAATACAGACATGTACATATGTAAATATATTTATGATTATGGGGGCAATAGATTTATATGCATATATTTATAGGTTCAGTAGTAGAGTAGCAGATGGACATTGGGCCTCCTCATACATAATCCCCCAATACAATAGCACCTCGCCCTGCTAAACAGTCATTGCAGGATACCCATCTTCCCGACATGATCACTGAAGACAGACGTGTGTGTGTAGGCAAACGTGGTGAAGAAAGCTGATGGTGCCCGGGTATCAAAAAGATATAGCGTCTGGGGTCTTAAAGGCTTGAAGGCAAATAAGCGACCATCTAACTCAGAAGCAACAAAACCCACCGAGAAGAAGCACGCAGCCTAAGCGAATACAAGGTGTTGAATGGACCATGTAGCAGATACAAAGGAACAAAAACAATCATTGTGTGAACACCTTCCTCACATAATCGCTGAAGACGAAAGTGTGCATAAGCAAGTGTGGTGAAGAAGGCTGATGGTGCCCGGCTACTGAGAGATATAGCGTCTGGGGACTTGAAGGCTTGAAAGCAAACAAGCGGCCATCTAGTCTAGAAGCAACCAAGCCCACACGGAAGCAGCACACCAACATAGGTGATCGTGAAGGGCAGAGGAGACCAGGTCTCCGACAACAAAGGTGGGGTGGTGGTGAGTATCACATCACCATGAAAGAGGGAGAGTGCGTGATGGAGACCCAATGCCCATCTGGAGACAGCTGGACACCCCTTCCAGAGGGGTAGTGTGGAGGAGATGGGCCACTCAGGGTTCAGTGTAGCAACAATGAAAATCAAAACCTTCCTCTAGTTCCTGAACGCTTCCTCCCCTTCCAATCATCATGACCCCAATTCTACCTTGCCTTGCGGACCTGGTGATGCCAGAGGATGCACAGCGGTGCAGTGGGGATCTGGAGGCACAGGGAATCTAGGACAGATGAACCCCTCAACACCAGCGGTGGGAATGGCGACACCAGGGGGGAAGGGGGTGTAGAAAGGGAGAACCTATCTCGGAGATCTATGTGTAACCTCCTCTCTGGGAGATGGCAATGGGGTGGCGGGTGAGGGGAGACGCCAGGGAGTGTAAGATAAGATATAAAATTATTGATAAACTATTAAGGGACCAGGGGTGGGATCGGGGAGGGAGGGAGATAGGGGGAAAAAGGGATACCAAGCTGATTCCAGGAACCCAAGTGGAAGGTGAATTATGAGAATGACGAGTGCAACGAATGTATAAGGGTGCTATGCTCAATTGATGTATGTGCAGACTGTGATAAGAACATTATGAGCCCCAATAAAAATATTTTTTTAAAAAGATGACAACATATGTACAGATGTGTTTGAGGCAATGGATATATGTATGGATTATGATGAACTGTAAGAGCCCCCAATAAAATACAATAATAAAAATAAAAAAAAAATGAAAAAAAATTAAGAGATGAGAGAAAGAAAAAAAAGACTTGGCTCAAAAAAAAAGAAGAAGAGTTAGATTTCCAAGAGTAATCTGATGTGTGAGATCTTCACTAACCACTATTCTATTCTGAACTAAGACAATTCTAATAGCAACTGATGCAAAGGAGATTCACAGCCTCTTAGGTACTTCTAGGTAGAGGAGAAAACTGAGACAAAGAGAGGGAATGGCCAAGTTCTACATGAGTTGTAAACAGCCAAGGTGGCAATCAAACCCTTTTTTTCTGACTCCTAATATAATGCCCTCTCTACAAATCAGAAGAGATTGGCCTTGAGAGCATCTCGTGATAAATCCCGTTGTTTGAGAGTCAATGCCACTAGTTTGGGTACCAATGAGTAAACACAGGGCAGATAGTTTTTGTCAGGGAAACCTGGTTCCTTGGTAGAAGACGCTCCTTGGCTGGGTATGGGCTAACAGTGGTTGTGTACATTTTCATTCTCTGCGAGTGTAACTTCCATGATTGATGGTCATAAGTAGAATTGCTTGGCCTTTAGATTTAGAACCTGATGCCCATAAACCACATTTTCATTTAGAATACATGTCTGAGAAGCAGGCATGTTTTAATCTCAGGAGTCATTGCCCTACCTTTCTCTAAAACCTGAGCCAGCCTCTGATGAGTGAAGAGCTTGCTGTGGCAAGGGAAAAACCCACCCAGTGCTTCAGAGCCTCCCATTTTGGCTCCCTTGTCAGAGACCTGCATTTATTTATTCTGGAAGGGGAGGATGTTCTAATGGGTATTTAAGGGTCCTTGCTGCCTCAGAGTGGCAAGAAGAGATGCGATGTTCACAGTTTGGATCACTCAGTCATGATTCCCAATAACTGCGGACAGCTGAGTCGTTCGGCAATGGCTCTAGTTACAAAGGATGATGATGGCCGTGTGTGTGTGTGTGTGTGTTTGTGTGTGTGTGTGTGTCTGTGTGTGTGTGTGTGTTTGTTCCGTTAAATTCAAATCAGTTCTGCAGATCAAGACTTTGTAATACTGGATTACTTTGGCGTTGGCCAAGTGGGAGGAAAGAAGTTATGCTCCCTGGAAAGTTCCAGAAGACTTACACTAGCCTGTTGGCTAACCTAGTACACAAATAACAAGCAAGCTGATTGCCAGGAAGTCGTGCTATTTTATAAGGGGTGGTGATAGAACATTAGAGGTTGGCCCAGGTATATTTCAGATATTGAATTTACAGTGGACTATCAAAAGAATGAACAATCCATCTTCGAACAAATACAACCAGAACCCTATTAGGAAATGATGATGGCAAGGTTGTGGCTTGATACTGTGGACATGTTATCACAAAGGGCTGATAGCTAAAAAATGACATCATGCTTTGCAAATTAGGTAAACAAACCAGGGGAGCTCATCCATGAAACCAATGGACACAGTATCCCTGCAAAGGACTCAAGCACACCAGTGCTCTGAAGATGGTACAGTCATGGTCAATGTTTTGTTCTTTTGTACATAAGGTCACCATGAGGGGAGCCTACTTCAAGGACATTAACAACAACCACCTAACTCCAAAACAAACATCACTGCCAGGGAATCCATTCTGACTCATAGCCACCCTTTAGGGCAGAGTAGGCCTACTCCCTGGAATTTCTGGGACTGCATTTTTCAGGAGCAGCCAGGCACATTGTTCTTAGCGGATGGGCTGATGAGTATGAACCGCTGCCCTTACAATTTCAGCCCAATGCTTACCCAACTCTCTCACTGAGACTCTGTGTAACAGCAGTAGCAGCCGCAGCCGCAAACCCTGGCCACTGCTGATTTTAGGGGACAGATGATGGGTCTGGAACTAGGTGTGATCTAAATAGGGATAGCTCAGACACATGTAGTCTGGGGCTCACAGTGCTTCAAGGATTGGGCTAGATGCTAGGGGATGTGATACCACAAGGCAGAGGCGGCTCAGGGCAGGGTAGAGGCCAGGCATGGATGGAAATGGTGGACAGTTCAAACACCTGTCTTAAAAGGCAAGCACTGTGTCAAGTAGAAAACCCATTGGAATATGCTCTCCTTAGGAGAACTTTTTTTCGTTGTATCACCCGGCTAGTCCACAGAGCCTCACTTCTACAATGATCTCATGCTTCACTTGGCTTCTTGGGTTTTCTTCATCTCTCTAGCCACTCCTTTTGAGTCTTTTTTGCTGGTTCTTTCTGGCCACCTTGACCTCTTATTCTTGTGTTACCCAAAGACTAACTCTGAATTTCTTCTGTTCTCTGCCTACACCCTTCCATGTAGATGTCCTTATCCCATTTTGTGACTTGAAATATTCTCTTATACTGAGGATTGCCAGATTCATGACTACGACACAGACTCCACCCATTGCTATTCTACTTGGACCTTCACAGCCTCTCAAACTTAGCCACGTTCTCCGTCACCCCTTACTCAAGATTGTTCCTCCCCTAGACTTCTGTAGCTCAGTGTTAGCAGCTCCTTACCTCCAGTTGCTCAGGTCAAGTGCTGTAGATGCATCCATAACTTGCCTCTTTCTTTCCATCCATTATTATGGTAGATTCAGAATCCTGTTCTGTCCCACCCTTTCCACTCCTACCGCCCTTGCCCTACCACCATCTGTTCATGCCTGCACTGCTTTCCTAACCTCCCAATTCACTGACTGCTTTCCATCTTTGTTCCCTTAAAGCCTGCTGTTAACACAGAAGCTAATGCCCTTTTAAAATGCACGGTGGGCCATGTCATGCCCACGCACTACCTTCTAATGGCTCATCTACCCCCAAGGAAGACAAATTCTTCACAATGCCCTGTAGAGCTCTGTATATTCTGTATACATCTCCCTCAGTATCCCTTCAGCCCACGGGTCTTCTATTCCTTCCTTCCTCCCTCCTTCCCTCCCTCCCCATTGCTCTCTGTGATATGGCCAAGCTGGTGGCCTTGCCACTCCTGCCACAGACCAGGCACCTATCCATCTGAGGACCTTTGCCCACAGGATCTCATTGTTTGGAACCCTCTCCTCCAGAGATATGTGTCACTTTCCCTCTCATCTCCTTCAGGTTTTGATTTCAAAGTCACCTTTGTGACACCTCCCCTGGCTGACCATCCCATTCAAAACAGAAACCCTATCATTCTCCCCAAACACCCCCTCTCAACTCCCACCCCAGCTCCTTTGTCTGGTTTCTTTTAATAGTACTTTTCTAATTTGTTATCCATTTTACTTTCCCCCTAAAATGTAAGCTCTGTGAGGGCAGGCATTTGGTTTGTTTGAGTCACTATTTATTCCTTATTACCTATTTACATTACCGGGTAAAATATAAGGCACTCAATAAAAATTTTTTACCAAATAATTTTGTTACTTGGACGTTATTTTTATGAGGCTATTTCCTTCTTCCCTCCCCCACTTTTCTTCTGCCCTTCCCTCTTTCCCTCTTTTCTCTCCCTTTCATTCTTAACTGAATAATGCTTAATATACATTCCATTTTGGTAGTGCTTATCAATTTTTAACATCCTCTTCCACACATTCTCGGATTTTATCTTCATAGCAACCCTCTGTGGTCAACTGAGCAACTTCTTTCATCCAACTAAGATTGAGAGGTTTATTTCGGGCAAATCAAGCTGGGGCTGTAGACATCCGCCTTACTCTCTGCTCCGGTGTAGCACTGCAACTCAGCAGCTGTGGGAGACAGTTTCCAGTACACTGAAGGCTTTCCACCTCAAGTGCCTGAGGCTCTCTGCTTCTCTGCCATGGGCATGCTCAGTCAAGCACAAGTGCCACCCGGAATTGCAGAGGCATGAACGCCCCAAGGATATTGCTCAGCCCCAGCTCCTCACTCCTCCTGTGCCCTGATGCTAAGACAAGTTCCGTGGTTGCTGGGAAGCCTCCTAGGGGATTGAGTCCTAGTGACTCCCTCTTACTGGTTTCCCTCCCTTCCTGGCCTCACCTTGCTGTTCTTGCACTGTGTTTTTCAGGGCCACCTCTCATTCAAACCACCTGTGCCCAAGTGCTTCCCCATGTTGGCTTCGGGAGATGCCTATACTGCTACAGAAAGGGGGCTGGTGTTCTTTAATGCTACTAAAAGAGCCCTCTGTGGCCCTGCCTACCAGATTCTTTACATGAAAATATAGAATTCCTGGTTAATTTGAATTTCAGGTAAACAATAGATAGGCTTTTAGTATGTGTCATATTTAGTATAACTATGGGGGATGTGTGTACTAAGAAAATGTCATTGTTTATTTTGGATTCAGTTTAAACTGGGCAGCCTGTGTTTTACCTGGAAGCCTTACACCTGAACCATAGTTGCAAAGAAGTCTGAATTAATAGGGAAACTGGGAATAGTGACAGACGCCTGGGTGACTGGTAACGCTAGGCTACATAGATCTGTGAATTTGAAGCTTTAACATACTTCATCTGGGGACTGTTTGCATCCCATGGTCTCCTTGGGCAACTTGTCCAGCCAACTATGTAAGGACAGGCCATCAAAAGCACACTTACTCCCGTAGAGTCAACTCTGATTCATAGTGACCCTGCAGGACAGAGTAGGAAACCCCACCGGGGTTTCCAAGGCTGTGGGTCTTTATGGGAGCAGAGAGCTTCAACTTTACACCAAACTTGCAGTTAGCATCCAGATGCTTAAATCCCTACCCCGATAGGGATTCAATGTGAGTTTTAAAGCCATCCACTGCTATTAAATCGATTCTGATATATAGTGATCACGTGAACAGAGCATAACTGATCCCTAGGGTTCTGAGGAGTGGAAATCTACCTGCTCCCACCCTTTGCGACAAACTGTCTGTCATAGAACTCTGCTCCATAGGTTTCCCAGGGTTGAGAGTTCGGAAGTAGAACACCAGGCCTTTCTTCTAAGGCACCTCTGGGTGGATTCAAATAGCCAGCCTTTGGGTTAGCAGGCAAGCCCCTTAACTTTAAATAACCTATTGGCATGATTAGTTATTTAATTGACTAACCACTAAGTGGATGAGGTGGGGAGAACTATCAACCCCATTTTCCAGACAAGGAAACGGAGGCACACTAAGAGAGCACTTGTGGTGGAACAGCCATCAGGCAGACCTAGGAAATGTGACATCTAGGCAGTGAGCCCTCCTACTCAGTCACAATCACCGACTACTCAGAACTGTTTCTCGAATCAGGGGAGAGTGTATGTAAAGACCAACAAAGGAACAGTGTCCAGGCTGGAGTCTGAAGGGATCTATGTATTAAAGATACTTGCTTGTGTTTGCATCACTTTTATCCCTATCTTTCTTCTCCTGCACCCAAAACTCTGTCCCAGGGGCGATGGCAACTACAGTGACCAGACTGTTCTGTCTGACTTCTCCAGTAGGACACAGAGACCATCTGAATAGACCCTTTTATCTCGATGGCCCTCTCACTCCCATAGACAAAACTGCAGCCAGCCCCAGACTCCAAACCTGCAGACTAAGAGTTTGTCACAAGTCTAGAAAGAGCTGTCAATGCCCTGAAAAACTAGCCTGGAGAAGAGGAGACATAGAATCAATAGCTTCAGGTGAGAGAAGATCAGACAACCGAGAAGAGGAGAAAACACTAGAGCTTCTCAAAGTGGTTCACCCTGGTTTAGTCGTGGCCAGGATTAAGTCACTTTGGCCTAAATCAGTGTCTCCACCCAAATCCCTAAGCTTCTGAAGTTCCTAGAACCCTGTGTCCTGCAGTCCCTGTCTTTTACCCAACAACCCTGCTGATTCTACTTTATAGCCACCTCTTCCTTTGTTCAGTTTTTATTTAATTTCTTTGTTATTAAATGATGTGGTCTACAGAAATTTTAAAAATTTTAAGCCATTAGAAACGTATTTCGCTTAAAAAAAAATAAGGCCACCATGCAAGTAAATGTTGGATAGGCTGAGTAGAAAATAATAGAGCCTGCTCAAAGATGGCAGCAAACCACTTGCTGCATTGAAAGTGTGTCGCTCTCCACAGTGTTGGAAGTAAATTGGTGTCAAGAAACAGGTTTGTGAAAGGTTCCCAAATCTCTATTCCAGGGATTTAAACCATATTTGCCCCCATTCCATTTAGCCTTCGAGATCGTTAAAGCTTTTAAAAACAGGTCTACTTCACTTCTTTTCATCAGCCCACAACTGAATTGGCTCATATCAGTTCAAAGACCCAGAAAACACAATCTCTGATTTGTGCTGTATTCAAGTTGAGATAAGCTGCATTATGATCATCTGCTTTTCATTCTTTTTTAGAAAATTTCCCATGAGTAGCATGCATTACATGTAATGCTATAGCATATATCTCTGATGTCATTCTAGCTGTAAGTTTATATCCAATGTTTTCAACCCCCACAAACTAATGATGGTCAGATGTGTAAAGATGAAAATAAAAGGTAAGAATAATGAGATATTTGACTCTGTCAGGACTGATTCATAACAGAATCATCAGAATGGTGCCGGTCATAACTCAGGGACTGAGTACCCGTCATCCAAACCAGTTGCTGTGAGGTTGATTCCAAGTCACAGAACTACCATGTGTGCAGAGCCAAACTGAACCGTGTTAGGTAGGGGCTTCAAGGCTGTGTGAGCGTTCAGAAGCAGACCACCCGGTCTGTCTTCTGAGGCACCACCATATAGATTCAGAAGTATATTTTAGTCAGGAATTGAGGTCTTAACTGTTTGTGCCATCCAGGGATGCCACCCAGAGATGCCATGGGGGAGAATAGCTTTTCTGTATTTAGTGTCATTCCCAAACTGACAAGGGTGCTAACTTGTGTCCTGGCTTTTCTTATACTGGTTGTGTTAGTCTGAGTACATTGGAGAAATAAATCCACAGAAAATCTTATGTATAAAAGACAGTTTTGGATAAAGGTTAAGTGCACATCAAGAAAACATCCCAACCCAGTGCTGCCCAAACCCACAAGTCCAACATTAGCCCATATGTCCCACACCAATCCACAAAGTTTCCTCCATCTTACCAAACACAGTGGTGCCGGCTGCAGGAGGAAAGCCGAATAAGTGGACATGTAAGCATCTCTCAGCGCTGGCAGGGGTCTCCAGTCTGCTTCTCTAGGACCCAGGACAGCATCGGGGCAGGTCTATGTGGCTTCTCCTCAGGGATGTCTTGCAGTAAGTTAGCCTTGCCACCTGAAGCAGAGAACTGGCTAAGACAGCTGCAACTGAATCTGACCATCAGAAAGCAAGGGACCCAAGAACAAGAAAGGCGAGGCTCACCAAGCCATTGATCTCTCTGCCCTTCCATTAACCCCACCTGTGTTAGTTGGCCAGGTTGTCAGAATAAACTTTAACTATTTCAATAGTGGTATCACTACTTTGAGGAAAACTGAACTCTGATACTGGGGTAGGCAGGTGTATTAGTCTGGGTACATTAGAGAAACAAATCCACAGAACCTCATATGTATAAGAGAGTTTTAAATAAAGGGTAAATGCACACCAAGAAAACATCCCAACCCAGTGCTGCCCAAGTCCACAAGTCCAACATTAGCCTGTATGTCACCACCAATACACAAAGTCCTCCTCCATCTTACCAAGCACACGCAGTGATGCCGGGTGCAGGAGAAAAGCCGAATCAGTGAGCGCGTAAGCGTATCAGCACTGGCAGGGTTCTTCAGTTGGCTTCTCCAGCACCCAGGGCTGCATCAGGGTAGGTCCATGTGGCTTCTCCTCAGGGATGGCTCACAGAAAGTGAGCCTTACAAGTTGAGGTAAAGAATGTCTAAGGCTTTACTGCTAAGGCACACTGGTCTGACCATCAGAGAACAAGAAACCAGAGAAAGAGAAAGGCGAGGCTTATTACTGAGGCATTTATCTCCCTGCCCTACAATTAATCCCACATGTGTTTGTTGGCCTGGATAGTTAATAAACCTTAACTATCACAGCAGGTAAAGTAGGGCCCACCTCACAATGCCTCCGTCTTTAAAACTAGTCAGAGTGAAGTCATGACACTGGGACATTTTTCCAGACACTTCGTCTAGTCTTTGCGTTTCCCTTAAGTGCCCAGAGTGTCACTAACTGTGACGGGATGGGCAAAGACCTTGGTGGACCCCTCAGGAGCATATGCTTGGGCACCCTACACTTTGTCCAACAGTGTTTTCAGGCTGACTATCAACTGCCACTAACTGCAGTTCTTTTTCAATCGCATGCTAGAAAGAGGAAATGGCCACTTTTCTAGTGCAATGCACACAGAGGAATTTATCCCTCCCCACTTGTGCCCCAGTCAAACCAACACCCTGGCCACCAACCTTCCCGCACTGGCTAACATGACAGCCAAAAGTCAGACTCCTGCCATTGAGTTGATTCTAGCTCATAATGACTCTATATGACACGGTAGAACTGCCCATGTGCGTTTCTGAGGTTGTTAACTTTTTACTGGAATAGAAAGCCACCTTTTCTCCCCTGGAGCAGCTGGTGTGTATAACCACTCAGCCACGAGGGCTCCATCTCCTTGTGCAGGAGAACTCAGTGATGTATGATCTACACGAGTGCTGCTCCAAGGGTGGTACATGAACCGGTGATAAACTGTGAGACGTTTATTATCTGTCCATTTTCAGCTAGGTACACAAAGGAAAGCTGGAGGCCATGTCACTGGTTTCCAATGCCAGCAACGTCATCCAAAGGGCAAAGGGTGCTTCGGAGTTTCCAGACTGAGGACAAGCTAAGAATGAAGAAAAATCGGCTGCCCACTGCAAAGGAATTCGCCACTGAAAACCTTATGCTCGGCATGGAAACACTGTCAGGTGGTGGAGGCCTAGTAAGTCAAGGCAGAACCTTGTCAGAGAGGGGGCCAGAGGACGAACCCATCTGGTCAGAAGTAAGGGGAGGGCCAGCGACAAAGAGGCAGGTCGTTGGCAGGATGGATAGCCTCGGAGGCAGCAACGATGGGTTCCAACATCAGAACGATTGTGAGGGTGACCCAGGACTGGCAGCATTTCCTTGTGTTGTACATGGGGGTTGCTTTGAGGCAGGCCAACTTGATAGCACATACCAACAAGACCAAGCAAGGAAGAGGAAGCCTCTGTGATCTCAGAATCTGACATCACTAGGATGTTTTAAGAGTCTTTTTTAAAGGTAACCAACAGCCTGGCCCTTCATCACAGAAAGCTGGGGAAGCACCATTGTCCTGGTTTTCCAGACGTTCCCCAGGGGAATTACTCTCCAGCTGCCCACAGAGTCAGCTGGCTCACTACTACACCCTATACTGGCTGCCTTCCAACTCTTGGTTTCCTTCCCCATTCCCCTACCAATGTTTCTTGCATCTCCCAAACAAACACCTTGCACTTGCCTCCTTCCTTATGTCAGGTCTGCTTCTTGGGCACCCTAAACTCAGACACTCTCCCTTCTAAAAGGCTGCTAACAGTGCCATCTGCTGCCTGGGGCACCTCACTGGCGCCACCTCTACCCTTCCCCCAAGGAGTTAAGTAGCCCATTAAGGATGGTAAAGTTATCTGCCCACCTCAGCATTTCTTCCTGCTTCCATGGTCCTAGGCCATGGTGATTGCCCCCACTGCCCTTCCCTGCTTCTGAGTAGAGTGGACTGCTGAAAGCTGCTGGAAGACGTGCTTTGAAGCAGTTGGCAGCCAAGAATTGCCAATATTCCTGTGAATATTGAATGGCCCCACCTCACCTTCCAGATTGGTTCTTGACAGGGGCAACTGTTTCAAGGTAGAGGTCTGAAGCATTAATTTATAGGCCAGAGAGGCAAGTCAGGAAAATCGGTAGGTTTTTCCAAAACCACTTTTGCATGTCAGTGGAATGCTTTTGTTCTGCTACGAAGCACCCAGGAGCAGCCTTTTATGACTTGAATCATTTACATGTGGCCCAGGGTCTCCTTCGACTTGAGTGCTATTATCCCCATGTCTGTTAGACCGTGCAGCTCTATCTTCAGGCTTGCTCCTTGGTTGTTTATGGATTTCTCAATCTGCCTGCTCAGGCTGAAAAAGGCTTGCTTGCCCATAAAATTCCCACAGTTCTAAATCATCTCTCTCTCTCTCTCTCTCTCTCTCTCTCTCTCTCTCTCTCTCTCTCTCTTTCTCTGTGTGTGTGTGTGTCTCCTCTCTGCTCCTGCTCTCCTCCCTTTTTCCATCCCGGCCACCCCCTTACTCTCAACTCAGTCCTTAGGACTCTAAGAGCCTACAATGAAAACCATTTTTAAATCTCATTTTGTTCTTCCCTTTTAGCACCGGAATCACCCTGGATTATTTGGAGTATCTAAGGGAGCCATGGTATTGTAGGGGTTACGAGGTAAGATGTTAACTGGCAAGATCAGCAGTTCAAAATCACCAACCACTCTTAGGGAGAAAGACTGGGCTTCCTACTCTCATAAAGAGTTACCGGCTCAGAAACCCACAGGGGCAGTTCTACCCTGTCCTATAGGGTTGTTGTGCATCGGTATCAACTTGCTGGCAGAGGGTTTGGTGAGTATTTATGCAGCCAATTAAAGGAGCCCTGATGTTGTGATGATTTGAGCCCACTCAGGAGGAAGATTTGCTCCCATAGAGATAACAGCCTAACCCCTCTCCCCACAATGAGAAAGTCCTCTCTGTCACATGTGGTCACCATGCATAGAAAATCAACTGGAGGGCACGTAATCACAACACGCCTTGACATCTTCCCTCAGTACCTGCCCTGCTTCAGGCCCTCTGCCAGGGAAGAATCTCTGGAAGCGATTTTAAAAGCCCTTCTAAGAGCATAGTTATGGACTGGCAGAGGCTGAGGTCAGCAGACTCTTGGGAACATGGTCAGTTCTGGGGTTGTTATGAATTGGGCAACCCCTGTGAAAGCGTTGTTGGACCCCCAAAGGGGTTGTGACCCAGACGTTGATAACTGCTAGGTGAGCATAGTCATTCTGCCTCATAATATTAACTATTACCCCCTCTAAAAACCACAACCACTATTATACTCTGTAATGTTAAATAGAAATGATGGAGATAAAATTGGGGATAAGGTGAACTGGAGTAATCAGAGAAGGCTTCCTGGAGGAAGGGGTTTTAGAAGGCGGCTTGGGGAGGAATCAGCCATTGAAGGGTAGCAGGGAGGATATAAATTATTGTACCAGAGGCCAGACTGGGTGAGATCAAATTTTCCAAGATGGTAGCCAGTCATCTCTCTCAACCAGTCGACTCTTTTCCACCTAATCTAGATACTCCTCCCACCACAAGGTGGGATCTGGGTCCTTTCTATTTGTATATGAGTAAACTGATGTCTGCTTCAACCAATAGAATACAATGTAAGTGATGCTGATGGCCAGGCTGTGCAGTTGCTGCGTTATTCACTTGTACTTGAGTCTTGAGCTGCCTTGTAAGACATCCAATGATCCTGCATTCACTATGCTGCTGCGAAGAAGAAGCTTGAGCTACATAGAGAGACCACCTGTAGATACGCAGCTGACAGTCCTCCCAACCTAGGTGGGCAGAGGGGAGGCAGATATGTGAATGAAGGAACCCTCATGATGCAACCATCAAATCACTATCACATACGAAAATCTGTTCTTCCCACAGTTCTTCAACAAATCAGCCCAGTTATCAAGCCACCTCAGTCTCCGTGTTTTCCCAGCTGAGAGTATACGTTGGAGCCTGTCTGAATTGCTGACCCAAAGACTCTGTCAGCATGAGAAAATGACTGGTGTTTTAAGTCACTGCGGTGGGGTACTTTGTTCATCAGCAGTAATACCTGGGGTATCAAGTAAAAGTGCAGAGCTGCGGGCCGAAGCAGTGCAAGACAAGTCACTGTTGAGTGTGAAATCTGGGGGACACAAGAGAGAGAGCTCTGGGGTCTGTGGTCTACTCTTTCCCATCTTAGAGTTGATAACACGATGGTAGAAAACCAAATCAAACCAAGCCGTACCCAACAAACTCACTGCCATCTAATTGCTTCCAATTCATAGTGAGCCTGCAGAGCAGAGTAAAACTGCCTCCGTGAGTTTCTGGAGCTGTAACTCTTTAGCGGAGCAGAAACCCTCATCTTTCTCCTGTGGAGAGGCTGGTGGGTTTGAACTACTTGCCTGGTGGTAGCAGTAACCCATTATATCACTAAAGCTCCTTAATAATGATGCAAAGTTTTAGCTACTCAGATACTGGCAAAGGGCAATGAGGTGATAATGGAGGGATATGGTAGAAGTTGTCCTGCAAAAGAGAAGTAGAGACAAGTTTTCCCTTTGTACCTCCTCAGCACAAAGGAAGGGGAAGGGCAGACTAAGACGCATTTCCTTACGCGATGGATGAGAACCAAAATAATGGAGCAAATGAAATGGCTGGGGGAAGAATGTTCATATTATGCTCACAATTACCTAATAGCCTCGAGTTTGGGGTCCAAGACAAGAACACAGCATGAAATCTGGGGCACCAAGATGTGGTTGATAAAAGTGCCAGAATGTGCATCCCTGAAAGGAGGAGGGCCACAACAGAGGACCAGTCAATAGCAGAAGACCCCACCAGAAAGCCAGCCTTTGGTGGTGGTGGTGGTGGTGAGCCATTTTCAGTATATAATGTCTGGCTCTACATTTTGCCAGACCTGTTAGATTGACTAAGGGCCCTTGTGGCACAGTGGTTACAAGTTGAGCTGACATCCCAAAGGCCAGTAGTTTGATACCACCATCATCCCTGTGGCAGAAAGATGATGCTTTCGGCTTCCATGGAGTTAGTCTTGGAGAGTCACAGGGACAAAGCTACCCTGTACCATAGGATCCTGTTCAACAGGGTCCCTCACTATGAGCTAGTATTGACTTGATGGCCATGAGTTTAAGGGCCATTTTGGCTTCCTTTTCAAAGGAACCTCATTCAGTGAACTGACTCTTTCTGGTCAATCCTTTCCTCTGACTCTGGTCTGATGTAGCACCTCACCTGGGGAGTGAAGAGGTCTGAAGCTTGGAGCTGCCTCCCAATGAAAGAAAGTAAACCATGATAGTTCATAAAGGCACTTGTGCAAATTGTAAACCACCAACCTTGGCTTAATTCATTTTTTAATTGGATAGAAAGTACTCTAATTTTGTTGATGACAAATAAACCAAACATATATATGTGGATACACACATACACACAAACAAATACACACACACACACACAAGACGGATGTTTAGGGGCATCTACCCAGCTCTGTCAGAGAGATTTGTCCCAGGTCTGGGCATAGGAGTCAGTCTTCTTGCATTTCAGTGTCTGGCTCTGTAACTGACCTTAAGTCACATGACCTTGATCAGATTTCTTAACATCTCTGAGCCATTTTGGCAACACCGTGTATCAGGGCTGAGAAGGGGCACTGGGTAAAGCCTGACACATGATGGGGGAGGGACTCAGCCAAAATAAAGCATACAAGGGTAATGACCATGGCATTCTCTCCAGTGTGGGCCTCAGAGCAGCTCTGGTTCTAGAAAATCCTACAGAAATAATTTTACCAACCTGGGCCTTCAGCCCTCATGCCAAACTTAACACGTTTCTAATCCACACAATGTTTACAGCTTTGGGTTCTCATCCCTCTCCTTCTTCCAAGAGACCAAGGAGAATGGAGTGTTTGAGCAATATCCAGGCCACATGACCATCTTTCTCAGTTCTTAACTCACCTTTTCCTCTCTCAAGCACAGCTTTAATGTTTCCATGAGTGTCCGTGGCTATGATAAAGAATACGTGTTATGGGAGGTAATCAGGGCCTGCGTCTTCCATAAACCAGTTGCCAAAGACTCTTAACAGATAGGTAATGGTAGGCCCATATGTTTTACTTACCTATTGCTGCTTAGTGACTTTCAATCCCACTCGGTGTATTATTTGCTCATAATTTTGTAATTTGAGGAAGGTTTGGCTGGGGCAGCACATCTCCACTCCACGCGACATTGGCCAAAGCAGCTCAAGCAGCGAAACCCGGCAAGATGGGTTTGCTTTGGTTCATAGGTCTAGGGCCAAGGTCTAGGGCCTGGGTTCTTGCTGTTGCATTGGCTCCCCAATTTCCCTCCATGTGATCGTATCATGTGCTTGCCTTTAGCTTCCTCACAGCAGGGTAATTTTCAAGATAGATTTTTTTGTCAGGATAGTTGGGCTGTAGTCCCAGTGACAAAATCCCTTAAAGGGATTAAATTGAATGCACAAGTTAATACGTGACTGCCAAATATCCCCCAGAGCACACAAGTTGAAACCACAAGACTTCTCCCTAAGAGAGGTTCCTTGTAGCTTTTGATTGTCTTCTAAGTCCCTTTTCCTTTTCCACAATAATGTCTGGGTTGCTTTATCAATCATCTTTTTTCTTTTTATGTAGCACTATCTCTGGCTGTTTAGTCCAAGCCAATGCAGTTCCTTCCCAAAGTTAGTGGGTTTCCCTTGCACTGGATTACCTGCTGCATTCCATTTTATGAAAGCCGTGTCCCCACATCTCTTTGAAATGGGTCCCTCTCTGTTTTAGGCTGCAATTCAGCCTATTTAGACTCTTAGAAAACCTTTTGTGTACACGAGATTGTCTACAAGGCACTGGGTTACATTCTTTTGTGATCTTAGTACAGGGCATGAAAGCTATCTTCTTGATCTGATCCAACGCAGAAGCCATGCTCATGCCATTCCTATTAAGGGACATTATTTTTTGGCAAGAAAGACTTGGGGTTGAAAAATAGGTTTTGTTAGGCAGATAGGCAGGAATGAGATGTCCATTGACGCATGCCCAGGAGAACCAAGCATAGAACAAAAGCCTAGGTTTTCCCGCTGGTGGGTACGGATGGGCGTTAAACCTGGATCAGCCCAATAGGATCGACCTGGGGTCATTCACCATGCCTCCCCCCCGGGAATTCTTGAAAAGGCAGGAGCGAGGGGGAGAAAGGAAAAACTGGGGACAGGAACTGGGGAGAGAACTTGAGAAGGAACATGAGACAGGTCTTTTTTTTGGAGGAAAACTAAGGAGAGAGATCTTTGCGTGACCTCGAGCAGTCTCTGCCAGGCTGCAAGGTGGGGAGGAATCCTAGGGGTGCCGCGTAAAACCTGAAACTTCTTTTAACTTTCATTAAACTCACTTGGATCATGAGCCAGGCTTTGGCATGAATTCTTTCTCATGCAGAGCCAAGAACTGTGATGTAACTCTAGCCCGGAGAGAGATCTTACAGTTTATATTTAAGTCCAGCAAGTCCCTGCTCCTTCATAGTTCATATATTCTGCTCAAAAAAACACACAACTAAACCCCAAACAGAAGTAACTTCTTTAGCTTCTCTTTATCCTTCTGTAGTTTATAATTTTTTGTCTGTTGCCTCCATTGTTAATGACGCTGAGAGTTCAGATTCTAGATAAAGCAGAAGAATGTCACTGCCACCCAAAATAGTTGTTCTTAGTGTTAGTTGGTGCCCAATCAATCCCTGCCCATCCACTCACTTGCTGCCATTGAGTCAATTCTGACTCATGGCAGCGGAGTATACTTGCCCTGGTAGGTTTCTGAGACTATACATCTGTACAGTAGAAAGCTTCAGCTTTCTCTCTCAGAGCAGCTGGTAGTATTGAACTGCTGGCCTTATGGCTAGCAGGACAATATGTTACCAGGGATCCTTTTCAAGACCCTGCCCTTTCAGAAACAGATCACCAGGCCTGCTTTCCTAGGAACCTGTGGGTGGGTTTGAAGCATCAACCTTTTGGTTAATATGCAAGTGCTTAACTAATGGGCTTTATCCTGGTTTGGAAAACCTAAGTCACGGGTCTTTTGCCTAAAGAGTCACTTTCAATGGTCCTGGCTTGTTTCATGGGAAAGGCCAGTTCGGGGGCTCCCGGACAGATGGTGGGGTAGGATCCTTATTTAGTAGGGCCATATTGGGGGGGGCGGCAGGGAAGTGTGTGTGTGCTGTATGTGTGTGTAATCTGCATCTTTAACAAATGCCCCCCACCACTCAAATGAGAAACACTGGCCCCAATTGTCCTCTGCCTCTCTTGTTGCTAACTTTTTTGGGGATTTTTCTGGCTTTTAGCAGCCCTGGAGGCCCCTCCTATCTAGGCAGGAAAAGGAGCCAATAAATAATTTCACAATAAGGTGCTAGAGAGTTATAACAGCTAATCCCTTCCAAGGGCAATTGCTTTCAGAAAGAAAGAAAAAAAAGAGAGAGAGAGCTCAGGGGTTTGGGGGGAGCAATTTAACTCCAATGAATAGTGTCTCCTGGAAGATTACTACACTTTGTCACTACAATGGGAGTCATATGTGAACATGTGTGTGCGTGAAACCCCTCGTATCAGTCTCTTCTTCTGCTTTTGTGTAAATTGGACTTTAAACACATTCTCTAGGAAGTGTTTGAATGCCTCTGTTTATGGAAGCTTCTTGACAGAGGGGGATTTTTGTCTCTTTTGTTCAGTGAGAGAGCCCCAAGGTCTGGCATTTAATAAGTAAGTAGCAAGCTGGTTGAATGAATGAGTGAATGAGTGAGTGAGGTAAAGAAGCCTTCTGCAGCCTTCCAGTTCGAGACTGCCCCCCTCAGAAGCCTGGCTCTTGTCTAAAGTGAGGTACACCTCTCTCCCTTCCCATTTCATGCTTTCCTGTGGTCTGCCTGGGATTGAGCTGAAAAATGATTTTTCATGCACGTCATCCTCATTATATCATTATCCCTCAGAGCAAAGCTCTCTGACCACGCTGAAGACCTGTATTTAATGTGAGTAAAGGTGATTTCATGGAGTGGAGAGCGCAGCAAATAACAGACAACCCTTTCAGAATAGCAGAGCAGGCTGTCCCTTAAAGGGGAAAGGGACAAAAAGGGAAAAAGAAAAGAAAAATGGCGAGGGAGGGGGGGCAACTCTCACTCTTCTAATAGGCTGAAATAAGAAGTCCTTTTGGTCAGCTTCATCAGAAGACAAACCTGAAAGGGGCCCCTTGCCCTCCCCGCCAGCGCATAACTGACTTACCATGCATTTTACCTTGGAGCTGATTATGCGCTGAGTTGAGGCAGACGGGGAGCGTTTATTGACATATGGTCTCCCTTCACACATTTTGTTACAGCCAGACATCAGGCACTGAGCTGCAGGATATTAAAGGATTTGGAAGTGTTATCAAGGAATGGTACATATTTATCAAAACCAGGGTGATATTACAAAGCAGGGTTGCTGCTACACCTGGGTGTGTTATGTGATTACAAATAATGACAATGCATCCTCTTGATGGATTTTGCACCTGGGCGAATACTGAGCAGGTCTGCTGGACCACCCTTGGTCGAGAATTCACACTTAACAACCCCTTTGGTCTCAGAAGAAAATTGTGGCTGCTAGCTCACACTTGGAATCCAGGTAGGGCAATGTTTAAGCACTTCACTGTTAACCGAAAGAGCAACACTTGGAATTCACCAGCTATCCCGAGTGAGAAAGATGTGACCATGTGCTGCCACAAAGATTACAGCCTTGGAAACCTTCCGGGAGGTTCTTCCCTGGCCTACAGGGTTGCTGGAGTCAGAATTGACTTGACTTCCATGGCATTGAGCTGTTTTGAGTTTTGAATGGCTGAATTGGAGACTTCAGGATTGCAGGAAGATTTGAGAACAGCCTGAGATATGCAGGCGACCAGCCTTGCTTGCTGCAAGGGAAGAGGAGTTGAAGCACTTACTGATGAAGTTCAAAGATGATAGTCTTCAGTATGGATTACAATTCGAGGTTAAAAGAATAAGAATCCTCACCACTGAACCAATAAGCAACATGATAAACAGAGAAAAGATTTAAATGATGAAGCATTTCATCTTACTTGGACCCATCCACAACCAACGCTCATAGAAATATCTGTAAAGAAATCACTGGATAAATTGCTTTCAGTGAATTTGCTGCAAAAGGCCTTTTAAACATTTTTTTGAACCAAGGTGACTTTGCCACCTTAAAAACTCAGGAATATCCTATCCCAAGGCATGATTGTTTTCATGTGGAAGCTGGAAAATGCATAAGGAAGTCCCATAAGAAGAACTGATGCATTTGAAATATGGTCCTGGTGAGGAATATTGAATACACCAAGGAACTTCTAGGAGAACAAACAAATCTATGTTGAAAGAACTACAGCCAGATTGATTCTTAGAAGCGAGGATGGTGACATTTGGCTTCATGTACTTTGGGTGTTATCAGGAGGGACCAGTCCCTGGAGTTGGGCAGCATGCTTGGTCAAGCCAAAAGGAGGACAAACCTCCAGAAGATGGGTTGACACAGTGGCTCAAATGTAGGAATGACTGTGAGAAATGCGCAGGGCAGTGTGTTGTTTTGTTCTGCTGTACATAGAGTGGCCATGAGTTGGAACCAAATTGACAGCACCTGGTTACGCAATGGACTAATGGCAAGATCAACCATTCAAAACCACCAGCCACTCCTCAAGAGAAAGATGAGGCTTTTTTACTCCCATAAAGAGTCGCAGTGTGAGAAACTCACAGGGGGAATTCTACCCTGTCATATAGGGTCACTGTGAATCGGCATCGACTCTACAGACGTGAACGGCAACAACAACAACAACAACAAAACGCACTAATGGTGGCTGGGTACATGCGCAGACACCCATCCACTCGCACTGGTGCTAAGTTAGTGGTTTCAGCAGGAAGCTTACCTCGGTGGTTTCCAGAACTCCCTCGGGCTGAACCAATTTACACCAGGTCCTTCAAATATCCCTGGTACCCCGGGCATCTTTCATTTCCCAGAGTTGGTTGCATGACTTAAGGCTTGATGATCATGGGGCCACATGAAGGACGCCTATGTGCTCTAACCACTGCCTTCCTAGAGAGTGCTGTGGACAATTGCCTTCAAGTCAGCCAGCTCCTGACTCATGCGGACTCCATGCGCTACAGAACTCAATGCCCACTGGTCCTGCCCCATTCCTTCAATGGGTTGTAGATTTGACCCCTTGTCAGCTGGGGGGTTTTCAGTGGCTGATGGCTTGAAGGAGTTCACCAGGCCTTTTCTCCTAGTCTGTCGGTAGGCAGAAAACATCGCTAAAATCTGTTCAGCATCATAGCAATATGCCAGCCTCCACTAGCAGTTAGGTGGTAGCTGTAACAGGAGGCGCACTGGCCAAGAATCAAACCCAAATTTCCTGCATGGCTAGTGAAAATTCTGCCATGGAACCACCATTTCTTCTCTCCTTGTTTCTAGTGTTTATGTATATAAGATTTCAGTACCTTCTAACAAGCAGTAAGTAAGACTGCACCATGGGTCACCTCTATTTAGCTCTCCCCCAAATTTTTCCACATGAATTTTAAAGTGTGTGACAGTTGTAATATGTTTCTCTTTTTAAAAATTGCTGGGTGAACTTAAAACAGCACAAGGAAGTGCCAGCATAGCAAAATGATACCCACCTGCTTATTTATCTTAAGAGAAGAAAAGTCGTGAATGCATTCACTCAGGTGAAAATATCATTCATGGAAAGAAGTGCCTAATGGTCACCAGGACCCATGGTTAATCCAGGCGTGGTCATCTGATTCCAATCGATCAGACCTAGCTATAAATCACTTATAAGTCTGAATAATTAAAAGCAAATATAAATTTTCAAAGAAATAACGTTGCATGGGATAGAAAGAGAATACATAACAACATCAGACATAAATATGCCTCAAGACAAACTCATTGTGCACATCCAGAATACATAATGGCTGTTGCTAAGATGCGTTTCCCACTAGACCCTACTCCAAGCCAGTAAAAGCCAGAAACTCTACAGTAAACTGTGGATTGTACTACTCTGAAATGGGAGCTGTGTCTCTAGACCTAATTTGGGGCTGTTCGTGCTGAGGACTCACCAATACCTGCTGCAGTGACAACAGTCCAGGTGAGAATAAGGAAATCTGGATGACAGCCAGGATATAGGAGCACTGAGACCTCCAATTGCTTCTAGGCGAGCATGGCCTAATGGGCTTCCATTTCTGCACCTCTGTCAGGAGGAGTTTGTTCTGGAAAGTAATGGTTTCTAAGGAAGTATTTCTTAAATTTTCACATGCATGCACTTACCCAGGTTCCTGGAAATCAGGCTGGGGATTGGCAGATTCTGAATTTGTGGGTTCAGGGTGGGGTCTAGGATCCAGCAGTTCTAGAGGCCCTGGTACTCTTGGGCTGTTAACCACAAGGACAGTAGTCCTAAACCACCAGCCACTCCTTGGGAGAAATATGAGGTTGTAGACTCCGGGCAAGAGTGACAGTCTGGGAAACCCACAAGGGCAGTTCTACCCTGTCCTGTAGGGTCACTATGAGTCAGCATCAACTCGATGGCATTAGCGTGGGAGAAGCTAATGCTGATGTTGCTGGTTTCTTGACCTATGATACTTTGAGTGGCAAAGTCCCAAGGGCCTTCCCGGATGTGATGGCCAAAAGCAGTAGTGTTCACCCTTGGTCATACTTTGGAATCCCTTAGGAGCTTTCCAGCCTCCCATTGGCCTGGCGCCATCCCAGGTCAATGAAGCAAGGCTTAGTGGAAGCAGGATTCAGGTCACGGTCAGTGAGAAAGCCCCCTTGGCAATGCCAACATACAGCCAGTGCAGAGTCGAACTGGTCGATGACTCCACAGGATTCCATATACTTTGGTGAAGCCAGCTGTTTGGGCAAGGTTTTCAGAGTTACCACCCATGTAGACTTGTTGGTGATAGTGCATTAAATAGAGCACATGCAGTGCATTGCATGAGTGGCCTATGTCATGCAACCACATCAGGGGGATGTTGAGCCAATTTCTCTGCGAGACCAAGGGTGTTGGCTCCATCCTGAACGTTGGCAGGGTAATGGACTGACACAGAGGAAACTCATTCTCTTTGTGGCGGTGCATTAACGGGTTCTTCACAGAAGGCCAAGTCCATGGCTGCAGATGCAGATGCTCACGGGGCTGAGGGAGCAGTTCAAACCCTAAGTCCGAGGTGGGTGTTTGCATATTTACATGTCCTCACTGCCATCAAGTCCATTCCAACTCACAGGCCCATGGGACTGAGTAAAATGGCCCCCGTGGGTTTCTGAGACTGTGATTCTTTAGAGGAGTAGAAAATCTCCTCTTTCTCCAGAGGAGCGGTTGGTCATTCAAACTGCTGACCTTGAGATTAACAGTCCAACTCGTGACCACTCTTGCCGTCAGAATTCTATTTATATACACAAGTATATATATATCCTTTCCCAAAAGAATTCCACATTTTCAAATCATTCTTGACACTCATGGCCTTTTTTTCCTCTATAGCCATGTCTTTGGTTGAAACACAGATATAAGAGAAATATTTATCTATTTATAGGGGTACAAAAGGAGCTTTGGTGGCATAGTGTTTGCATGTTGGGCTGCTAACACCAAAGTCAGCACTTTGAAACCACCAGCCACTCCGTGTGAAGAAGAGTCTGTCTACTCCTATAAAGAATTACAGTCTCAGAAACTCACAGGGACAGATCTACTCTGCCTCATAGGGTCACTATGAGTCAGCATCACCTCCCTGGCAGTGAGGTAGATTTTGGTTTCCTAGAAATACAAGTCAGTCCTGAGCTGCTAAAGACAAGGTTGGCAGTTTGAACCCACCAGCTGCAAAGAAAGAGGAGGCTTTCTATTCCCATAAGGAGCTACAGTTTCAGAAATACCCACAGGGGAAATTTTAACCTCTCCTGTAGGATCAATATGAGTCAGAATCGACTTATCGGTGGTGAGCAAGTGGAGGGGACCCTAAAGAGGTTCCGGTGGACCTTAAGAGTTCTACTAATTGTGCATGCTCTGTAAAATGTAAACCAAGATTTTACTTTTGCAAACATTATTTTTTCTAAACACGTCTAACTGTGAAACTATACTCGCATGCGGGTCTTTGAACCTGGTCAGTGGTCTGGGGAAGTGAAGGGCTCTGACATCCTTTGTTGTTGTTAGTGCTGTCCAGTCATTCTGACATCACAGGGACCTTCTTTGCAACACAAGGCAGCACTGCCCGGTCCTTTGCCAGCCTCAGGGGTAGTATGTTGGAGCCCATGGTTTTAGCTACCGTGGCCTCCAGTTCACCAAGGAGTTTCCTCTTTGTGCTGCTTACTAAACCCGTTTCTGAGGAGTCCATTCCAACTCACGGTGATGCCGTGTGGGTAAGCACCACGGGACCCCACAGAGCTTTCAAAGGCTGGTCGTTCCGATGTCAATCAGCAGGCCTTTCTCCTGAGGGGCCTTGGATTTGAACCGCAAACCTTTTAATCAGCAGTGGTTGAGCGCGCTAACTGTTCACATTACCCGGGGACACCCAACCCTTCTTTCCCTCATCGCTTCATAGGTGATCCATCTCCAATCCAAGAGGGCAGAGAAGATAGATAATACAGCCTGAGCTGAGTATGTCAGGTCCAAACTTTTCAGTGTCATGGAACAAATAGCCAAAAACCATGATGAAATGGCTGGGAAAACTCAGTCCAAATCATTCCAAAGAAATGAGTAGCGGTGCACTCTTGGTAACTTGCGCTGTGACAGCAGCCACCAGGAAGACCCGGGTAGTCCAGAGCCTTGCCACCCCAAATATGGTCACAGACTAGCAACATCAGGAGCTTGTTAGAATTGCAAATTCTCAAGCCCTACACAAGGTCCACTGAACCAGCGTGTGCAATTTACCAAGACCACCAACGGATCGGGGTACCTGTGAAAACCAAACCAAACCCATACTCACTGCTGTCCAGTCGAGTCAGACTCAGAGCAGCCCTATGGGCCAGGGTAGAGCTACCACTGTGCAATCCCAAGACTGTAATTCTTTACAGGATCAGACAGCTTGTTGTTCTCCTTCAGAATGCCTGCTAATTTAGAACTGCTAGTTTGGTGGTTAGCAGCCCACTGCCTAACTGCTAGGCCACCAGGGCTCCTTTTGTGCTTGTGAGAGTTCGAGCAAATACCATTAGCAACTAGAGAAGAACCTGGAAGAAGAAGAGCAGGGTCAGAACTGTGAGTCAATTTGGTCATTAGCACATTTCTGTGTTTACTTATTCTGTTCCTTCCCTTGTGTATTCAGTCAACAATTCTTCTTTGAACATCACCTCTGAGCCAGGATCTGTGATATGCTAATTAAGTTGGTTTAGGAAAGGGGTCTGCCTTAGTGACTCCTGCTTCCTGGCTTTTCCTGCTTCCAGATCCCCTCTCTTTATTTCCTTCCACATTAGAAGCACATCCTTACATGTGCAGCTGATCCCTAGTTCAGGACCGGGAGTTACGTGTTGGCATCATGCTCATATCTCGCTCAGTGGAAGTGCAAAAAGTCAATTCCTTCAAGAGCCTAGCACAGTCTGTAAGGTTGGGATGGTGTTAAAAGTGGTGTGGTTGGTGTTAGTTCCCATTGAGCCCATTCTGCATAGGATGCCTTCATGTGACAGAGTAGAAATGTCCCCATTGGGTTTCCTAGTCTGTCATCATTACCAAAGGAGCCCCGGGGGGTACTTTAAGGGAAGTGTTGGACTGTCAACTGCAAAGTCAGGGGTTCACACCTACCAGCTTCTCCACAGGGGACAGATGAGACCCTCTCCTCCCATGAAGATTTACAGCCTCAGAATCCCATGATTGGGTCGCTATGAGCCAGGGTTGGTTCCATGACAGACCCAAAGCCCACTTTCTATCGAGTTGATTCCAACTCATGGTGATCTTATATACTTGTTGTTGTTGCTGTCGGGTGCCATTGAGTGGTTTCTGACCCAAAGTGACCCTATGCACAACAGAACCAAACACTTCCAGGTCCTGCACCATCATCACATTTGTTCTCTGCCTGAGTCCATTGATGCAGCCACAGTGTCAATCCAGCTCGTTGAGGGCCTTCCTCTTTTGTGCTGCCCCTCCACTTTACCAAGCAGGATGTCCTTCTCCAGGCAATATGTCCAACATATTTGGGAGGCAAAATCTTGCCATATATGCTGTCAAGGGCACTCTGGCCTGACTTCTTCCAAGACAGATTAGGTTGTTCGTTTAGTAGTCCATGGCAGGGTAGAATTTTCCCTATAGGTTTCTGAGATATTATGTCTCTATAGGAATAGATAGCTTCATCTTTCTCCCACAGTGAAGCTGGTGGGTTAGAACTGTTGACTTTGCATTTAGTAACTCTGTGAGTAGCCCGCCATGTCACCAGAGGTCCTTTGCGTTTGATGGCAGTGGGGTGGAATGTTTACAATGGCAAGACCTTTTTCTCATGTATTGCTACTGACCGCGGTCTAAAGCCCAATTGCTTAGCCATTGGGCCACCAGGATTCTTCGTGGTAAGGATGTGTTCCTGCCAAAGTTCATGAACACTACACAACAGTGGGGTTTTGGAACTGCTAGGTAGTTTAGCTTAGGGACTGAGGCATCCATTACGCATGCTCAGCAGTCTGAGCTTTTGTCCCATGAACGAGTGGTACACTGCGCATGCTCAAAGGCTCAGGTTCCCAGCCAGGAAGGGGAGGTACACCTGGGTGTGTTCTGCACCTGAATTGGCCCACCAAGGCCAGGTGAATTCAGTTCAGCCAATGAGTTCAACCAGGGTCACCAGCACGCCCCACCTCTGGGAGTAATTTAAAAGGCAGGAGCACAGAGCAGACCTCGTGACTTTCAGGGAAGCTTCTAAGGAGATGCACATTTCTGAAGAGCCCTGCAGGTGCCTTTATAAACATGAAACTTCTTCTAATTCTCATAAAACTCACTTGGATCACAAACTAGGCTTGGAGGTGAATGCTTTCTCGTGTGTAGCCAAGGAGCAAGGTATATCTCTATCCTGAGAGATCTCACAAAACCATTGATTGCCCTGGCATGTTTTGGAGTCCTGATGGTGTCATGGTTATGCTTTGTGCAACAGTTTAAAACCACTAGCCACTCCACAAAGGAAAGATGGGGCTTTCTATTGCTATAAAGAGATACATCCTCAGTAACTCACAGGGGAATTCTACCCTGTCCTATAGGGTTGTTATGAGTCAGCATTGACTCAATGGCAATGAGTGGGTGCCCTGGCAAGTAAGGCTTGGGTATCTACATTAACTCTCAGTTTCTGGTTAGCTTTTCACCACTTCACCCCATGAACTTGAACTGCAGTGGATGAGGGTTGGGAACTCTGGCTCTGGGGCTGCTTGCTTGAATTTTCATATCATGGCCCTGCCCGTGATGGGACCTTTGACAGTTGGGCAAATGAGCTCAAGCCCGAGTTTCCTTTTCTGCAGCATAGGCTGAGGAAGGAGATGTCTTCTTTCTTGTGTGCTATCTGACTTTTACCAGTTAGTAGGTATTAGATCTTTCCACGAGGAAAATCAGGGAGAAGGGGGAAGGATGAAGCAACTTGGATAGAGGTGAAGGCAGCGTGAGGGGTCAGAGAGAGATGAAAGGACCACCATGTCACCTTTGACTACTCTTAGTGAGGCTGGCATGGAGTGCAGGAGACGGGGAGAGTGAGGACACGGGCTAAAGGCAGTGCTCATTCATTACTTCCGGGCAGAGTTCAGCCTTTGGCATGTTTGTTGGATGCTGGCGCTCTGTTCATCCAATGAAACTTCAAACTTCTGTCCTCTCATTAACCCTTTGTCTCTCCTTTGTTCACGATTTAGAACTTCTATTCTCGGGTTCTCTTTAGAGCCCCAGGAAATCAGAAGTCACAAGTCACTTCTGTTTACAGAGAGGCCCCCAGAATGCAAAGGCAGGAGGGTGTGTTAACAGCACACCGGTCCCGTGGCTGGTTACGCCCATGCAGTACATTCTCCATCCCTTAGCTCAACAAAAGGAAAATCACCAAAGAAAAAAATTTTTCTTTTTCATGGATATTTACTTTTTCAGTTCCCTCCCCCACCCATAATCTGTGTGAATTACAATAGAACACGCACACACACACAGACACACACAATTTTCTGCCAGAACGTGTTACTCCCGTACATTCTACCCTCCTCCCTCACTGCCTTCTACCCTTTTTTCTCCTATCTATTCTCTTCCCATGACACCCAATGGACAGGTAGGGGAATTCAAATTAGACCACAGTCTCAAATGTAGTTTAAAGCTCACTCACGCACTGCTATTGTGCCAGTTCTGAATCATAGTTACAGGATACAACTGTCCTTGTGGATTTCTGAAACAACAATTCTTTGTGGGAGTTGAAAGCTGCCCTTCCTACAGGAATGCAGCAGGTGCGTTTGAACTGCCAACCCTGCAGTTAACAGGCCAATGTGAAGGGATTTTGCCACTTTGCCACCAAGGATCCTAAAGGTAGCATGAGGAGAACATTTATTAAATCTTCCATGGTACACAGGCAAGGGGGAGACCTGAACTACAGCTCTCGGGATTCTTGGTGCCTCGCAGTGGACTGTTCCAGCCGCATCGGATCCAAGCTTCCCAAGATTTGCAGAGCCACCAGCATAGTCTTTGCTCCTCTCCAGGATTCACAATTGCTTCCTGGTTGCTCAGGTATGTACGAGTTTAGTGGTTCTCTAATGCAATCATCCCATTTTGCAAAGAAGATGCTGATGCCCAGACCGGGGAGAAGATTATCTGAGGCCACTGAGAAGGACACCATCACCTCAAGTCCTTCTGACCCCCCACAAGTTTCTGCCAACAGCACTGAGCTCTGGGTTACCTACTCAGTCTTTTGAAGCCTTAGCCAGCTGATGCAGCTGCCAGTTGGATTGATCAGGGTATGTGACCCAGAGCTCCTTAGAACGCGCCCCCCCCCTAAATGCAAATTTACTGCCATAGAGTTGATACTGACTCATAATGACCCTATAAGACAGGGTAGAACTTCCCTGTAGGTTTCTGAGACTAACTTTCAGCCTTTCTCCTGAGAAGTGGCTGGTTGTGTGGTGGTTTAGATCTTGCAGTTAGCAGCCTTTTAGCATGAGAGGTAGGGTCACATTTCTGTTCTGATTATGCTCCATTTTCTGAGATGCCAGTGCCGAGGCTCCCCCCCTGCAGGTAGCAGTGAGAATTTTCTCACTAAACTGCGCTGGATGGGAAACTTGAGGCAAGTAGTGCATCGCAGCCAAGGAAGATCTCATTGACAGTGCAGTACTTGAATAAGGCAGGAAGACACAGGAGTGGCCATGTGGCGGTGGGGAAAGTGTTCCAGGTAGGAGACAGTCAGTGCAAAAGGCCTTGTGATTGGGTTCTCCAAGCTTCTTCCTGGAACAGCAAGGAGACCAATGTGAGTGGGGCATGACACTCTGTGTAGTGAGGAAAGATGATCACTGTGTGGGCCTCCTGTATGATTGAGAAGCCAAGGGGAATTTTTAAACCCTAAGCCAGATCAATGCTCAAGGAAGCATCAGTCAAGACATCAAATGACACGTTGCATTGGCTAAATGTGCTACAACAGATCTTTTAAAAAGACTGAAGATCAAGGATGTTACTTTGAGGACACTGCCTGATCTTGTGCCAAATCTCGCCATGGTTGTTAGGTTGGAGTCCATTGTTGCAGCCATGGTGTCAGCCCATCTCCTTGATGGTCAGTCTCTTTTCTTGTGGACCTTCAGTTTTACCAAGCATGATGTCCCTTTCCATGGACTGGTCTTTCCTGATAAAATGTAGTAGCTACCAGGTTGGATGTCATGCCTTTAGAACAGTGGTTCTCAACCTTCCTAATGTTGTGACACTTTCATATAGTTCCTCATATGTGGTGCTCCCCCCAACTATAAAATTATTTTTGTTGCTACTTCATAACTATAATATTGCTACTGTGATGAATCGGATGACCCCTGTGAAAGCATTGTTCGACCCCCCCCCCCATGGGGGTCGCGACCCACAGGTTGAGAATCCCTGCTCTGGAACATATTCATCATAGAAGAGAGTTCGGTTGCACAGCTCTAAGTTAGAGGGTGAGACGGGTTATTTGACATTCATTTGCTGATGTGTTTGCGAACCCAGTGGAAACACTTGGGAATGAGCATCTTCTTTAGCCATATTCCTGGATCATTCAAATGCCATCTCCCCTGTGAATGCCTCACTCCATCCTTGGCTTTCCATACTTTCCATATGAAAATGGGATAATATTCAATACTTAGCATTATATATAACCCAGTATTTGGTAGTCTGCCTCAAACAGATGCGAGTCTCTCTCTTTTTCTACTAATATTTAATTTTGATATGTGAAAACATACAAAGCAAAATCTGTTCTATTTCAACCCTTTCTGGACACAATGTTCAGTGACATTGGTCACACTCTTCATATTGAATTAACATTCTTGTTCTTTCTATTCTAGGTGTTTCTTTTTACTTAATCTCTCTGCCACAACCCTCTCACATATATTTTGAATTATCTGTAGTACATTTAGATTTGTGCTGATTTTTAAAGACTGTAATACTCAAGGTTGCAATCCTTTAAGAGCTAAATTGTTATATAGTTTAAAGATGACTTCAGGGGACAGTTTCAATTCAAGGTTTGAAGAGTTACTCAGGGTCATAGTCTCTGGGACTCTTCCAGTTATGTAAGTCTAGATAATTAAAGAATTTTAAATTATGTTCCACAAGGTTCTTCCTTTGTATCAGCATCCTTAGGAATCATGGTTCTATGGTGCCTGCTAACCTCAAAGTCAATAGTTGAAACCACTCTGCAGGGGAAAGAAAAGGCTTTCTGTTTCCTTAAAGAATAGCAAGCGAGGAAACCACAGGGGGTGTTCTATACTGAGTGAAAATTGACTCCATGGCAGTGAGTTTATGTTGTTATCAAAAAAAGAACACATTTTAATGGGGGCTCTGACAGATAATATAGCAATCCATAAATCAATTAGATCAAGCGAGTTTGTACATATGCTGCCACCATCACTTTCTAAACACTGTCATTCTACTTGACCCCTTTGATATCAGCTCCGGTTTTTTCCCTCTTTCCTCAACCCTCACACCCTTACTAAATTATATATAAATTAATATCTTTATACACACTGTCTTCTGTGTCCCTCTACCCATATTTCTGTTATTCGGCCCCTAGGCTGTGTGTTTGTGTGTTCTAAATCCATCATTGTTATCAGTTCCCTTTCCCTCCCCTTCCCTACACAGCCACCCTGTGCCCTCATGGTATCTGACTCAGTTCGAGTTGACTAGAGAAGCACATTCATAAACACTCATGTGTCTTAAAAAAGCTTTATATAGAAGAATAATTGTATATTAAGAAAACATCCCAGCCCAGTCCAGACAACGTCCATAAGTACGAAATTAATGCATATATTCAATAACAGTGTGTAAATTTTTTTCAGACTTATGCAACACATGCAATGAAACCAAGTGATGTAAGATCACAGGGCAGTCAGTGGAATGTCTTATGGACCCAGTAGAGGTGGAAAGTGGCATGGGTCTCCACATGACTCCTCCCCATTCAAGGCTCTGGCTGCCATCAATGTAGATCCATGTATCTTGTCAGCAGGAGTATCAAGTCATGGGTGTCTCTCACCCCCAGGAAAGAATACAGGAGTTGCCAGAATCCTCAAGAGAAGACCATGCCCACATTGAGACCTCACTGGCTATGGCCTGAGTGACAGTCTGGACTCCACCCCTATGCAAGATGATGGGAGATTAAAAAGCTACCACTGTATCGCTACTCCCATTACTGTTCCTGAGGATTTTATCTGTCCTGGATTCCGTGCGTGGTTGCTATTTTTTTATGATTTTTCTTTCAGCATCTATCTGTGGTGTCCCTGATCTGAATGCCCTGATGCAGTATCTGTGAGTCTCCTGTGAGCAGGGACTGTGTTCTCTACATCTGGGTCTTCTTAAAGCTTTGCAAAATGTTGTCATTTGAATAACACTCAATAAATATTTGTTGAAGGAATGGCATTGCAGGTGACAGTCAGTACTTATTCTCCCATCAATTTTATGGTTGGCGGTCTTTTTCCTCTCAGACATATAGCTGAATCATTACAATGTGAGGGTCTGAGCCTGGTTATATTATTGGGACATGTAGTCAAAAGACAAAATATGTTTCCCTAAAGCATCTTTTGAGTATGATGTTTCAATAAAATGAATTGGACAGATCCTGGCAGCAGACATGTTTCAGCCGCTCACAAGCTATGTGGCTTTGAGTAGTGTACCCTAAGCTCTGAATTCAAGGTAAGTAGTTTCAATGGTCAATATGCATGTGAGAGCTGGACAGTGAGTAAGGAAAACTGAAGAAGAATCAATGCTTGTGAATGATGTGCAAACAATACCGAAAGTCGTCTGGGCTGTCAGAAGAACAAGCAAATCCCTCTTGGAGGAAGCACGGCCAGAATGCCCCTTAGAAGTGAGGATGGCAAGTCTTCATCTCACATCCATTGGACATGCTATCAGGAGAGGCTGGTTCTTAAGAAAGGACATAATGCTTGTTAAAGTACAGGGGCAGCAAGAGGGAAGAAAACCCTTGATAAGATGGATGTCCACAGTGGCTACAGCAATGGACTCAACATGGACCAACGACTGTGGTGATGACACAAGAGCAGGCAGGGTTTCATTCCGTTGTACAGTTCCGGTCTCTGGTACAAAGGAAAATTATTTGCCCTATCCTGTGGGGTTGAGGCTATTGTGCCTGCTGTGTATTTTGTCCTAAGGTCTTGCAGTGTTGTTCTTTATACAGTGTTGTTGTTATTAGCTGCTTTTCGGTCCATTTTGACTCATAGCGACCCCCATGCATTTCAGAGTAGAACTGTTCCATAGGGTTTTTAAGGCTGTGACCTTTTGGAAGCAGATTTTCAGGCCTACCTTCCTTAGGCACCTCTTGGATTCTGGGTGGGATTTAACTGCCGACCTCCTGGGTGCTAGTCAAACACTACCCAGGGAATCCTCCCACTGAATAGTGTGAGTGTATTCCCACCTAGGGTGCTCCTCTTCCAGTACTTGTTTGGACGGTATTCTCTTTTGATCCACAGGGTTCCATGGACTCATTCTCAGTAGTACATCATCAGGTCTTTCTTCCCAGTGTGTCCTAGCTTGGATGCTCTGGTGAAGCGTGTCCAGAGTGTCTTGCTCTGGTTATAATCGTATCTGGTGACACCGCTTACAGCAATCACAGCTATAGACAAATGACAACATGATGACAAACTGACAGATGGGTGGCAGCCTAGGGAAGGAATGATCAACACAACACAACCTGAGTGGAAATCGAGCTATGGAGTCTCTGAGAGTCCAGGCTCTTCGTCCTGGCACAGCCTGGGGCAGGGCCTGGAGCCAGGAACTGTGGCTGCTGGGGTGAGGACCCCCAGCTTCCCCACTTGGCATTCCCTCCCCAAACACAGCGGGTAGCCTGTGGGAATTGTCTTTCCCCTTGCACATGACGGCACTGACGAGCATAACGCAACCCTGCTGGTGGTTAATGACTGGTGACATTTTGAGGCCGCTGCCCACCTTTGGTTGAGGGAATTTGCCAATGCTCGGAAGTTGTTGGGCTCTAACGAAATGCAACCCCTGCAGGCAAGCACTGAGTCAAGTGCACGAGGTGTGGGGCACTCTGACATCCCCGTGTGACCATGAAAAGCAGGCTGCGGAGCAGTGGTGGCTGCTGAGGCTCCTTTCTCCTGGCAATACTGGCGTGCTGAAATGGCGGGCTGATTTGCCATGGAAAGCAGGGTTTCATGGGAACTTGAGGATTAAGAATCCACATGCCTGCAATCAATATTGTATGTTCATCGTATAATTTACTTTGAAAGGAGACGACACAGTTCTCCGAATTTTTGGGTGAAGTAAACCACTTTTCCAAAGGAGTAAGTGGATTTCTGTGTTTATAAATCATGCCCACCACTTGGGAGTGCAGAGGAGGATATGGGAGGATGGTAAAGAAGAGCAGCAGGAGAGGACCTGAAGACCTCATGTTTCCTCAGGGTCAGGGGCAAGGCGAAACCAATGTCCCTGGAACACCACTGTCTCTCTGGAATGGTATTAGCACAGCTTGTTATTTGCACACTGTACTGAGTTCATTCTGACTTGCAGCGCCCCTATAGGGAAGAATAAACATGCCCCAGTGACTCTCTGAGACTATAATTCTTTACTCAAATAGAAAGCCTCATCTTTTTTCCATGGAGGAACTGGTGGATTCAAAACTGCTGACCTGGTGGTTAGCAGGCCAACACCGAACCTACTATACTACCAGGACATTCTGTTTAGCCTAGAGACTTTCAAATGGATAGAACAAGACCCATCCCAACCCTGTTCACGGCTATCAACCCCCCTTTCTGTGAAGTCCCCACTACATTCTGTGAAGTTCACCACTTTCTCCGTGTGTGTGTGTGTCTGTGTGTGTGAGAGAGAGTTATAAAAACAGGAACTTTGACCTCTTTTTAGAACTCTTGCAATTCCAGGGCTTGCTCAACAAAGCACGAATCCCCAGTGTCTTCAACCTGACTTGTCCCATGTGGAAATACACATTGGGTTTCTAGAAACACTGAGCAAATGAGTGAGTGGACACTACTGTGCTATCTAAACAAACCCTGTGTGACAGGGCTGCACCTGCCTTACTTAATTGAATAATCAGAACCGTTTTCTAAAATAGGTAATATCAACTTAATCTCCCTGCCATCGAGTCACTGCTGATGCATAGTGACCTTGTAGGACAGGGGGAATTGCCCCCATGAGTTTCTGAGCCTGTAACTCTTGACAGGAGTAGAAAGCCTCATCTTTCCCTCACCGAGTGCTGATGTTTTCGAACTGCTGAGTTTAAGGTTAGGGACACAATGTGTAACCCACTACACCACCAGGAGATGCTTGTGTCAACTTTCTATATACAAAAATGAAATGTCGCCAGGTCCGATGCCATCTTCATGGTCACTGCTGTATGTGAGTCCAAAGTTGTGGGCCGATACATCTCAAGGAGAATCGCCTGCATATACAATGACACATCCCCGCACCAAACCCGATTTCCTTTTCTACTGATCAGCCTTGCTTAATGACTTGGCCAAAGTGATCAAGCATAAATCCTCCCAGCCTCCCTTGCCAGGCACAGTGTGGTTTCCGAGAGCAGTGTTTCTTCTACAATGGGAGTGCTCATGCTTTTGCCACACTCGGCAGATTCTATGAATATTTTGACTTTTTTTTTAAACTTATTTGATCATAGAGCATGTTTCCCTTTTCCCTTTGTATGAGATGACAAAATTTCACTCACTTCCTAGTCATCCAAGGAAAGAGTAAACTTTCCTGCCCTGCCAGCGAAGGGCTTGGCCAATAATATACAAGTGGAAGGAGTTGTGTGCCACTCTCGATCAGAGGTTTTAAGAGAAATGGTCCTTTTGTTGCTTACCTATCCTTCAAGACGAAGGAAACCTGGTAATATAGTGGTTATGCGTTGGGCTCTTAATCTCATGAGTCACACACATGCAAGTCTTTCAATTTCAAAGCCTGATTGTTCCCCTGCACAAAGCTGACAGAGATAAGCAACAACTGCTTGTAGGCTGGAAAGATTGCCCGAACATAGTGTACTTTGGGGATTTCTTACTGCCAGGAGAAATGCAGGCGATTTGGCAGGTGACGGTCCTAGTATCTCTCAGCTGCCAATCAGAGGCAGGTTCTGAGCTTTCAGTCAGGGCCACTGGAGGAAGTGGCTCATGGTGCTGCTGCCATAGCCCATCCCAGATCAAGCCCTCTGAGGTGCTGTGTTACAGAGTTTTGTATTGGTACTCAGTGAGGGCTGCTTCAAAGCTCCTTCCTTTCTAAACTTGCTCCTGCAACCACATTCTTTCTGAAGGTCCTGGTCAGTAAGCCGAAATCCCAACCAATTTGCTAAGTCAGGACAAAATGCAAAATTGATGGTACCCAGAGACATTAAACCACCTACAACCTTTTAGACCATGTCAACAGATCATCTGTAGCCTCAACTGCAGAAACATTTCACTAAATCCTCTCTGTTTCTCCACAAACATTAGGAATGTCCTTCTATCTTTTAAAAACAGATATTGGTCTGGAACCACTTCGGTTCCAGCTGAGGTAGTGGATTCCCCTGAGCTAAGCTCTAGAGAGGATCACTTAATCTTCATTCAAGATATATGTCATGAGGACTGTAGATCATGCAGGGACTGCACAATTCCTTGTGTCGGCAGCGGCTGCATCACAGCCTGGCCCATTGGGAAGAGAGACGGACCCATGGCAATTATAAGGCAAGATGCTGAGGGTGCTGGGGTGGTCTAGGGATACAGGAAAGATACTATTGGGCATGGAGGCAATTATGAAGGGTTCTTCTTTCCCATGGACCAAACCCATGCCAGTTGCCATGAAGTTAACTCTGATTCATAGGGACTCCTTTGGGCCAGAGTAGAACGACATTCTGTTGTTTTTTTTCTATAACTGATTTTGTTGTTGTTTGAAATGCAGCACCAGGCCTTTCTTCGGAGACACTTCTGGCTGGGCTTGAAGCTCCAACCTATGAGTTAGTAGCCCACTATGTTAACCAACTGCACCACCCAGGGACTCCTCCATGTGACTAAAGAATGACTTAAGGACTTCCCCCACAGACCCAAACCAAAACCAAATCCACTGCCATGGGGTTGACCTCATATATGGCACAATAGACTGGCTCTGCTGATTTTCAGAACTGCACATCTTTACTGGAGCAGAAAACCCTCATCTTTCTCCCAAGGAGTAGCTGGTGGGTTTGAACCATTAACTTTGCCATTAGCAGCAGCCCTACTCTTAACCCAATATACCCCCAAGAGTGGTTCAATTTGGAAAAATAGTATGTGATCACCTATCTATGAAGGGAAACCCCTCTCATAGAGTGCACTTACACAAATGAGAAAGAAATGAGTCCCCAAATGCCCGTCTTAATCAACAATCTGGGGAAGGGTGTTCTGGGAAGCAGCTTTCAAATGTGGCTGGAGATTATACAATTAATCAACCTAATCCCTGTTTTAAAGAGCCCTGGTGGTACAATGGCTAAGGACTGGGTGGCTGAACAAAAGGCTGGTAGTTTGAACCTACCCATGGGCTCTAAATGGGAAAAGACCTGACGAGCTGGTCCCATAACGATCTCAGCCTAGGACACCTTTGGGGGCAGTTCTACTCTGTCCTGTAAGGTCACTATGAGCTGACATCAACTTAAAGACACACAGCACGTTTGACTCTACGTCATTTGTTGATAGAGTTTGTGCAGGGCTTTCTGAGTAGAAAACAGACTCAGGGGCATGTGACATCAACCAGCAACAGTCTCTTTCCTTGAGAAAAACTGTGGAAAGGGATGAGGAGGGAGCTTCCAAAAGCGTGTGGAAAAATTATATGAATAAATAATGGAATTTTGCCATGAGCTTTTTGAAGCTCTCTTCATGAGAGCTACTCATCCATGGAGGTTTCTAGAAAAGTGAAACACGAAGGAAGAGGCTGGTAAGTCCCACTGAACAATTCCAGGGGAGAATGGGTCTTGACTCAGAGTACTTGAGCATTCTGGCTTATTCCTCCAAATAGTAAATCAGACTAGACCAGGTTCTGAGACTCAGGGAAGGCAAATAAGACACACCAGGCCCATGATTCAGACTTATGGGGAAAGTCACACTGGAGAGGGAAGGCCTCTTTACCTTGTGTGCCTGACAAGTGTCTCATCTGCCTCATCTAAAACCCAGCCCTGGAAAAAAGGCTAACAGTACCAGCTTCAAACTTGTGTTTGAATCTTGTCTCTGTCACTTATTAACTTAGCCACCTTAAATCCCTTCCTCTAGTTTTCCATCTGTAAATGAGGCACAGTTCCAATCATAGGGCCTTCAGTAAATGGCTATTATTAGCTAGGCATGCACTCCTGTTTTCTAGGCGAGAGTTCTCAGCCAGGTTTTTGCGGGAGCTTGTTCTTCAGGGTATTGTCATAGATGAGTGTGTCACCCAGATTCCTCTCAGGGCCAAGAGACTGATTTCCCCAGCTGCTGAGAGAGCCACTGATAGAAAAGGTCCCAGCTGTCTGGCCCCTTTTAGGATTGCCTCAGCTGATGAGAGCTCATCCAAGGTCTGCTCCTTCCCCAAACTAACCTTCATCCAACGACTTGTCAATGTAGGGGTATAAATGGCATATTGGAGGCATTTGACCCCCCTGTAACTTCAAAAAAGGCAATGGAGGAAAATCAAGATAAACAGCCCAAGGCTGATTCCTATGAGACAGAGATCAAAATGCCTCCACCCTCCTTTCTTTTCACAGTTTCTGACACCATCCACCCCTACCATGACACTCTCTTCTTCTCTGCTGGGTTTGATAATCCTTAAGTGGCAATGGCCACACAGAACTCGCAAACAATACTTATGATTCTGGGGTTAATTGGGGAACTAGCAGGTGACAATTCAGGATCAGAAATGACTGGGGATATAGTTCTTCAGTCAGGACAGTCTCTTCCCAGTGGTGCCCAGAGGCAGAACTTTTTCTGGTCCTTGGCCTCTGCCCTGCAGCTCCTTGACCTCTGCTCTGCCTGGGACCGTGTACAAAGTTCTTTCAGCTCTGCTGATAAGTGCGTTGAGGCAGCCCGCTTTGTCTGGAAGCCTTGGCCCAAAGACACTCAGCTTTCTCATTCTGTGTGCTGGTGAGCTCCCTGTTCTGGGGTCTTGGTGCTGCTGCCTCTGCTTCCATGAGCTATTTATCTGCCACTGTTTTTCATTGTCTCCTGATGCATCCAGTGTCAGGGATCTCTGTCTCCTGGACAGAGGTGGTGCTCAGAGTAATAATCCTGGGTCCAAAGAGCACACTCCACTGCTGGCTCGTCTTTCTCGGTGCTCTTGAAACTCCACTTTCTGTTTCTGAGCTAACTCACCCAGGATGACCAAACCGACCAATCCCTACATTAGGGGTCTACAGGTCTTATTTGAATGGTCTCACCTCTTCGAGGATACCATGCACCTTACTGATATTATTAGCATGCTGTCTACTTCCCTCGGTGGCATAGTTCCACCCTGTCATTGGTAGGAGTTACAAAGACTACAGCTAGAGGAGAACTAGTAAGCAATTCGCTGCAACGTATTAGGCTACAAAGTCCCAGGCTACTGGTCACCACTTGGCCAGGTCCCAGTTACAGATCTCCCTGTGATGGCTCCTATTGCATATCAATGTGGCGAGGCTATGGTGCCCAGTTTTTGGGTCAAACAAGCATTCATCTATTTGCTCTTGTTTTTTAAACATTTTATTAGGGGCTCTTACAACTCTTATCACAATCCATACATATACATACATCAATTTTATAAAGCACATCTGTACATTCTTTGCCCTAATCACTCTCAAAGCATTTGCTCTCCACTTAAGCCCTCCGCATCAGGTCCTCTTTTTTTGTCCCCTCCCTCCCCGCTCCCCCTCCCTCATGAGCTCTTGATAATCCACAGATTGTTATTTTGTCATCTCTTGCCCTTTCCGGAGTCTCCCTTCACCCCTTCTCTGCCGTTCATCTCCCAGGGAGGAGGTCACATGTGGATCCTTGTAATCAGTTCCCCCTTTCCAACCCTCTCACCCTCCACTCTCCCAGTATCACCCCTCATACCCCTGGTCCTGAAGGTATCATCCACCCTGGATTCCCTGTGCCTCCAGCTCCCATATGCACCAGTGTACATCCTCTGCCCTATCCAGTCCTGCAAGGTAGAATTTGGATCCTGGTAGTTGGGGAGAGGAAGCATCCAGGATCTGGGGAAAGCTGAGTTCTTCATCGGTACTACATCGCACCCTGACTGACCCATCCCCTCTCCTAAAGCCCTCTATGAGGGGATCTCCAGTGGTCGACATTTGGGCCTCTGGTCTCCACTCTGCACTTCCCCCTTCATTCCCCCTTCATTCCCCCTTCATTCTTCATTCCCCCTTCATTCTCATTCCCCCTTCATTCTGGTCTCCACTCTGCACTTCCCCCTTCATTCACTTCCCCCTTCATTCCCCATTCATTCCCCCTTCATTCTCCACTCTGCACTTCCCCCTTCATTCTCTTCCCCCTTCATACCCATATACACACAGAGATATGTATACATATATATATTCTTTTTTTTTGCATGATGCATTATACCTGGTCCCTTTGGCACCTCATGATTGCACCGGCTGGTGTGCTTCTTCCAGGTGGGCTTTATTGCTTCTGAGCTAGATGGCCCCTTGTTCACCTCATCTATTTCCTCTTATAAAGGCGTTGGTCTCAAGCAAAATAGAATACTTTCCATAATGTGGGAAGGGGTAATCCTCTCAGCCAAAGGCCTTCAGCACAGAAAGGGAGTTTCCCTAGGGTGTGTTCTGGCCATTCTTATTCTTGTCTTTTCCCATCACCTAACCTATGGATTTTAAGATGAACATCGACAGAGCTCTTTAGGCTGTTGCCTGACCTATGAATTTGGAACTTGCCATTCCCCTATGTGAGCCAATTCCTAGAAATAAGCCTCACTCTCTGGGGCTCTGGTGTCGTAGTGGGTGGCCCATTGAGCATCCAACAGCAAGGACATCAGTTTGAAAACACCAAGGGCTCCTTGAGGGAAAGATGAAGCTTCGTAATCTCCTGAAGAGGTACAGTCTCCAACGCCCAAAAGGTCAGTTCTATACTGTTTTACACATCACTTTGAGTCCACCTTGATGGCAATGAGTGGCCGGTGCAGTGGTTAAACATAGGAGCCCTGGTGGATATATCGATATCTCCAGTTTCAGCTATATAACTGGTTTGGTTTCTCTAGGGCACACTGATTATGACACTCTCCATAGGAAGGGCTGAGACCTCTGTTGAGATTTCCCTCCTGTGCCCTTCCTTGATTCCCCCCACAGGTGCTTATTCCCTGAGCATTCCTCAATAAATGTCAGGAATCCAGAGTTAATTCCATCACAGTGTCTCCTTCTTCCAGGGAGTCTGAATGGCTTCCGGGGAGTATGAACTGCAGTCTCCGTCCAACTTCCTCCTTCTATTTCTATGATCTGGACCTTATTTGGGGCTCAATTGGTTGTAAACAGGCAAAGAGACCAATACTTGGAAGAGAGAATCCTAGGAAAATGGAAAGGTGGGGAGAACAAGAGGACAGCTGGCTCTGTCGACGGTTCCTCACCACCACTGGCATGTTCCTGTGTTCTTTGTGTCTGTCTCTCAGGGCACATGCTGTAATCTCACAACATAGACCGCCTCCTCCACGTGGCGGGACATGTGCTTCTGAATTATGCTTCTTAGATGCCAGGCCACTTGCAAAAGCGGGACTTTCTTTTTCGTTTTTTGGTTGGAAATGCTCCAGAAAAAGCGTCTAGTTGACCCATCTTATGTCAGTGTCTCCACTGGGCCAATGAAACAGCCTTGTGACCATATTGAAATGTGGTGTCTTCCCCAGGGAAATGATGTTTCAGCCAGTGAGGTAGTTCACAGGGACAGATAAGAAAGGGGGTTGGGACAGATTAAAATAATAATAATGTCTATTTTCAAAGAATAGGGCCTTATTATTTTTCGCATGCCCCTATCTGAACACCCTACCACTGAATATAGGCAGGAGGTAGGGCCCACCTGTCACTCAAGCAGCTAAAAATGTACAGCACTTGCTGTAGCAGCTGCTAATGTGCCCATGTATTAGCACTTAGCACCCACCACTCCCATAAATGCCAATGGACTCACAGGAAGCACATGTAACTCCCCACACAGGGAACAGTCATTGAGCAGACAGGGGAGTTGACATCCTCCAGGACCTAATGCCACTTTAACCAATGACACATGAGGATAGGTGGAGCCACACTCCAGTTCCCTCAGCCTTTGGGTGGGACAACTACAAGAGGATTTATACTGTCTCTGGGAACCTACTCAATGACATTTCTTTATCGGCCCCTTCCCTTTGCTCTATCAGTATTACCCTTCTCTACTGGTCCTTCCTGGAGGCACCTCCCAAGGAAACAATGGTCTAGCTGCCATTCCAATTATAGTGGATTCCAATTCTTGGTGATCGCATTCATGTGAGTCAATCAGAACTGTGCTTTCTGCAGATTCTTTATCTCCACTTTTTAAGAGTAGTTTTAAGGACACTGTGAAAGCTTCCCACCATCCAGTTCCAGAACATTTTCATCGACCCCGCAGCCATTAAGCAGTCATTCCCCATTGCCCCTCCCACCCCACCCTGGGAACCACCAATCTACTCTATGGCTCTATGGGATTTACCTGTCCAGCATTTTTCCTCTAAATGGACTCACAATACATGGCATTTGGTGTTTGGCGTCTTTCACTTCATGTCTTGTCTTCACCTGTGTTACAGAGTCTGTCCGAATCAAAGGCCTTAGTTTTCTTGTGGCAGACTATATGTATATCCCACTCAGTGTAGATCATATTTTCTCTATTCTTCTACTGATGGGTATTGTTGGCTTATTGTTTACCTTTTGCCCATAGTGATTAGTGCAGCATCCATCTGGGTACTCGTCTTTCATTGTTTTAGATATGCACTTGGGAATGGACTCCCTGGATCAGCTGGCAAGGGTTCATGACCAAGTGGGTTATGTTGGGCTGCTAACCATAAGGCCAGCATTTTGGACCCTTTAGCTACTGCGAGATAGAAATGCTCTCATAATGATCCACAGCCCCCCAGACCCACCAGCTGCAGTTCTACTCTGTCCTTTCGGGTTGCTGTGAGTCAGAATCGACTCGATGGCAGTGGTAGTGATGAAGCCAGCGACTTGAGAGTGGAACCAGGGACCGTGGAGAATTCTGGCAGTAGGAATGGTGTCCTCACTACCCAGATGCCAGCAGCCACCAGTGAACACAAGAGGCACAAGCAAGGTTCTCGCTGCCTTCATGCTGGCGACCCGGCTGCCCCTGCTTCCTCAAATGCCATTTCCTCAGCTTTACTGGCAACGGGGTGTACTCCCTATTATCATATCACTAACTCTTTCAATGGTCCACCTAGCCAGGTGTGATTCCAGACACTCACTGTGCAGCCACCATCAGCGAAGGTGGCTGCCCACCTCATTTGTACACATGCAAAGAATGTGATCATTCTTGGCACTGGTGTCCTTAGTCATCCTGGTTGGTATATTTACATCCTTGGGGAGCTGGGTCCATGAGCAAGTGCTTCTCAAGGTGCCCATATGATCTGTTTACTGAGAGTGCCAGCCCAAGGATCTGACTTGCCACCCACAGTGAACGCACCTCTGAGGCAAAGGGGAAGGCTTCTTTCTAACTGGGAGACCAGCAAGTCTTCTGCAGTCATCACTCCCCTGCAGCACTCTGATCCGAGGCCTTTCATATTCCAAAAAGCAGCATTAAGATTCCCATCTGTCACCCAGTCAGACTCACATGTGCGAATTCTCTTTTCAGAGGAAGACAGCCAATGCAGTGAGCTGGGTAAAGGGGCAGTCTCACTCTGAGGAGACTCAGCCAGGAGTGTAGGGACAGGGAGGGAAATGTACAGCTTCCAGCTGCAACCCAAGCCTCCTTAGTGCAGTGGCATGAGAGCAAAGAGATAGTCCTTTGTGACTCTTTGACCTCCTTCCTGGCCTTGGTGGAATTAACACTGCTCAGTGCCAGTCTCTTCTGAATATACGGAAAAGATAGCTCAGAAAAGAATAGAGTTAAATAAGAGCAGGACAGAGTAAGGTGGCTTCATGGTGTTGCATTTGTGTGTCTCAGAGCCCATCCTGGCTCACAGTGACCCTCTGTGACAGAGAAGAACTGTTCCACAGATTTTTCTAGGCAGAATTTTAAGGAAATGTACCTAGCAGCACAGTGGTTGCACGTGCGGCTGTAACAGAGAGACTGGCAGTTTGAACTCACTGATCCCCATTGAGAGAGTGAAGACGTGACTGCCTGCTCCCATGAAGACTCCTAGCCTGTTGTTGTCTGTCCATTTGTGGTGCTGTGGTAAGTTGTGTGTTACTGTGATGCTTGAAACCACGTGACTGGTATTTCAAATGCCAGCAGGGTTACCTCAAGTGAAGAGATGTCAGGGAAATTTCCAGGCTAAGAACAGAATACAAAGAAGGGTTCCACTGCCCACTTCAGTGGAAGTAGCCGCTGAAAACCTAACACTATAGCACAGTGTGCCTTTCCTTCCCATCACAGGGAGTCAGAATCGCCTCAATGGCACATAACAACCAACAACACTTTTGAGGAGGGAAATCTCCTTCAGTAGGGCTGGGTGAGTTAAAACTGGGTGGCTTCTTGATTAGCACTTGAGCTCTGAATCATCTCACCACCAGGGCTACCATCTTCATGATGCAGGCAAATAAAACCATCTTGGTCCCGCTCGGTATTGCCAGCGTCAGCATGCTCTTTCTCCAATAAGCACATGTCTGGTGGCTGGACCACAGCAAACCCGGTTGACACTATTTCCTCATCACCCCGTGTGTGTCAGAGTAGAAGTGAACCATGATGTTTTCTTTGATTAAAAACATTTTTATTGTGATTTGGGTGAAGGTTAAAGAGCAGCTCAGCTGTCCATTGAGCAATGCATACACATTTTGTTTCATGTCATTGATAGCAATTCCCACAATGTACCATCACTTCCCCCACATCTTCTTGTTTCTTGTCTCCAAGCTTCCTTCATTCTCAACTTTTTTGAACTTCGTTCTTGGGGGAATGCTGTCTTTTGATCTCATGTGATCTATTATTCTATGGTATTTGTATGTCTCTAATGTCATTGTTCCCATTATAGACCTGTCTATTGTTTGGTTGAACATCGAGCCATGATGAGTTCAGTTCCAGATCTGCAGGGTAACTGAGCACCATAGTCTTGCAATTTCACCAGCCTTTATCCAAACAGTAAGCTTGGTGTGTTATCATGATTTTGAGTTTTGCCCCACATTTCCCTTCTACTCTAATCAAGCCCTTCTAATGTGATCTCTTTCATAGCAGTCGATAGTGGGAGCAAGGCACCATTTAGTTCTTCTGGTCTCCAGTGGTGGAGGGTGATCGTTGCTTGAGTCATTAGTCATTGATTCATTGTGGCCAATCAGTTCTCCTCTTCTGCTGTCCTCTGGATGGGGAGAGACCAACTGTTGCCCCTTTCCTGATTGCTCAGGAACTTTGAAAATCCAAGAGACGATGGTCCTGATCCCCCAGGCTCAACAACTCATTCCCTCACAGTTTTTGCATCTGTCTCAGAGATTTTTTCCACCCCCACCCAGTTTTATGACATTGGTCCCTGTATGCTCCACCATATACCTGGATCTATTTAACAACCAAGGTCAATACATTCTATAAACTTTTCAATGGCCGAGGATTCTGAAGAAGATTGCCAGCCTTCTCTTTCACAGCTCCTCTAACTGGGTTGGGAATGACAACTTTTCCCTTAACAGCAGAGCTCATTAACTGTTTACACCCCTAGATACTTCTTACTCTTAGAAAACTCACTGCCATCGAATCCATACTGACTCACAGCCAACTTATAGGGCAGCGTAGAACTGCCCCTGGGAGTGTCTGAGACTCGAATTCTTTATGGGAGCAGAATGCCTTATCTTTCTCCCACAAAGCAGCTGGTAGTTTCAAACTGCTGATATAGCAATTAGCAGCCCAACTTGTAGCCACTAGGCCACAAAGGCTCTTTTTCTTCTTAGCAAAGAGAGGGAAAATAAGCAAACGGAACATTCCCCTGGTGCTTCCCGTGGATGCTGCGATGGGAGCTGGATCCTGAAGGCCCGGATTGGCTGAAGCTCCATTTACACAGGAACACAAGCCTCCCTTGTTAGTATTTGCATTGGGCAAGCCATTTCCTGCGCTGACATTTTGCATCTAGTTAAATGCCAGCAACTCCAGAGAGACGTAGCTTTTACCTGTGGCTCTGCCCTTCTGGACAAGCCTTTGGTGCTCGATGGGGATACTTTCAGTCTATGATCTTACAAGTCCTTTTGGATCCCTTCGTCTCTTGTTTTTGTTTTGATTAACACAAACTGGATGAACAGCTTCAGGCTTCATATAATCGCTGCTGAATATTTCATTGGGAAATGTTGTTAAGAAGGCAGTTGGCATCCATGATCTAAGTGTATGCATAGAGATTTCTTTTCAGATGATAAAGTGGCTTTGAATAATTATTGTTATTATTAGTGAATTAAAGACAAATGTGCCTCAAAATGTGAACATTAGGTGTGTGTGTGTTTGTGTGTGTGTGTGCATGTTTTCAAGAGCACATGGCTTGGTGATAGAGAGGGCGAAGCACTGGTGAGGAGCACATGACAGTGTTCAGAGAGATGACAAAGGGTAGTGATGAAACAAAACAGATTCCAAGCTCACATCCTCTGCTCCCTGCCTCAGAGGGAGGTCGCAACAAGGAGCAGAAAAGCCAAAAGCATTTCCTGCCCTCTCACAGCTAGCAAGCACCACAGAAGGCACGGGGTTTTAATGCCGAGGCTTTGCTGCTGTGAGGCCGGGAGGGGGGCTTGCCATAGTTTCCACACGCTGACATCACAAACATACTGCAAGTGGGTGCCGTTAACACACCAAAGTCAATGTTCTCACAGCACCGGAGGCTGACAGCATCATGCCAGTGCACCAGCTTGATGGGCAGGCTCTCTTTGTCCATCCCTGGGGGCTGAGGGCTGGTGGGAGGTATTCTTGTTTTGACTTCAATAACCTCCATGGTTGGTGGTCCTTGGAGCTCTCTGCATGGCAGCTGCCTTCTTCCCTTGGAGTTAGTTTGCTTCAGTGTTGAATTGAATCCTTTTGTATCAGCCAAGTGATTGGTGTAAGGTACAACCTCTTTAATGTCACACAGAAAATCTCTGCCCAGGTGGGATTACATCCACAGTAAAAAATCCCACTCCTGTAGAGCTCACTCCAGCTCATCATGGCCTTCTCCAGGGGTGTTCCATGGCTGGGCATCTTTATGGAAGCACACAGCCACAGTTTTTCTCCAGAGAAACAGCTAGTGGGTTCTGAACTACCGACATTGTTGTCAATAGCCCCCTTCTTAACATGTGCGCCAGAAGCCCTGCTCTGCGGTTTGATGAGCAGCCCTTCTGGCCATTGCTAAGGGCTACATGGCAAAGCCATTTTGTACAAGCAACGTTGTCATCAGCAAAGCATGAGTTTAGCTTACCTCAGTAGGATGCTCAGCAGGGAAGTGATAAACTGCTTGGCTTGGGTTTTATGCAGGAGAACCATGGGAGCTGAGATGTTCAGGCTCTTGATTTGAACCCAGACACTCTATCTCCCAGCCTGAACTCTCACCATCATACTCAACTTTTGGGGGTCAAATGTTTGACTCACCTCAGAGATGTGCAGGTTAAAGCGTGCCCCAGAAACATCTCCCTCCCATCCCTGTCATCTCGGAGAATTCTCCAGATAAGGATTGGTGGTTCATGTGAAGGGACATATTGTAGCATTTCCCTTGCACTCCTCAAAGGCAAGAATGTGACCCACAGCACCTCGAGTTGCCAGCAGTGTCAAAGGGGATGTGCTCCTTGAGACTCAAACTGAGTCCCCAGGAGACGAGCTCTCAACTGTGGAATTAGCGCTTTTGAAAAGGGGCAAATCTTCCAGCAGTTCTCTCTTCAGAGGCCTGGCCATACGCTCTGCAGACTTGTGGGCACGCTCACTCTGGTGAACCCAAATTCTTGGGAGAGGCTGATCTGTCCCTAGAAAACTGGCCACATGCAAAAGCACGGAGACCAATATCTGCCTCCTGCTGGAAGGATCTGGAAGGAGAAGGGTGGCTGGAGTCCTCTAGGAGGGAAGTTGAGAGCCAGGAGAGGAAGCAAAGCCACAGTTCCAGCAGGTGGTGTCCTAAGGCTAAGGGAGCTTGCCAAGGATCAAGTGAGTCCTGGAGGTGTCTGCAGCCCATCTTGCTGAGGGCCTCCATTTATTTCATATATCTATGGATAATGGGAAGGGCCCCCAAGGCCCGCTGGCTGACCTCATATGATACGCCGTGAACTATCCACCTTGGCATCCTCCAAAGTCTCTGAATGCTGCAGCCGCTCCCACCCACTGGCAGCCTTCTTGGACAGGATCTCCTCAACACTGCTGCAACCATGGGCTCACACACAAGGACCATTGTGAGGACGGTGCAGGACCAGGTGGTGCTTCAATCTCTTGTGTGTACATTTGTTATGAGTCAGGAGCTCACTCAATGGTATCTAACAAGTTATTGTTAGATGACATAAGAAGACTTCGTGGAGGCCCTTCCAAGAGAGGGTTGGAAGATAGCATAGTAAGAGGCCTGGTCAGGAATGTGCTCATTGTTTCCATCCCCTTCTCCGGGAAGCCAATGCTCTAGGGAGAATAGGCAGGCCCAGAGACAGGGAAGGGCTAGGGAAGAGGGAGCGATAGGAGAGCAATAGAAAAGACAAGTTACTCTCCCTCATTCCCAGTATAGCTCCTCAAACCTCAGGTAAAGCCTCTGATTCTGAGGCTGAGGCTTATAATAGGAGCAGACTGAACATTTAATCCCTCAAGCTGCCTGGAAAGTGTGGGAGCTGATGAAGATGGCAAGAGATGAAGAAGGAAGGAATCTACTGGTTACAGATGTGAAAGCACCTGTTAGTGAAGCCTTCTCAGTTTCTTATTGCCTTATCAATGTCATCAGTCCACTTAATGTACTCACTTTCCAAACGCCTATTAAACAATTGTACATACCTTGAGTTCTTTCTAGGAGGCAATATTAATATTCTCATTTCCGAGTTGAGGCCACAGAAGTTTGGACAACTTCTGGTTGTTGTTGCTGGCAGGTGCTCATCAAGTTGGTTCCAACACATAGCAACCCCCGTGCATACCGGAAGGGAGCATGGCCCCGTCGTGTGTCCCCCTCTCTGGAGGGCACTTGCCTCAAATCTTTAAATTCAAAGCTTCATGTTTTGTCAAATGAAATCATTTCTTCAGTCAATCTCAGAAATCTTTATGTAAAAACGTTGGAAACGCCTTTCACTCAAGGTCTAGGGAGGCTGAGTAAGGTGGGAGGGGCTCCAGGAAAGATGGTGGGAATCACTCCTGCAGCCTCCCTGGTGACTAACCTCAACCAGCAATGGGCAGCTGGACACATGGCATGAAGTGACCTCTGGTCTTCGTGGCGGTGGATGCCAGTAGACCATCAGGTATGGGAGAACCATGAGAAAATAGGTTACTTTTCTCTTTCTCTCCAAGTTTCTCTGTGATCTCTTTATGCTGCCTGAGCCCGCATGCATACTGACAAAGGCAGACATGTGCACACACATGGCAAAGTAAATAGAGACGCCCACATTCACAGACGTATCCATCCACGTGCAAATAGGCACATATGTGCACATGCATGCCAAAGCAGACACAGACATCCATGAATGCACATGTATTCGTGAAAGCCGATTTTCATGGGGAAAAAGATCAGATCTATCATTGTCAAGTCCACTCCAACTCAAAGCAACTGTAGAACACAGAGGAGAACTGCCCCATTGGGTTTCCAAAGCTGTCATCTTGTCAGACACAGTCAGCCACCACTTTCTCCTGCAGAGCAGCTGGGATTTTCCAACTGCCGACTTTTCACTCAGCAGCCAAGCACTTGCTGATTTTCATAGGAGTCAGGAAATCAGTTTCATTGCCTGCTAGTCACACCTCCTCTGTGAGTTAGCACAGCCTGGTAAGCTTGGCAGGAGAAAAATCTTCCTTCCCGAGGTAGTTGAGTGGTTTTCCCCTGAGGAAATGGTTCAGAAAAAGATTTCCTTCAAGAAATCAGAACACTCTTGAAGAGAAATTTCCTGCCAAAACATTTGTTTGCTTGACACTGAGACAAGTGAAGCAGCCCCCTGACTTCCCCCTTGGGTCCTCTTTCTCATCATGACTGCTCTGCTCAGCTACAAGGCTCCAGGTCCTGGGAGCAAGGGTGCCCTTCTATTTGGAACCTCACAGGGCTCCACTGTGAGTCAGGGAAAGACCTGGAAACTTGAGCATCCTGAAACGGGGCCTGCATAGCAATATCATCTGTCATCAGGCTCATCGTTTCTCTCATTTTCTGTAAGATCATTGAGCCCTTGGAGCCCTGAGAAGTTCTCTCAGCGGAAGCCATCCTCCTCCCATGAATCCAAGAGGGACTGCTTAAAGATTGTTGTCTTCTACTTACAGGAATACCAGCAACCAATTGCCATTGAGTCAACTCGGACTCATGGAGAGCCCAAGTGTGTTAGCGAAGTCCGGTCCCTAGAATTTTCCATGGCTGGGGTGGGTTTTTTTCCAGAGGCATATCATCAGGCCTTTCTTGGTAGGCACCTCTGGGTGAACTCAAACCTTTAACCCGTAGTTCGCAGCCTAGCTCATGAACAATACCATCCAAGGACGGTACAGTTACTTGCTAATGGTCACCTGCAGTAGATGAACCAAGGTCAAGTAACTGCCTGAGAAACATCAACCAGAGGAAAGCAGAGTGAACCCCAGAGTTCTTGGGAAGAGGGCCGGAGCGAGAAAAAGGAGTAAACAGCTTTCTCGGGACATCAGAAAGGAAAGAACTCCACTTTGTGGATGCCATAGAACAATCCCAAGCCAAGCATGGGTGAGAAACAGACCCCACCCAAACCCAGTGGGCTGGATTCTGTCGCCAAGTGTGGAACACCAGACATGGATATGACAGAGCCGCTATTTGTCCGTGGAAAGAAACTGTTTGCCCATTGTCTGGTAGTTTTGCAGCATTTGAACAACCAGGCCTCTGCTGCCTCTTCTGGCCTGAAATATAATTGCAGCCATAACCGCCCAGTGTTTCAATGGGTAGAACTCCCTGGGGAGGGCTAACTACCCAAATCATTTGGGAGATCATTTTAGGATTGTCCAGGAGATCTTTGGCTGTGTCTATTATACGAACGATGGTGTCTTTGTTTTAAAAAAAGAAACTTTTTATTGTAAGGTGGGTTAAGATTTACAGAGAAAATCAGCTTTGCACGTAACAATTTATACACGTTTTGTTATGTGACATTGATGACAATCTCCTGCAATGTAATATCACTCATGCCATTGAAACTCTGCTTCCTGTTTTCATTCACCCTTCTCCCCTAACCTTGCCTGCCTTTTGAATTTGGCCTTGGGCAAATACTGCCTATTTGCTTTTGAATGGTTGATGGTTCTGAGGAATGTGTGCTCCTCAGTTCTATGATTCATTTTGTTGTAGTTGTTCTTATCAGATGCCATTGAGCCAGTTGCAACCCACATTGACCCTATGCCAAACAGAAAGAAACACTACCTAGCCCTGAATTATTCTCCTAATTTTTCCCAAGCTTGAGCCCCTTGTTTCAGTCACTGTCAATCCATCTCCTTAAGGGGCTTCCTCTCTTTCACTGTCCCTCTACTTCACCTGGCATGATGTCCTTCTCCAGGGACTAGTCTCTCTTAATAACATGACCAAAGTATGTGAGAGGAAGTCTCACCATCCTTGCCTTTAAGGAGCCCTCTGACCATACTTCTAAGACAGATCTGTTTGTTCCCTTGGCAGTCCATGTTACTTTCAATATTCTTCACCAGCACCACAATTCAAACATATCAATTCTTCTTCAGCCTTCCTTATTCAATGTCTGACTTTCACATACTTATGAGGCAATTTAAATTACTATGGCTTGGGTAAGGTGCACCTTAGTCCTCAAAGTAACATCCTTGCTTTTTAGCACTCTACAGACGTATTGTGCACCAAATGTATCCATATGCAATGCGTCATTTGATCTCATGATTGCAGCTTCCAAGAGCATTGATAATAGACCTCATCAAGACAAAAATCCGTGACAACTTCAACAAATAACAACAAATAAAAACAACAACAAACTTCTCCATTTATCATGGTACCTATTGATCAAGTTGTGAGGATGGGTGTCTTCTTGACATTGAGTTGTAATCCATACTGAGGGCTGCAATCTTTGATTCTCATAAGGTTCACTTTATAAACCTGTCTATTTTTCAGGGGCTTGAATTCAGTTCCAGACCTGAAGGGTGATGAAGGACCACTAGTCTATCTAACCAATAAACCTCATCTTTTATCATTATTATTATTACTATTGGTAGTAGTAGTATGACTTTCAGTTTTCTTACACATTACTCCCCACTCTATCTAGGATCATGTACCATGATCCCTTTCAGAGCAGCTGTTTGTGATAGGCAGGCACCATTTAGTTCTTCTGACCTTAGCATCATAGAGGCTGAGGTACGCATAGTCCATTACTGATTTGGACTAATTGTTGCCAGGCATCTTGATTTTCTTCACTGTTATTTGCTCCAGACAGGGTGCAATAGTTTATCGTGCCAGCCAGGCCGATAAACACAAGTAGGACTAATCGCAGGGCAGAGGGATAAATGGCTTCGTGTGCCTCGCCTTGCTTGTTCTGTGCCTCAATGTAAAGGGGTACACTACCTGTGGGATGCCTAACTTGTGGACTGTGTCACTGTAAGTTGAGGTCCATTTAATCCCACAGGATTGGAATGTTCGCCTCTGGATCTGGGGACCGACAGTTGGTGACAGTTGGTGACTTGCCTTGCTGTTTGCTGCCTGGGTATACATAGCCCAGTTCTCTCTACAGAAAGGGACTGGCAACTGGCGGCTGTCAAACCTTAAAGGGCTGCTAGTGTCTCACTGTTTTATAATTTAACTGTTAGTTTCTTGTGTTATCTATCTGTATATAATTTACTGGTTCATTTCTTGTATTGTATATCTAGTTTTATAAATATATTTATATATAATTACTAGCAATATGGTTTTGTCTCTCTAGAAAACCCTGTCCAACACATAAAGTGAGACCAAGAACCGACTTTTAGTTTGCTACTCACTAACTTTTGAAGACCCCAGTCACTTCCCTGATGGATACAGAACATTGTCTTTGTGAGCTAGTTTGTACCAATTGATCTTGAGGTCTCTCAGTGCTATGTTCCTGATCCCCCATATTTAGGACACGCTTCCTCAAGGGGTTTTGTTATAGCTAAGACATTTTCATAAATATGTCTTCTGGATGCACTAATATATTCATGGACATATTTGTAGTATATGCTAATATGTATATAGAATTATTCTCTGGCAAACCTATATTTATTCAAGGGACTAGTCCCATTCTCCTTCCCACAACTGCTCAGATTTTGTGGTTTTTCTATCTATCTATTTATCTCTCTAGCTATCCTTGTATGTTATTGTTATTATTGGAGTATTTATCTCTGTTGCCTTTAATGCTTGTAGAATGCTTTGAGAATGATTGGGGCAGGGAATGTGCAGAAGTGCTTTATACAATTGATGTATGAATATGTATGGATTGTGATAAGAGTTGTATGAGCCCCTAATAAAATGTTTAAAAAAATGAGGCCATATGAGAATAGGCTTGAGCCTAAACCTAAACACTTCTGAGTTAAATGCCAGGATAGACACAGTAACACACAGTACGGGGAAAAAGATAGCGAGGAATGCCAAGGAACTTTCTGGTATCCACAAAGAAGGACCCTGACCTAGAGTCACACCCCAATTTGAACCTGTAAGCTCCAAAGCAGGGGGAAAAGTGTTTTAAGGCTACTGACTTGTTGGATAATTTTTGGTTAAGGAGATTAAGACAGGAACTTAAGACATCCTCCAATCCTTCCGCTGGCTTCGTTCCATTTTTCTCACATTCAAGAGTCCTCCCAGAGGATTCAGTCAGGTTGTTGTTGTTGTTGTTGTTGTTGTTCAGTGTCATAGGGAGGGTTTGGATTCATTGTGACCATACATACAACATAATCATACACTGCCCGGTACTGTACCATTCTCACAGTTGTTCTTAAGTTTGAGCCCATTGTTGCAGCCACTGTGTCAATCCCATTTGTTGAGGGCCTTCCTCTTTTCCATTGCCCCTCTACTTTCCAGAACACGATGTCCTGCTCCAGGGACTGATCACTCCGGACAACATGTCAAAGTTAAGGCGAAGTCTCCTTATCCATGCCCTGAGGAACATTCTGGCTGTACTTCATCCAAATTAGATGGGTTTGTTCTTTTGGCAGTCCATGGTACATTCATTACTCTTTTACATCACTATTAATCAAATAGATCTATTCTTCTTTGGTCTTCCTTATTCAGTGTTCAACTTTCACATGAATATGAGACAGTTGAAAATACCATGGCCTGGGTCAACCCGCCCCAGACCTCAAAGTAATCTCTTGCTTTTCAACACTTTAAAGTGGTCTCGTGTAGCAGATTTGACTAGTGAAATGTATCATTTGTTCTCTTCTCTGCTGCTTCCATGAGAATTGATTGTGGATTCAAGCAAGACAAAATCCTTGACAATTTCGATCTTTCCTCCACTTATCATGATGTTATCAATAGGTCCAGTTGTGAGGGTCTGGGCTTTCTTTACCTTGAGTCATAATCCAAACTGAAGGCTTTAATCCTTCATCTTCATCAGCAAGTGAAACAAGTCCTTCTCATTTTCTGCAAATTTGTGTCATCTGTATAATGCAGGTTGTTAATAAGCCTTCCTCCAACCTGATGCTCCATCAGGCACTGCCCCTTAATGAGTTTAGGTCATGAAGGGTAGTCCTCCATAGGCACATTGATTATTACTCTACCCCCCTCACATAATAAATTCAGAGAGAGAACATTTCCGAAAAGCAATGGAAAGCTTACTAGAGAAGTGGAGGGTGCTCAAAGCCAAAGGTGACACAAACTGGAAATCAGTACTAGTTTTCAATACCTGCAGTCATCTAATAGTTCACTGCACTATCTAAGGAAAGGTGAGGAGAACTGGGGCAATTCCATTAAAAAAAGACAATGCAGGGTATGTAAGTCCGTCATTCCCCTGGAAAAGAAAAACACATAGTTTGGTTGTAGAGCTTTGTTTGCTAATCAACCGAATGTAGTTGTAAGGCAGGGGTGTGTGTGCGTGCGTGTGTGTGCGTGCGTGCGTGTGTGTGTGTGTGTGTGTTGAAGGGAGGGGCTTGCCATTCTATTTCATAGCCCGGAGAAAGATGAGCCTCTTCCCATATCTTTTGCTCTGTGGCAAGTTACTGATCTACAAGGAACTTTTATTTGACAAGGACATTGCCGAGAAAAAAACGGGAAGATTGTGTTCATCTCTGCTGAGAGGTGGAGTCAAAGAGATCGGCTTTATGACAGACACCCTCATCGTGCAGCCACACTATGAAATGGCCTCATACATTCAACACACATTTGCTGCACCTCCCCAGTGTGCTGCCCAGATATTACCAGGCAGATTGTTTTATGGGCAGCATTTTAGAGTTAGGCAGGCAGAGGGAGTTTCTTTGTGGGTGTTGCCTTTACCAGTCCTTGGATTGTTCTGGGACAGGCATGTCTTTTTCCTCTAAAGTAACTGATCGCGTGTAAAGAAGGAGTCTCCTCAGTAAGACGGGTTAAACCAAACCCAACCTATGACAATCATCTCAATTGGAACACATAGCGACCCTTTAGAAATACCCATAGGGTTTCCAAGTTTGTAACTCTTTTGGGGGGCCAACTACCATGTCCTTCTCTTTCAAAACCACTACAGAGTTGACCGTTGTGTTAGCAGCTGAATGCTTAATCACTGTGCCCATTTTGTTTGCTGAGCCGCCCACAAAACACTGAACAGGTTTTCTGGGTACCAAGTATGTCCACTTCTATGTCTGACATAGGGTGTTTGCTGAGCCACCCTCAAAATACTGAAGAGGTTTTCTGGGTACCAATATGTCCACTTCTATATCTGGCATAGGGACTTTTCCCCAAGTTGATAGGAGGTGCAAATCAGTTACTAGGGGTTTGGCAGAGTCAGTATGGAAACTGGGAGGGTGTGTGAAATATGAACCAGAGTAGAACAATTCCAAGACACTTCCTAGGGATTCCTGGCATATAATATGCAAATGATAGTCAAGATATATAACTGTGTCTCTGTTCTTGGTTCTGTCAGTACCTTGTGTGGCCACAAAGGAGAAACCTGGTCTCCTGCTACTTTGAGCATCTAGTGTGAATGACAGGAGATAAGTCACATGCTAATGAACCCTGGTGGTGTAGTAGTTAAGCACCATGGTGCCCGGCTATCAAAGGATATAGCGTCTGGGGTCTTAAAGGCTGGAAGATAAACAGAGGGCCATCTAGCTAAGAAACAACAAAGCCCACATGGAAAAAGCACACCAGCCAAACTGACATGATCGCTGAAGACAAAGCGGGTGCATAAGCACATACGAGCATGTTTTCTTGATGTGCACTCACCCTTTACATACAACTCTCTTATACATATGTGTTTCTGTGGATTTGTTTCTCGAATGCACCCAGACTAACATAAGCAGCGTGGAACGCATTTAAGAAGCCTAGACAAGGGCAGGGCAGGATATTCGGAGGGACTGGATCCAGAATTAGAGAGGAAGGAGCCCTCGTGGCAAAACGGGCTGCTAGCTCCCTGTCCCAAGGGGGACAATGAGACTGCTGGCTCCCATGAAGATTTACAGTCTTGAACACTCCATATAGGGTCACTGTAGTTGGAATCCACTGGACCACAGTGACCTTTTGGGATTGAAGGTGGAAGCCACCAATGACTTCCTGCCATTGGGCCAAGGAGCCTCCGGAGAGTGTGTGAACTTCTGGAATGCAGTGAACAACCTCTGCACATCTGCTTTTTGTGCTGCCCAAGTCATGCCCTTGGCCTTTGCTTAAACATATTCATCCAGAAGTGAACCATCACAGCTGCTCCCTCGGGAAGCTGGGGGCTGAGCTCTCTGGTTCCACTCTGTCAGCATTTCTGGTCCGGGTACCTCCCATCTACCACCAGCACAGACAATGAACTTTTGGAAGCAGTGCTCCCTGGGTAGTGGGTGTGATTTGCCTCCTCTGGTCTAACATGATGAATGCTGAGAGGGGGTGGATACTAGGGGGTTAAACTCCCTGAACTTTACCTAGCCCAGGGGAAAACTTATTATTTAACGTAAGTTTTAGACAGAATCTTTAGAAAGATAAATTTTTAACTTTATGTACACAATTACTCCCCAACACATAGGCTCAACCTCATAGGCTGTGTATGACCTTGAGCAGGTGCTCAGTCACAATGGGTTTCTATCAGGATTGAGAGTTCAGCTCTCTCAACTCTCCAACTGGTTATTAGTACCATAGTCTCGTTTCTATTTATGTATTTACTTTGTTTTTAGGGGGAAAAGACCCCCAATTCAACTATATTTCATTAGGAACTCCTTTGCTAAGTTTTACACAAGAAAAAGGCACAAACTGCTGTTCTGGATGAAGGAGAGCATCCACATGAGGCCACAATGGTGTAGAAGGACCCAAAGCCACAGTTACTTAAATAAAATGACACCCATTCTGTCCTGCTGACTCTGACTCATAGTGACTCTGTGTAGGGATCCTGAAGTTGCTACCTTTACAGGAAGCAATAACCTCATCTTTTTCCTGTGGAATGACTAGTGGCTTTGAACCAGCGACCTTGCTCTTAATAGTCCAACACTATCCAACATTACCACCTGGGCTCCTGAAAACTTAAATAAGACATAGAAAACAAACAACTTTGTCACAAAATTGTGACTGAAGACAGATCAATTCATGGAGTTTCATGAGGGCCTGTAAGAGTTGAGCGGAACCTTCATTGGGATGTGCACACTACCGTATATCGTTGAGTCTGGCCCGGGGAGTGGACGCAAGCACACTGCCTGAGGGACAAGCTTTCCACTGCCAGTCAGCAGTAGGAAAGAACTCAATGGCGGCTGAATCTGTGGCCCCTCAAAATGGATGTAGGGTCTCCACATAGACTCTCACTGTGAGCCACAGCCTATTGCTCAAAATTTAAGCTCAAATACGACTTAAACGCCAAGCCTTCTGTTTCCTTAAAATAGGGTACTGCCAGGATCAGCTAGAAGTCTGCATGACCTATCAGATCTCAACGCCGATCTCAAATCACTTCACATGATCCATTCTACCAGTCATGTCAAGGACAACTAGAGGTCTGCATGAGCGAGCCCAAATCGCCTCCTCACTTACCCATTCCAGAGGCTGTGCCTGTATAACCTATCGACTAACACATTCCCATATGCCGTGGTTATGAAACCAACCATCATGCTGGAATAAGGACCAATCAAGATGCAAGGGTCAGTGTCAATGGGAAAGCAAAATAGGGGCTGAGGGGAGCCAAGAGGGGTCCCTTCACTCAATCCCTAAACCTGATCTAATGTCACTAGACTAGGGTCTTCCTCACATCTCAAGGGCACCCGATTCATGATTGAAGTGAATTGTGCTTATTCAATCATTGTTCTGCTTGCTGTCCTGCTGTGCTGCATCCTCTTCTTGCTTTTTTGTGCATGGCTCCCTCTGTTGTGGTGACAAATGGCTCGAGAGGGATTTGACATAGGGAGAAAGCCCACCCACATCAACTGTCACCAGAAGCAGACACTAAGTCCATTTCTCTCACCTCACAGAACTATGCACACCAGACACTGGTAGGGCTGCCTGGGAGGGGAACCCTTAGTGCAGTGGTTCTCAACCTGTGGGTTGCGACCCCTTTGGGAGTCATATAACCCTTTCACAGGGCTCAACCAATTCATAACTGTAGCAAAATTACAGTAGTGAAGTAGCAAGAAAATCATTTAATGGTAGGGGGAGGTGGGCATCACCACAACAAGAGGACCTGTATTAGGAATGTTGAGAAACACTGCCCGAGTGTGTTTAGGACTTTGCTGCCCTCAAGGTCATCAGACATTCCTGAAGGCAGAGCCACTGCAGGAAGCCCTTCTGGGAAATGCCCTGAAGACAGGTCTCAACCAACTCCACCCTCACCCTCTGAGATCCTAGTCATAGGACGCTCCCTGCCACTTCGAAGACTGTAAGTCCATGGAAGCAGAAAGCCTCGTCTTTCTCCCTTGGAGTGGTGGCTGGTGAGTTCGAACTGCTCACTTTCTGGCTAACATAACACACAGACCAGCTCCCCCTGAGGTCAGTTTGGTTTGCCGCACAGCACACATTGTTTGGAACATTCTGAAATAGCTATGCACATGTGCAGGTTGGGGGGATTTCGCACAAGATGCAGTTTTCACCCTCTCTTGGCAAACATAATTTTTGCAAAAGCCTTGTATTCTCTTCTGGATCTGAGTAGCAGCTACTCTCATGAAGTCATAGCACATACATTCATGCTACAGTCTTCCCAACTCCCTAATGTCTTATGCCGAGTCTGCTCCATGCTTTTCTGTGTCCTACATGGCAGCTGTAGGCACCCAAGGCATGGGCTCTGCAGCCTGGGTCCAAATCTCTCCTTCCCACTTCCTCACTGTGTGGTCCTAGGCTCATGACTTTATCATCCTGTGCCACTGATTTTTCATCTGTAAAATGAGGCCAGAATAGCGTCCACACATAGGCTTGTTAAGTGGAATAATTGAATTGTTATACACAAAAAGCTTAGAACGGTGCTTGGCATCTTGCAAATACTATTAGGTGGTTTAGCATAGGGACTGGGTCATCCATTACATATGCTCAGGTTCAAACTTCCGGCTAGGAAGGGGTGGTACACCTAGGTGGGCATTACACCTGGATTGGCCCATCTGGGCCAGGTGAATTCAATCCAGCCATTGGGGTTGACCATGACCATCAACCATGCCTCCCTATGGAGGAATTGAAAAGGCAGGATCTTGCCCGCTCCGATGTCTCCCTTTGCCCACTTTTCTCTTGTCCGTCCCCCAGGGAGGAGGTCACATGTAGATACTTGTAATCAGTTCCCTCTTTCCAATCCACCCTCCCACAACCCTCTCAGTATCACCACTCACAAATTACCAAGGTTTCTTGATGGATGGGGTAGCGGGGAGGGAGGGGTAAAATGAGGATTGATGCCAGGGGCTTAAGTGGAGAGCAAATGTTTTGAGAATAACGAGGGCAATGAATGTACAAATGTGCTTTACACAATTGATGTATATATGGATTGTGATAAGAGTTGTATGAGCCCTAATAAAACGATTTTTTAAAAAAAGAAAAAAGGCAGGATCCCGGAGCCCACTGAGTGACTTTCTCTCCAGCAGCTTCTAGGTAGGCTGTGCCCCGTGAGGGGCCCTGAGGTGCCTGTGTAAACCTGAAACTTCTTCTCTCAAAAAACTCACTTGGATCACAATCCAGGCTTTGAAGTGAATTCTTTTTCGCCCGAAACCAAGGCCTGAGGTATATCTCTCCCAGGAGAGATCTAACAATAGTATCTCTTATTATAGTATTAGGCGCCCAGGTGGTGTAGTGGACCGTGCATTAAGCTGCTAATCGCAAGGTCGGGGGTTTGAACTGACTAGCCCGTATGTGGGAGAAATATGAGGTTGTCTATTTCTGTAAGGCAGTGGTTCTCAACCTTCATAATGCCCCCACCCTTTAATACATTTCATGTTGTGGACCCCTGCAACCATAAAATTATTTTCATTGCTACTTCATAACTGTAATTTTGCTATTGTTATGAATTGGTTGACCCCTGTGAAAGGGTTATTTGATCCCCAGAGGGGTCGCAACCCACAGGGTGAGAACCGCTACTGTAAGGATTTAAAGTCTCAAAACCCCAAAGGGGCAGTTCTTTGTCCTATTGGGCCGGTATGAGTGGGAGTCAATAAAATGGTAGTTAGGTTTTTTTCTGCATCAGTATCAGATTCTGGTGGCAATCTCAGTCATCCTGCATTGTGGTCTGGTTTGAACTCTGGTAGATCTGTGGGAAATGACTGCCCTGGTTTGAGGTGAGGGACACGGTGCTGCAGTGGTAGATCTCTCATCGTCTTTCACCGGGAAGACCCGGGTTCGATTTGCAGCCAATGTGCCCCAGACTGTCAGTGAAAGTTTGTGTGTTGCTATGACACTGAGCAGGCTTCAGTGATGTTTCCAGACTGAAATAGAATAAGGACGAAAGACCTGATCATCTCCATCCACACATCGACCTATGGCCTGCCATGGTTGGCCTCCCCTCACAGCCCCGGTGATAGCACAGACTGGCATAGTTTGCTCCGCTTCCCATGAGGTGCCCATGAGAGGCTGACTCGACAACCACGGTCAAGATCAACAGCTTGAACTCCTTCCTGGGTCTACAGAAACAAGAACAACCTCCTGAAGTGAGGTCGCATTGCTATTTGGGACTGGGAGAATGCCTTTGTGACTATGATTGTGCTCTGGATCCCAAAGGTGACTTTTAAACACAGCCACATAGCAACTCCGCAAATTGCCATAGTAGAAGCCAGGTTTAAAAAAAAAAAAAAGTTCTACTGACTTGCTCAAAGAGGCCAGAGGTGGATGGGGGTGGGGTGGTGTGGAGTGAGATACTCCTCTAAAAATGAACAAATTTGTTTCCTTACATATTTGTCATGTCTTTTGGTCCTGAAAGATAGGTGGGGGGGAAGCAGACGACAAGAGGAAACGGCAAATGACAGTCATCTTGTTGGTGTTCCCACAGCATTCCCTCCTTAGGCACTTGCTGCCATCTCATCCAACTCCACTCAGTATATTTTCACCCAGCAATGATGCAGAAATGTCTGTGTACTCCAGTTTTATTGTAGTCAGACAGCGTTTATGGGTTTGACTTTCAACTCAGCATGGCAGGACGTCTAGAAGCAATTATAACCAGCACCTGCTCTGTCTGTGCGGTGGGCAGGCAGTGACGGATCCCCAGCTTCCGGAACACTAGTGTCCCCTCCCAGCTCAGGATAATGACGGTGATACTCGGCCTCCTTGTTGTCTGGGGGAGCTCTAGGAGCTCTAGGAGCTCTCCACTGAAACCTCATATTATTGGCATTTCTTTGAGTGAACACATCAAATTAGTGACTGTAAAGGAAGGCGTAGGAGATGATTATTGGTGACAAGACAAGCCTCAACCACCTCCAGAGAGCATGTCTCCTAAGTGAAAAGTATGGAGAGGGAGGAAACAATTGACCACAATTGGAATAGGCTCTGAGTCTCGCCACACAATGTATGTGCGTGGTCACTGAGGCGCCAACATTGTGGCTCGAGGACGGATATGGTTTGTGCAGCCGTGATTGCCATCCAGAACGTGCCGTGCTATTGTGAAAAATGATTTTTTATTCTGAGCAAATCTCTGCTTCCACTTGCTTTAATGCTTCGCCAGAGAGCCGGGGACTCTGGGAGGGGTGGGGACGCACAGGGCTGGGCTGACCTCAGGAACTCATGTGTAAAGGGCTTTTTCTCACTTGGAAGCAGGCTGGGTTCACAGCTGTTCTTTCTGGTAAAGCTTGTTTCTGAACCTTGCCACGTCTGAGTCCGAAGAGGGAAATGAAGGTGACAAATGCTGCGAGGAGCCCTGTGCACATCTTGGCTATGGTCCTGCTTAAGTCTGTTTCATTTGAATCCCAGTTTTACCTTTCCTCCTTTCTGGGTTCCGAAGCATCAGATGGGTGCCAAACCCTTCCACGGACAACACTAAAGCTGAACAAGGTGGAGGCAGATGAAGAGCAACGGGAGGTTGGTGTTTGGGAGACTGCATACTTGGGCTTCCTAGGCCAGTCCAGCTTGTGGTTAGAGCCCTGTTTCAGATTCCACTGAAATCTCCTAGTGTCCAAGGACCAAGTGGCTCCTAAGTCCAGAATTTCTGTTACATGTCTCACCAAGGAGAAGCTGGGCCAAAATGCATTGAAGAATAAAGCAGGAGCTTGGCTTGTGAATCCACTCTCTGATTCTGAAATTTCAAAGGCTCCGTGCACAGACATTTCAACACTGAAAGCACAGCAGGGAAAATGAAAGACTTGGGCTTCCTCCTTGCCCCTCTTTTAGGGCTTTTATGGTTCCAAGTCGCCTCCCTGAGCCGAGTGTTGTATAGGTCATGTTTTAAAATGTCGTAGTTCTGAGGGACTTGCTGTTCTGCTTTCTTTGGCAAGGAGACACGGTTTCTTGTCTTGTGGCCAAACACAGAGCACAGATGTCCCTGGGCCCCCTCCCTTTCCCCTGACCTTTGCTCTCTTCTCTTGATACCCTACTGACCTGTTCTCCTTTACAAGATCTGAACTGCTCACACACTTCGTTAAATTCTCATCCTAGCGTGAAGCATCTGAGCATCTTATTAGAGCCTGTATGAGTTCTGTTCTGGATGCCTATTTGTGTAACTTCAGGTCTCTGGCATGGAAACGTCCCATGCCCACAGACCCACACAGGTAATATAAACTCCAACAGTAGTTTAAGTTTAAGGTGGTCACAGGGAACACTGGGGCCCGTGTCTCCTGGTGAACCACACAGGCTGTCTAAAGGGGCTAGTTCCATCTCAATGTAGCCATGCAGGAATGTAGACCGGTTAGGTAGCAAGACAAGGGGTTGTTCCTCTGCATAATTAGGGGGCCCCCTACGGGAGGTTGGAAGCCAATATGGGCTAAGCCCAAGCCAGGAGAGCTTAATTGACGCCTCCCAGCTGAAAGCCCTTAAAAGGCTGGAATCTGGAGACCACCCCCCCTTCCCTTCAGCTGCTTCTCTGCCTTCCACTCAGCAGGGCTGGGTGTGCAGTGTCATGAGGGTGCCCGTGTTCAGTTTAGTGTAACGCCGGAACCTTCTTCTCTCATGTATATAAACCCACTCGGATTACCAACCAGGCTTTGGTGTGAATTTCTTTCCAGTGTGTAGCCAAGGACAGAGACATTTCCCACCCGAGAAACCTAACAAACCCAGAATTACAATAAACCCATATTTTTATTTATAAGGCAAGAGGTGACCAGCTCTAGACAATAATGGTGAAGAGGTCCCTGGGTTTGAGAAAGATTCTGAAGTAGAATCCATAACCCTTAGAAATGTATTGGCCTTAGGGGAGGGGCAAAGAGGGCTGGATTGAGAAAGTCTCTGGCATCCAGTTCTGACTTGACTTCTGGATCCTGAATCCTTCAGGGCCATGACCTTGCCCTCCACCCAGACCTTCCAATAGCCATCTTCTCAGAGCCTTGTTAAGTTCTCATAATACATTACACCTGCCATCCTGTGAGCAGCTACCAAACCCAGGCACTTTTTTCAAAGACAAGCTCGCTCTCTCTACCCCTAAGAGCAGGTAGTTTGGGGATGATGGATTTGAGATACCACAGAAGACAAATCTGTTATCTTCCATGGTGCACAAAACATGCTGTCACAACCAGGACTCATGACAATCCCTCAGTTTCCTAAATAGCTTCACTGCTACTTTTTAATTAAGGCTCATTAGATGGTCATATATTGATAAGAGGGATGACCCTGAACTAGATGCATAAATTAAAGCTTTCCTCATCCTGTGCTTTTATATGAATGTGTTAATTATTTTTGTCATTAGGGAGAATAATGGAGGGATGGAGCAATACCAAACGGAGTTTGACAAAGTGTTGGTGTTTGCTGCGGCAAACGTGGTGCGTGTCAGATACAATCCGTCACCCAGTGAGTCTGCAATTAACACCAAGGGACAAAGGTAGGATTCCCTGTAATAAATAGCCTTCCTCCCAGATGCTAATGTGGACCCAGCAGGACCCAATGTTGTGTTGTCGCAGTTGTACACGGGCCCTTAGAGGAGACAGAGCGGGTGTTTGAAACGAGTCTTGTTTGCCCCCAGTTGGAGCTCATCCACCCCAGGACGGTCCTATCCACTGCCAGGGACTCGCAGCTCCCCCTCCACAGGATGCAGCCAGCTCTCCAGCTCCCAGATGCTCCCCCGTATGCAGGGCCTGGGACAGGACGTGGGGTGAGCAGTGGGCACTGGGCAACCTGGGGTCCCATCCAACCTGGCCCAGGGTGTGCACAGTCCCACCTTGCAGGCCTCCTGGAGCGTGGTCTCTTTCCTCCTACAGTTGGCCCTCAGCTCGCCCCAGAGCTTCTGCAGTTCCTGTAGCCTCGCCTGGAAGGTCTCTGAGGCTGAGTGGCCCCCCTGCAGGCCCCTCTGTCCCTCCTGCAGCCACAGTGGGCACACAGACCTCCTCCAGCCACCAGCCTTGTGGCTGTTGGTTCTGGGCACTAGCTTGTAAGCTTCATTCCCCCCCCTATGTAATGGGCACAACAATGGATTTTTTTGTTTCAAGGAGAGAAACCATATACAGTCCTGATTGGGGCCCATCTTTTGTAGATGGGAATAGAGACACTTAAAAAAAAGGAAAAAAAAAGGATTGACCTCCAGTCCCTTCACCAGCAGGGACAAATGCTCTGGTCTCACTGTGTCCCCTAAAAACATCATGTCAAAACGTTTTCTTTTAAATTATGGACATCACTGCATTATAGTTACGAAAGCCAAAGGTGGAAGCCGCCTTTGAGTCCGTGGACAGATGGATGGACCAAGTCAGTGAGTTCGAGTTCTAGAACAGAGTGGTGTCCTTTCATTAAAATAGGGGGATAAATGTCAGGTCACAAATGAACCTTGAAAAGACATGCTGGGAATGAAATAAATAAAATTCCCAACTCACTGCCATCCAGTCAACTCTGACTCATGGTAACCCTAAAGGGCAGAGTGGAACTGCCCCCACGGGTTCCGGGGATGGTAACTCTTTTACAGACATAGAAAGCTTCATCTTTCTCACAAGGCGCAGCTGGTGGACTTGAACTGCCAGTCTTGCAGCTCACAGTCCAATTCGTAACCACTACGCCAGCAGGGCTGCTGGTAATGACATAAGCCAGACACAAAAGAACAGGTGTAGGACCGAGCCAAGTAGAGAAAGGGTGAGCACAGGCAAAGGCACAGAGGCAGGCAGATCGGAGATATATGGGTTCACGGTGGCACCCTTGGACGGGTTAGTGCCCTGTGACCCCGCTACCCATTTATTTATTATTATTATTACTTTTCCTTTCCCCGCCTCTTTTTATCTGTCTACCATGTGTATCCCTGAATTTGGTCTGGTCCCTGCCATATTACCTGGTCCTCACCCCAGGAACCCAGTAATGTTCATACAGTAGCTTTTCCCCTATGTCCCTTTTGCATTTTTTTTTAAAGCTTACCTCCGTGGACTCAATGTGTACTTGTCATTTTGTGCTTGGTTTACTTCGCTTAGCATGCTTTCCTCCAGTTTTTCCCATGCAGTGATGTGCTTCAAACTTTCATCACTACTTTTTAGTGATGCGTAGTACTCCATTGTATGTATGTACCACAGTTTTTTTCCCCCACTGAAAAAGAAGTCTTTATTCTGATCCCACCAGCTGTACCATCTGTTATGCGCCTTCCTCCTTGGCAATCCGGTCTTTCTTGAGTGGTCCCATGAAAGCTTTTTTCTCTTCCACGGTCTGGAAACGGCCATGGCCCAACTTGGAAGTGGTGTCGATGAACTTGAGGTCGATCTTCTCCAGGGCACGGCGCTTGTTCTGCACCAGCAGGGACTTGTGCAGAGTGAGCACTCGCTTCTTGGTGCCCACCATGCAGCCCTTGAGCATGACAAAGTCATTGATCACTTCCCCGTAGTGGACAAAGTCGCCCAGGGCGTTGTTGCTCTTGTCAGAGAGATCGTAGTCGGTGGAGGCGTTGTTCTTGATAAGCTTGCCGTCCTTGATGACTTAGCCCTGGCAAATCTTATAGATCTTGTTGATCTCTGTGCACTGGTGGTAGCCTTTCTGTACAGTGTGGGCCATCGAGAAGGCCACCCGGCCGGGATGCCAGACCCCGATACAAGCCACCTTGCGCAACCCTCGGTGGGTCTTTCGGGTCAGCTTCTTGGTGTGCCAATGACTGGTGACCCCTTTGTAGCCTTTGCCATTGGTCACCCCCGTGATGTCGATCATTTCATCCTGCCCGAACACCTGGTTCACTGGCACCAGCTTCTCTCGGGCCCAGTCCAGCTTCTCAGCCACGGAGCCCCCGTTCACCTGCATCTCCGTCAGGTGCGCCTTCTCCTGGCGCAGGAGGTGCAGGCGCGTCTGGGTGTGGGCGATGGCGTGCATGACCGGGCAGGACTTCTTCATGCTGCTAAAGTCTTTCTCGAGCTGCTTATTACCCTTGTCATCCTGCCACTTCTTGCAGTACTTGGTGAAAGCCTTCTTCTTCGACTAGTGCCAGTTCTTGTAGAACCGCCGCTTGCACTCGTCGTCACTGATGTGTTCCGCAAAGACCGTCTTGAAGGTCCGGAGGCCACGAGGTGTCTCCACATAGCCCACGATGCCCACCACCACCATGGGAGGGGTCTCCATGATGGTCACGGCCTCCACCACTTCCTTCTTGTTCACCTTGGAGCCTGGCCTGTCGACCTCGCGCACAATGTGGGTCATGCCGGCCTTGTAGCCCAGGAAGGCCGTCAGGTGGACCGGCTTGGAGGTGTCATCCTTGGGGAAGCTCTTCACCTTCCCGCCTTGCCGGTTGCTGCGCTTCGAGGCAGGAAGCCCAGAGCCCCATGCTGGGGCGCCAAGAACTTCCGGTGTGACATTACATCGTTGATCCCCGCTGGTAGAAGTACCCCAGCTTTTTAATCCAATTGTCAGGTGATGGAAATTTGGCTTGTTTCCAATTCCTTGCAATTGTGAACTGTGCCAATGAACTTTGGAGCACAGATGTCTGATCTTGGTTTGTTTCTTGCCCAGTAAGAGTGGTCATATGGTAACTCTATTTCCATCTGTTTTAGATATCGCCAGTATACCTCTTTCTTACACATATATGAGTCTCCCTGGATTTGTTTCACGGATGATGTGTCTGGGTCATTGTGTGGTCGTGGTCTCTTTTAAGACTTGATTGATGTTTTCTTACATTGTTTGTCCTGAAGGTCTCTTTTGTACCCTAAAACAAGGAGTCAAAGAGATGCATGGGACTTTATTACTGAAGGGGGACAGAGGTGAAGAAATGGACCCAAAGGGTGTCCATACCACTTCTGGGCTCTGCTCTGGATCTGTTGCCAGCTGTCCATAAACTGTTGGCACCTGTGGCCGAGGCTGCGGGCTGACCTCAGGCTTCTCTGGCAGAGGAGGGCTGCCTTCTGCTCCAGGATATGGGGGATGTCCGGAGGCTGAAGAAGGGGATCAAGTTGTGCTCAAGAGGCCCCTGGCATGGGAATGTACTGGCTCAGCTCTTCCTCTGCAGCGTCCCACAGAAGAGGTCCCCTGGCCTGGCCCCGATGCTAGACCCAGTGGCATACCTGCCCCTGAAATTGGAGGAGGCCCATCTCCTGCTCCAAGGCCTCGTGTCTGTGCAGCAGCCTCTCTATGCTCTCCAGAGCCTTCCCAAGGTCCAGGACTCTAGCAAGGGCACACTGTGGAGGACGGGCACATTACAGGCTTGGCCTCTGCCCTTCTGCCCAGGGTTCTCTTCGATCCTTTCTTCCTGGCTGGTCTTGGCCTTGGCCTCGTGCAGGTGACAGAGTCTGATTAGTGTCTGCACAATGACACTGCGGGTGTTGGGGACAAGGCTGCTGGATGGAAAACCAGTACCTAGCTGGGGTCCCAGCTCTTCCTGTCAATTCCCTTCCTGCCTCCCTTCCATGGGGTCGCTGTCTCATAGGCCAGGTGTTTCTGAAACCGCATCAGCTTCTCTTTGTGGTCCCCAAGAGGGACAGGCTATTCCAGCTGCTGGCCCCACCCCTGGATCCAGTCACCATCCTGTGTGATGGTGGGGACATGAGTGCCCTGATGTTCATACTGCCTTGGTCCCAAGCGGTGACCCCGTCTACCCCTCGGGCTGTGCCAAGGAGTGAAATGCTGACCAAGCTCAGGGACAGCACAATAATTTTTCTTTCACCCATGTTGACAGGGCCCAGGCCCATCAGTCTTCAGATCTAGGAATTGGCTGGGCAGGGGCCATGAGTGGGTTCTCATGTGGAGGGTGCCCCTCAACCACCACTGGGGCCCTGTCTACTCTGCCCATCAGGATGACAGGTGTCCACACGGGTCTGAGAATCAAGGGCCCTGGGCTCCAGTCCTAGCTTTGCCCCTGGAAAAGCCATTAAACTCTCCACATCCCGTTCTACCCTAGGCCGCCCCTTGGCCCCTAGTGGGGCTGAAGGTCACTTGTAAAGGTGAAATGGGGTTCAGGTGGGGTGCCCTCTGACCTGGCTAGCAGCACTGAGAAAGCCGGCAGTAATCAGAGAGGTGTGAAGCTTGTGTCACTGACCTTCTCCCAGGGCTTCCACTCAAGCCGGCCGCTCACTTATCGTGCTCAGCAGGCCCTGAACCCAGGGGCCTTGCAGCACCCTGGCCTGTTCTCTCAGCACAGCCTCCTGCATAGTGGGAGGTGGGAGGTGGACCCAGCCCTGAGTACCGAGTGTACCCCTGCTGGGGCTGGCTCACAGCCCATAGCCCTCACTATAAGTCCCGGGGGCCTCCCCTCAGCTCTGCAGTTGAGGGTTGGCCAGGCTCCTGGGCAGAAGGAAGCAGGGGCCATGTGATATGGGCAGATCCAAATGGCCTCTGTGGTCCCCAGAATGTGGCCTAACCCATCCCCATGCACTTCTGGGTGCTTGGGCACCTCGGCTTGGTCACCAGCCCTGGATTGGAGCTCCTGGCTCCTTAGTAATCCCTCACCCACCAGCACAGGTTCGGTGTGCATACACACCTCACCCGTGTTCCCCCAACAGTCTGGATACCCCGGCCTTATCAGGGTCATACCCATGACCGTCCCGGCCATCACCTCCCTGTCCTGTGTGCTCAACACCTCTGGAAGGTGCCATGCTTCTGGATCAGCCGCTCCACCTCTTCCACTGAGTCCTCCAGGGCACTGGCTTCCTGGGAGACCTGGGGCAGCCATGGAGGTGACACAGAGGTGGGGGGGGTGATCGGGGGCACAGATGGTGGTTCAAAGGGAACCCTAGACAGCAACATCTGCCAGAACCTTGGTTTACAGCCTGGGCTTTCTGGGGGTGCATCAAGGGGTCTGCGGCTGGGGGTGGGGAGGTGGGTGCTGAGCAGGAGGAGAAGGAACCTGAGGAAGAAGAGCACTCCAACCTGGGGGCTGTTAGGAACATCCCATCTTCTGATGAGGTGGGGAGGAGCCCCATCAATTTCCAACAAAACCGCATAAGGCTTGGCTGGCCGGGGCCAGGTGCGGGGAGGAGATGGCCCTGAGTGACCTGAGGCTCAGGAGTCCCCTTGGCCACTTGGGAAGACACACTATCTAGCTCCGTATCAGAATAGCAGCCAGTGATCCAGGAAGCAAGGGGATTGGGGTGGTACTACAGGAAGACTGGAGGTCCTGGGGTCAGTGTGTCTGTGTGTGGTGAGGGGAGCTGTCTCCTGGGCCTGCAGGATCTTGTCCAGCTTCCACACTGTCTGAGGAAGAGCTGCTTGCGGTGCATGGCCTGCCGTCTCCCTTGCTTCCGTTCCCAGGCCTGAAAGACCTGCTCCCAAGCATCCTGCATGGCGCATAGCCTTTCCTGGACCTGGGCATGGGCATGGACACAACCGAAGGTGGTGCTGAGGGAAGCTCCAGAGAAAAGGTGCCTGACTGTCCCACCCAAGGGGAGGGTATTGTTTGTGTTTCCACAGAGAAAGAGGGACCAGATATAAAGCCAGTGCCAGATGAATGCAGTGTGCCCGCACGGAGTGGGGAGCCAGTGGAGGGGCCTGAGGGCTGGGCTCCCATACCAGCTATGTGGACAACTGCCCCTGCCCCCAGAAGAATTTACTTCAGAGGACAGCACTGAAGCTGCATCTAGGAGAGAGGGGCATGTTTGATCAGAGCAAATGGGAGCAAAGAAGGGGGAGGAAGAGAGAGTGGAGCATATCCAGGCCCATCAGGCCTGGGGGACGATATCCCGGCTCTGAACAGCCAATGGACAGAGTGGACAATGTGGCTGGTCCCACTATGAGACACACCGTCCATTGATGGCCCAGTGCCCTAAGGGGGACAACACTGGAGACTCAGGGTTAGAACTGGCCCAGACTGATCCTATGGCACTGAGGCAAACCACTAAAAGTGTGTGGCAGAGCAACCGTGGGAGCAGAGCAGGGAGCCCCTGAGGTAGTACAAAGGACAGACTCTGGGGCCAAAGCATGGTACCCCATTGGACCTGACTGAAGGACACGCCTAGAGATTAAAAATCAGACCTTCATCTATGTATAGGTTTTTCTTTCTTTAAATTTTTTTTCTTTTATTTTATTCTTAAAAAAACATTTTATTAGGGACTCATACAACTCTTATCACAATCCATACTTACATCAGTTGTATAAAGCACATCTGTACATTTTTTTGCCCTAATCATTTTCAAAGCATTTGCCTTCCAAAATTAATTTATTCTTCTATGGGTAATTGGTTTCCTTTTTGTTGTCACTGCTGTGTTCTCACTCATTGCCTATCTTGCAATGACTTGATTTTTGGTGCATATTATTATCTCTACAGACCTATCTAGATACGATAGACTGCATGAATAATTTGGAGGAGAAAACAAGGGGACCAATAGTTCCGGGGGAATAGGGGAGTGGGAGAGAAGGGGGCAAAGGGGTAGTGCTGACCAACCCAGGGTCAGGGGAGCAATAAGTTATCCAAAATCAGTAGCAAGGAGGGTGTGAGTGGTCTGGTAGGGATTCAGCAAGGACAAGGTAACGGAGAGAAATTACTGAAACCCAAATGAAGGCTGAGCATGATAGTGGGACAAGAGGAAAGTAAAAGGAAATAGAGGAGAGAACTAGGTGACAAAGGGTATTTATAGAGGTCCAAAGACTGGAATGTACATATGTAAATATATTTATATGAGTGTAGGGAAACAGATCTGTGTGCATATATTTATAGGTTTAGTACTAAGGCAGCAGATGGACATTGGGCCTCCACTCAAGCACTTACTCAATGCAAGAGCACGTTGTTCTATTAAATTGGCATTCCAGGATTCACACCTTCCCGACACGATTGCTGAAGAAAAATGTGTGCATAAGCAAATGTGGTGAAGGAAGTTGACGGTGCCCGGCTATCAAAAGATATAGCGTCTGGGGTGTTAAAGGCTTGAAGATAAATAAGCGGCCATCTAGCTGAGAAGTATCAAAGCCCACATGGAAGAAGAACACCAGCCTGGCTGACCACGAGGTGTAGAAGGGACCAGTTATCAGACATCAAAGAACTAAAAATCGTATCAGTGGGTGCCCACCTTCCTGATACGATCAGTGAAGACAAACGTGTGCATAAGCAAATGTGGTGAAGAAAGCTGATGGTGCCTGGCTGTCAAAAGATATAGCATCTGGGATCTTTAAGGTTCAAAGATAAACAAGTGGCCACCTAGTTCAGAAGCAACAAAGCCCACATGGAAGAAACACACCAGCCTGTGTGACCACGAGCTGTCGAAGGGATCATGAGGTATCAAGAATCAAAGAATAAAAAATCATATCATTGAAAATGTGGGCGAGTGCAGAGTGGAGACTCAAAGCCCATTGGTAGCAAACCGGACACCCTTTACTGAAGGGTTGTGGGGAGGAGACGAGCCAGTCAGGGTGCAGGGTAGCAACGATGAAACATATAACTTTCCTCTAGTTCTAAAATGCTTCCTCCCCCGACTCTCATGATCCCAATTCAACCTTACAAATCTGGCTAGATAAGAGGGTGTACATAGGTACAGATAGGAACTGGAAACACAGGGAACGCAGGACAGATGACTCCTTCAGGACCAGTGGTGAGAGTGGCGATGCCTGGAGGGTGGAGAGAATGTGGGGTGGAAAGGGGAAATTGATTACAAGAATCTACAAATAGCCTCCTCCCTGGGGGAGGGACAGCAGAGAAGAAGGAAGGGGGAGACTTTGGACAGTGCAACATATGATAAAATAATATTAATTTATGAATGATGAAGGTTTCGTGAGGTAGGGGGGAGTGGGGAGGGAGGGGGAAAATGAACAGCAGATATTAAGGGCTCAAGTAGAAGGCAAATGTTTTGAGATTGATGATGGCAACAAATGTACATATGTTCTTTTAAAAAAAACCCCTTTTATTATTTAAGCTTAATTTATTCCCAAGCCATGAGTTTTTGCTTCTTCAGTTTCTTCTGGGAAATCTTTTTCTTCAGTGCAACCTCCTCTTCTGGCTTGGGAACGATTTGTTCCTTCTCAGTCAGGATCATTTCAATGTGGCAGGGGGAGCTCCTGTGTGGATTAATCTAGCCAAGAGCTCCGTAAGTCCGGTGGTGCATCTTGGGGGCTTTGTTCACCTGGATGTGCTCGATGACCTGAGAATCCACATCTAAACCCTTAAGTTCAGCATGACTTTCTGCATTTTTAAGCATGTGAACCAAGCATTCAGCACTCTTTTTGGGCTACCAACTCTGGGTCCCACCCCACTGTTTGGCCTGGGCACATCTACCAACACCATCATTGTCCCGTCGGAAAGGCACACACTGCTTCTGCAGAGTGACGTCTTTCAAGTATTTGGTGGCTTTCCAGATGTGCATGCCTTTGATGGCCTGGGCAGTTTCACGGGTGTTTTTGAAGTGGACTCGGGGATTCGACCCTCTGTATTTGGAGGATTTTGTAGGGTTTTCTGGGTCAAATGAGTAGCGAACCATTTTAGCAGGTCACCTCAGGCCACTACAGTTAGAGGAAGAGCCTGTACATTTGTTCTTGACACAATGTATGTATGTATGAATTGTGATGAGAATTGCACGAGCCCCCAATAAAATGATTAAAAAAATAGAAAAGAAAGGTGCTTGGCTCTGTGGGGCCAGGGTGCAGTGGTCCAGTAGGCTGGGGGAGGGCCAGAAAGGGGAGCCGACCTCCACGGTGGACGGCCCTGTAGCCTAGAGCACCTGCTGTCCCCGCTGGGTGGCGTACTGGTGCAGCTCCTTCTGGGCCTCCAGCTTGGCCCGCAGCTCTTGATGGACACTGAAGTTTTGGGCTCCACTACCGGGGTCTTGGGGCTCCTCCACCACATGCAAATCTCACTGCACACTGGCTGCCCAGGAGGCATAGTCTTGCACCTGGAGCCTGGGAGAGCACGGGAGAGCACGGGGTGAGAGGACCTGGTACCAAGGCAGCGTCACAGCCGGCCTGAGTCCACCACCACTCATGTCCAAACCTCCATGTCTCTGCCGCTCAATCCCACAGCCTTACCAAGTGTCTACTCGGCCTCAGCTCTGCCTGCCACCCCTCCTTCCCACCCAGTTCTCCAGGGCCAATGAAGTCCCTCATGGGCCGATGATAGCATTGCCCACCCATCCACAACTTTGCCAGACCCCCACTTAGAGGTAGCCTTTGGTGTGAGAGCCGAGGGACTAGGGACACTTGTCCCTTCACTGCCTCACTGTGCAGATGGAGGTTTTTGGTGTTGTTTTTTTTTTAATTTAAATTTATTTATTTTATTGGGGGCTCTTACAGCTCTTGTTACAATCCATACACCAATTGTATCTGACATAGTCATATGTATATTGCCATCATTCTTTTCTAGACATTTATTTTCTTTTGAGCCCTTGGGATCAGCTCCTCTTTTTTTCCTCCTCCCCCAATCATGGTTACTTGATAGATTATAGATTGTTATTATTTTCATATCTCACAATGACCATTGTCTCTTTTATCCTCAGGTTTCTGTTGCTCCTCTCCCTGAGAGGGGTGTGTGGTTATATGTCATTCATTGCTATCGGTTCCCGTTCCTCCCATCCTCTACCTCCCTTCCCCCTAACCTTTTGGTATCTCTATTCCCATTCCTGTTCCTGGGTTTCATGTGTCATGAGTTTTATCTCTTGCTGATATCTATGCACTCTAGTCCAGAGTGGGAAGCGGCACTGGGGTGATGATAGTGGGGGGTGAGGAGGCCTCAAGGTGTCAGAGGCAGATTGTGTGATTCATTGGTGCGATCAATGTCTCCTCAGGAGGGCCTCGACCCAGTGGGACACAGCATCTGGGAGGCGTGTGGCTTTCTCCTGATACAGCATGGTTGCCAAGGGCCCGGGCATTGAGTGTGGGACTCTGGGCCTGGGGTGGCAGCACTTGCAGAAGCCACCCCCTCCTCCAGGCACCCACCTGGATATGGACAAGCGCGTGAGACAGTTGGCTGTGAACTTTGAGGGTGGCCTCAGCGTCTCAGATCAGGTGGGGTCTGACCTGAGTCAGCTCCCACAGCTCCAACCAGGCAGCCCTGCCCCCAGGCGGGGGTCAGCAGTTATCCCAGCATGCTCATTCCTCCCCCTCAGCTTCTGTCTGGTCAACCCTTCAGCTTCCTGGCTGCGTTTAGAACTTGTCCTAAGCTCCCAGAGGGCCACCGTCCTGAGATCTTGCTTGGCGCTTTAGGCCTTTCTGCAAACTCTCCTCCCAGGACCCCATTATCACTAGCAGTTTACCCCTTGCTCTAACGATGCTCCAGGAGGCCTGCTTGGGAAGTGTTGGGCTGTTGCCTTGTTCAGGCCCACTAAATGCTCCTCAGGAGAAAGAAGAGGTTCCCTGCTCCTGGAAAGATTTACTGACTTGCAAACCCTCTGGAGGATCCCCATGAGTCAGCAGGTGGGGTCATTCTAAAGCCCGGCACACGGCAGGTAGCCACGTTGTGTGCCACCCAGGCATGCTGTGTGTTTGTAGGAGACTGCACACCCTTCAAAGGTAGAAGCTGCACGCCTCCATTGTTCTTGCATGCAGCAAATGCCGGGCCCCTGAGACTCCGGGCCAGCCTCTGGGCTAGGATCATGGGCAAATCGGGATCTCGCCTAAGCTCCATCTGGGCTGGAAACGCAGTAGCTTGTACTGTGACCTGGGTCAGCCTGGGGCTGTGCAGGGCATCCTCAGCCCAGCTCAACTCTTCCCAGAACGCCCCTGCAGGTGCAGGGAGCCCGTGGCTTGGGAAAGTGACCCTGCAAAGTGGGCTTTGTGACCAGGCTCCCTGATCCACCGACCCAGCTTTGCCTCCTCCACAGGCCGCAGACAGCAGGGGCTGCCCTGGGTTCCCTGAACTCGGGCCCTCTCCAGAGACAGTGGTTTGGCAGAGCCACAGCACAGCAAGGGTCTCCCTGGAAGCCTCTTCATCCCATGCCTAGCACCTCCTCCCAAACTCACCCCTGCTCCAGGCTGCTGTTACTCACTGTAGGTCCTGTCACCACTGCTGGGCCCTGGGGGCAGTGCTGGGCCGCCACTCCAGCAGGCTCTCCGGTAGTGGGGCAGGCTGCCCCCTGGTGGCCACCCATCTTCACTTGGTGCCAAAACATTGCAAACTTGGTTAAGAGGAGCGAAGAGAGAAGAGGGGTCACAGGGGGCCCTGGCTGGTGGGCTGTAAGACACCTCAGTGAGTGACTGGGCAGGGCAGGACTGAACAGCCACAGAACTTGCCCCTCGACTCCATTAGGGTGATGAACTACCCTTGCACAGGGGTGGCCCAATTCATAGCAGTAGCTTCATTACAGTTATGAAGTAGCAATGAAGATAAATTTATGACTGGGATTGTACCCACTACATGAGGAGTGGTATAAAAGGCCTGTGGCATTATAGGAAGGTTGAGAGCTACTGTCCTCGAGCAAGACAGAAATCTTGGCAGAGCAGAAAGGCAGCAAATGAGAGGCAGACCCCCAGATGATAGATTAGCGCAGTGGCTGCAACAATGAGTGCAGACAAGAAACCATTGTGAGGATGGCACAGGACGGGGCAGCATTTCATTATCTTGTGTGTAGAGTTGCTGAGAGTCGAAATCCACTGGGCAACACCTAACAACAATCACTGTAGGACTCATGCTTTTCACAATATGGTGCTGTAGATCCTAAGAGAAACTCCTCTTAGCATAGAGCTGTGGTTCTCAACCTGTGGGTCGCTATCCCTTTTGGGGGGTCAAATGACCCTTTCACAGTGGAGGCCTGATTCATAACTGTAGCAAAATTAATGTTACAAAGTAGCAATGAAAATAATTTTATGATTGGGGGTTCATCACTACCTGAGGAAATGAATGAAAGGGCAGTAGAGGGGCAGCAAAAGAGAAGGAGCCCCTCAAAAGTTGGATTAGCCCATGGCTGCAACAATGACAACAAGCAAAATAACCACTGTGAGGGTGGCACGAGACGGGCTCACGTTTCATTATATTGTGTATAGAGTTGCTATGAGCCAGCACACACTCAAAGGCACCAAACAAAAACTACAGGACTGTGCTTCGATGAATATGCTGAAGTAGACCTTAAGAGAAACTCCCCTTAGTTTAGACCAGTGGTTCTCAAACTGTGTCACAGTGCCTTTAGAAGACTAATGAACCTTTCACATGGGTGGCCTGATCCATAACAGAAGCGAAATTACAGTTATAATGTAGCAATGAAAATATTTTATGGTTGGGGTGACACCACTACATGAGGACTGGTATGAAATAGTAGTGGCATTCAGAAAGTTGAGAACCACTATTCTTGAGGAAGACACAAATCTTGGTACAGAAGGGCAGGAAAAGAGAGGTAGTCCCTAACAAGATGGATTACCACAGTGGTTGCAACAATGAGCGCAAACAGAAGAACCACTGTGAGGATCCACAGGGCAGGACAACGTTTCATTACATTGTGCATAGAGTTTGTATGAGCCAAAACCCACTCGAAGGCAGGCAAAAACAAGAACAGGATTTGTGCTTCTAACAATATGCTGAAACATACTTTAAAAAGAAACTCCTCTTAGTGTAGATTAGCAGTTCTCAAACTGTGGGTCGTGATGCCTTTTGGGGGGTGGGGTGGAGAATGACTATATCACATGGTGGCCTGATTCATAACAGTAGCATAATTTTAGTAATAAAGTAACAAGGAAAGTAATTTTATGATTGGGGGAGGGGCACCAATACATGAGGAATGGTGTGAGAGAGTTGTGCATTAGGAAGTTTGAGAACCACTGCCCTAGAGGAAGACACAAATCTGGGTACAGTAGAAGGTCAGCAAATATGAGGCAGTCCCCCAAAAGATGGATTAGCACAGAGACTGCAACAATGAAAGAAAACAAAAGAAAAGTGTGAGGGTGTTAGAGGATGGAACAGTGTTTCATGATACTGTGCATAGAGTTGTTATGAGCCAACTATGAGCCAAACCCACTCGACAGCCCCTAACAACAATAAGAACAGGAATCGGGCGTGTAATAATATACTGAGCTAGAACACAGGAGAAACTCCTCTTAATTTAGAACAGCGGTTCTCAACCTGTGATTTGTGACTACTTTGGTTGGTTGAACAACCCTTTCACAGGGTGACTAGATTCATAAGACTTGCAAAATTACAGTTATGGGAAAACATTAGAAAAAAACCTTTATGCTTTGGGGACCACCACTACACATTGGGAAGTGTATGGAAAGGTCGTAGAAATAGGAAGGGTGAGAAACACTGTCCTAGAGGAAGACGCAAGTACAGTAGAAGGGCAGCAGAAAAGAGGAAGTCCCTGCAAGACGGATTTGCACGGTGGCTGCAACAATGAGCGCAAGCAAAGAACCACTGTGAGGATGATGCAAGTCTGAGCAGGCCTGTATTATATTGTACACAGGGTTGCTATGAGCCCAAACCCTCTCCACGGCATGAACAACAATAATAGGAGGAATCATACATCTAACCATATGCTCAACTAAACCTTGAGAGAAACTACTCTTAGTTTAGAGCAGCCGTTCTCAACTTGTGAGTGGTAAATCCTTTGGGGGTGTTCGAATGACCCTCCCATAGGCGTGGGCCGATACGTAACAGTAGCAAAATTACAGTTATGAAGTAGCAACAGTATAATTTTTTTGGTTGGGGGGTCATAACTACACGAGGCACTGTATGAAAGGGTTGTGGCATTAGGATTGCTGAAAACCACAGTCCTACAGGAAGACACAAGTCTTGATACACTTGAAGGGCCGCAATATAGAGTCAGCCCCCCAAGTAGATGCAATAGCACAGTGGCTGCAGCAATGAGCTCAAGCTAAGGGATCACTGTGAGGATGGCACAAGATGGGGCAGCGTTACATTAAATGGAGCATAGAGTTGCTATGAGTCAAAACCCACTCGACTGCACCTGACAACAAAACAACAGGACTTGTGTTTCTTATAATGTGCTGAAATACACCATAAGAGAAACTCCTAATAGTTTAGTGCAGCGGTTCTCAACTTTTGGGTCACGAGCCCTGTTGGGGGATGAATGAACATTTCATAGTGGTCGCGCAGTCATAACAGTAGAAAAATTAGAGTTACAAAGTTGCAATGAAAATAATTTTATGATTTGGCAGTCAGCACTATATGAGGAACGGTATGAAAATGTTGTGGCATTAGGAAGGTTGAGAACCACTGCCCTAAAGGAAGACACAAATCTTGGTAGAGTAGAAGGGCAACAAAAAATAGCCAGCCCCCTCCCAATATGGCTCCAACAATGAGCACTAGCAAACAATCACTGTCAGGATGGCACAGGTCTTTGAAGCATTTCATGATATTGTGCATAGAGATGCGATGAGCCAAAACCCCCTCCGCGGAACTTAACAACAATAACAACAGGGCTTGTGTGTTTAACAATATGCTGAAGTAAATCTTAAGAGCAACTCTTCTTAGTTTACAGCAGGGTTCTCAACATTTGGTCGTGAACACTTTCAGGTGGGGGGTGTTTCGAAAAACCCCTTCACAGTGATGGCCTGATTCATAACTGTAGCAAAAGTACAGTTATGAAATATCAATGAATATAATTTTATGTTTGGGATCCACCACTACATTGGGAACTGTACGAAAGGGCTGCAGAATTAGGATGTATGAGAAACATTGTCCTAGAGGAAGACACAAATGTTGGTACAGCAGAAGGGCTGCAAAAGTCAGGCAGCCCCTACAAGATGGAAGAGATGCAGCAGTGAGCGCAAGCAAAGGACCACAGTGAGATGGCACGAGATGGGGCCGAGTTTCATTATATTGTGCATACAGTTGCTATGAGCCAACACACACTCAAAGGCACCAAACAATAATAAAAAGAACTTGGGCTTCTAAGAATATTCTGAAGTAGACCTTAAGAGAAACTCCTATTCGTATAGACCATTAGTTCTCCAACTGTTTGTTGAGACGCCTTTGAGGAGACTAACGAACCTTTCACATGGGTGGCCTGATCCATAACAGAAGCAAAATTACAATTATGATGTAGCAATGCAAATATTTTATGGTTGGATGTCACCACTACACGAGGAATGGTGTGAAGTGGTTGTGGCATTTGGAAAGTTGAGAACCACTGCTCTATAGGAAGACACATATCTCGGTACAGAAGGGCAGGAAAAGAGAGGCAGTGCCCAACAAGATGGATTAGCACAGTGGCTGCAAAAATGAGTGTGAGCAAAAGAACCACTGTATGGAAGGCACAGGGCGGGAAAGCATTTCATTATATGGTGCATAGAGTTGGCATGAGCCTAAACCCATTCGAAGGCACCAAACAACAGGATTTGTGTCTCTAACAATATGCTGAAAAAAACTTTAAAAGAAACTCTTAGTGTAGAGTAACAGTTCTCTAACTGTGGGTCACATGGGTGACCTGATTCATAACAGTAGCAAATTTATAGTTATGGAGTAACAAGGAAAATAATTTTATGATTGGGGGGGGGGGGTCACTAGTACATCAGGAATTGTGTGAAAGAGTCATGACATTAGGAAGGTTGAGAACCACTGCCCTAGAGGGAGACCTAGATCTGGGTACAGTAGAAGGGCAGCAAAAAGAGGCAGCCCACAGCACGATGGAATACAACAGTGGCTGCAACAATCCGCGCAAGCAAAAGAACCACTGGGAGGATGGCGCAGGACAGGACACCTTTCCATCATATTGTGCTTAGAGTTGCTAGGCGTCGAAAGCTACACAACAGAATCTAACAATAACTATAGGATTTGTGCTTCTGACAATAGGGTGAAGTAGATATTAAGAGAAACTCCTCTTAGTTTAGACCAGCGGTTTTTAACTTGTGGTTCGTGACCACTTTTGGCGATCGAATCACCCTTTCAAGGTGTGGAATGATTCATAACTGTAGGAAAATTACAGTTATGAAGTAACAATAATGTTATGATGGGGGTCACCACTACATGAGGAACTGTATGAAAGGGTCATGGCATTAGGAAATTTGACAACCTCTGCCCTAGAGGAAGACAAAAGTCTTGGTACAGCAGAAAGGCCACAAAAAAGAGGCAGCTACCCAAAAGTTGGATTAGCACAGTGGCTGCAACAATGAGCACAAGCAAAAGAACCACTGTGAGTATGGCATAGGATGGGAAAGCATTTCATTATATTGTGCATAGAGTTATTATGAGCCAAAACCCACTCGATGGTACCTAACACCAATAACAACAGAACTTGTGCATCTACCAGTATGCTGAATTCTATCTTAAGAGAAAAACAACGGGACCGACATTTCTGGGGGGACTTGGGGGGGGTTAGGGGGGGTAAGGAAGTGGTGTTAACAAACCCAGGGACAAGGGAAAAACATGGGACCACAAATTGTAGAGAAGGGGGAGTGGCAGGCCTGGTGGGAAATGATCAAGGCTAAGGTTGCTTAGAGAAGAGGTATACTCTAGCCCAGGTGGCGATGAAGCATGGTACTAGGGTAGGAGGAAAGTCAAAGGAGATGGAGGAAAGAGCTAGGAGTCAAAGGGCATTCATGGAGGTCTAGACAAAGACATGTACATGCAAATATATATAGGAGGATGGGGAAATAGATCTATGTGACTATATTTATAGGTCAAGTATTAAGGTGGCGGAAGGACCTTGGGCCTCTACTCAAACACTCCCTCAATGCAAGAATACCTTCTTTTATTAAATTGGAACTCTATGATGCTCACTCTCCCGACACAACGGCTGGAGCCAAAGTGGGTGAACAAGTAAATGTGGTGAAGAAAGCTGATGGTGCCCGGCTATCAAAAGAGATAGTGACTGGGGTCTTAAAGGCTTGAAGATAAACAAGCAGCCATCTAGCTCAGAATCAACAAAGTCCACATGGAAGAACACACCAGCCTGTGTGATCGAGTGGTCCCAAAGGGATCAGTTACCAGGCATCAAAGAACAAAAATCATATCATTGACTGCACATCTCCATGATAGGATCGCTGAAGACAGATGGGTGCATAAGCAAATGTGGTGAAGAAAGCTGATGGTGCCCGGCTGTCAAAGGAGATAGTGTCTGGGGTCTTAAAGGCTTGAAGGTGAACAAGCGGCCATCTAGCTCAGAAGCAACAAAGTCCACATGGAAGAACACACCAGCCTGTGTGATCGAGTGGTCCCAAAGGGATCAGTTACCAGGCATCAAAGAACAAAAATCATATCATTGACTGCACATCTCCATGATAGGATCGCTGAAGACAAATGGGTGCATAAGCAAATGTGGTGAAGAAAGCTGATGGTGCCCGGCTGTCAAAGGAGATAGTGTCTGGGGTCTTAAAGGCTTGAAGGTGAACAAGCGGCCATCTAGCTCAGAAGCAAATAAGCCCACATGGAGGAAGCACACCAGCCAGTGCGATCGCGAGGTGCCCAAGGGACCAGGTATAAGGCATCATGCAAAAAAAAAGATATAAGTGTGTGTATGTATGTGTATATATGTGTATATGTATATATGTATGTATATATATGTATATATATATCATATTAAATGAAGGGGGAAGTGCAGAGTGGAGACCCAAGGCCCAAGTGTCGGCCAATGGAGATCCCCTCATAGAGGGGTTTAGGAGAGGAGATGGGTTAATTAGGGTGTGAGGTAGTATCGATGAAGAACACAGCTTTCCCCCAGATCCTGGATGCTTCCTCCCCCCAACTACCATGATCCGAATTCTACCTTGTAGGGCTGGATAGGACAGAGGCTGTACACTGGTACATATGAGGGTTGGAGGTACAGAGAATCCAGGGTGGATGATACCTTCAGGACCAAGGGTGTGGGGGACGATGCTGGGAGAGTGGAGGGTGAGAGGGTTGGAAAGGGGGAACTGATTACAAGGATCCACATGTGACCTCTACCCTGGGAGAGGGACAGCAGAGAAGGGGGGAAGGGAGACTTCGGATAGGGCAAGATATGACAAAATAACGATGTATAAATTACCAAGGGCATATGAGGGAGGGGGGAATGGGGAGGGAGGGGGGAATAAAAAGAGGACCTGATGCAAGGGGCTTAAGTGGAGAGCAAATGCCTTGAGAATGATTGGGGCAGGGAATGTATGGATGTGCTTTATACAATTGATGTATGTATATGTATGGATTGTGGTAAGAGTTATATGAGTCCCTAATAAAATGTAAAAGAAGAAAAGAGAAAAAAATGGTTAGGGCAAAGACTGTACAGATGTGCTTTATACAATTGATGAATGTATATGTATGAACTGTGAAAAGAATTGTATGAGCCCCAATAAATTTTTAAAATAAAAAAAAATAAAAATTTTTAAAAAATTTTAAAAAAAAAAAGAGAATCTCCTCTTAGTTTAGAGCAGGGGATCTTCACCTGTGTGTCCCGACCCCTTTGTGGGTATGGAATGAAAATTTCACAGGGGTGTCGTGACTCATAACAGTAACAAAATTACAGTTATGAAGCTGCAATGAAATCATTTTTAAGGTTGGGGGTGTCACCACTAAATGAGAATCGGTATGAAAATATCATGGCATTAGGAAAGTTGAGAACCACTGCTCTAGTGGAAGTCCCAAATCTAGGTATGAAAGGGCAGGAAAAGAGAGGCGGTCCCCAACAAGATGCATTAGCACAGTGGCTGCAACAATGAGCGCAAGCAGAGAACCACTGTGAGGATGTCACAGGACAGGGCGGCATTTCATTATATTGTGCGTAGAGTTGTTATGAGACATACCCACTCGACGGCACCTAACAACAACAACAAATGGACTTGAGCTTCTAACAGTATGGTGAAATAGACCTTAAGAGAAACTCCTCTAAATTTAAAGCAGGGGTTCTCACCGTGTGGGTCGTGACCTCTTTGGGGCTTAGACGAACCCTTTACAGGGTGGCACTATTCATAACTTGTAACAAAACGAGAGTTACGAAGTAGCAAAGAATATAATTTTATGATTGGGGGTCTACCACTACAAAGGAAACTGTATGAAAGTGTCGTGGATTTAGGAAGGTTGAGAAGCACTGTCCTAGAAGAAGACAAAGATATTGGTAGAGTAGAAGGGCAGCAAAGGAGAGGCAGCCCCTACAATTTGGAATAGCTCAGTGGCTGCAACAATGAGCGCAAGCAAAGAACCACTGTGAGGAATGCACAGGACGGGGCAGCGTTTCAGTACATTGTACATAGAGTTGCTGTGAACCAAAATCCACTCAACGGCACCTAACAACAGCAACAACAGGACTTGGGCGTCTAACAATATACTGAACTACATCTTAAAGAAACACCTCTTAGATAAGAACAGCGGTTCTCAACCTGTGGATCGGGACCTCTTTGGGGGTTGAGATACCCATTCACAGGGGTCGGTATCTTCTTCATAGTAGCAAAATTACAATTATGAAGTAGCAACGAAAATAATTTTATGAATGGATGTTCACCACAACATCAGGAACTTCTTTATAGTGCCAAGGAATTAGGAAGGGTGAGAACCACTGGTTTAGAGCATAGGAAATCTGATGAAATACTGCATATTTTAACACACATGACGTTGGAAAGTAATGGAAATTGGGAGAGGACAGTAGTATCAAATTCCTATGAGTCAGAATTGCTCTATATCATAGAGTAGCTAAGACAATGAGAAGAAATGACAAAGTCAAAGAGCTGAAGAGAAAATTCCATAGGACATGTGGCAACAGCTTTATGCTCTTGTTAGACCCTTGGGGCCTCCCTACCTTATGTTGGCTTTCTTAAGCCCATCCCCACCACTGTGAATAGTCTTCATAAAACTCTCTTTAATTAAACCTTCTGCATGGTTTGTTTTCTGCTGGACCCCTAACAGATATCATTTAATTTTCTTGATTGCAATTCATCTCTAGCATACAGAAATCTTTCAAGAGTTTGTTTTATGTTTTGTTTTCATCCACAATAGCATTTCCTTCCAGATTTGTTTGTCCTTGAAACATGATCAATAGTTCTTTCCTCTCCAATGAAACCCAAGTGATATGCTGCCTGACTGCCTATGAAGTTCATGTGTAGCCTACATGGAGATCCCAACCATTCCCTAGACAAGTGTTTCTCAACCTCCCAAATGCCATGATTCTTTCATACAGTTCCTCATATTGTGTTTACCCCGATCATAAAAATTATTTCATTGCTAATTCTTTATTGTAATTGTGCTACTGCGATGAACCAGGCAACCCCTGTGAAAGTGTCATTGGACCCACAAAGGTGTCGTGACCCACTGGTTGAGATCCATTACCTTAGACCAACGTATGGCCCGAGGGCTGTATAGGGCCCCCCAAATAATCAATAGCTGCCAGCATCACACACCTCACCAATGAGAAGCATTTGGAGCCATCACCTTAGGAGTGAGTTCATTAAATATTTGACCTGTATGGCCCCATGAATGATGTTATCAATCACCACATGGTCCTTGGCAGAAAAACAGGTTTCCAGCTCCTGCTCCAGACCAAAGGTTCCCGAACTTATTCTGCCTACTGCCCTCTTTTCAGAAAAAGAAATTTCTCAGGACCCCTCAGCAATGAAAGAATTTTGGACTATAGCCCACCATCCAGGATAAAACATAGATATCTGCTTTGTAGATCTCTGGATTTTTCTGTGCGCAGTAGGTGGGTGGTGTTGCCCACTTTGGGAAATGAGACTCTAGGAAAATCAGGTGTGTTTTCACTCTCTCTGCAAGAATTTCAGTTGAGGAGCAAGATCTGTCTTGAAAGAAGTGTATCCAGAATGCTCCTTAGAGGCAAGGATGGCTAGACTTCATCTCACATCCTTGGGCATCAGGAGCTATGAGGAGGAACATCATGGAAAAGGCCAGCATGCTTGGTAAAGGGGCGCCCAAAAGGGGAGGACCCTCACCAAGATGGAGGGACACAGTTTCTACAACAACACACTAAAACATAACAATTGTGAGGCTGGCACAGGAGCAGTCAGTGTTTCTTTCGGTTGTATGTAGGGTCCCCACGATTTGAAACCAACTTGACAGCATCCAACAAAACCAGATGTGGAGAAAGCATGGCCTGGTCTGTGTACAGTGGCCCCACCGAGGTTCCTCATCAGTTGTGTTTGAATGGGCCAGGTGCTCTCACAAACCTCCTCTTCAATAGACAACTTAGAATGTTTGCTTTCTGCCCAGGAACCATCCTGAAATTTAAAATGACCATTTGACACTGAGTTGATTGTGATTCATGGTGAGTCATAGGACTTTCAATCGGCATAACCTTTCAGAAACAGATGGCCAGGCTTTTCTTCCAAGGTATTTCTGGGTGCGCTTGAACCTCCTAAGTTTCTGTTAATGGCCAAGTGTTTTAACCATTTGTACTCTCCAGGGATGACTCACAGCTATATTTAACCTTAAAACTGACATCTCTCCTCTCTTTGGAAAGCCATGGCAATTGTTCTGTTTCAGTAGATTTACCTTCTTTAAATATAGGAATGACATATACTTCTACCACCTCACAGAAAATGTCAGAAACTCGTAGCTCTCATTTAATAATGGCGTGGGTGATTACATATTGGGCTGCTAATCCCAAAGCCAACAGTTCAAAACCACCAGCCACTCTCAGGGAAAAACATGAAACTTTCCAGTCCTATAAAGTTACAATCTCAAATACCCACAGGAGCAGTTGGACCCTGTCCTATAGGTAGAACTCAGGTCATGGGGAGTCAGAGTGGATTCGATGGCAGTGAGTTTGGTTTGGTATTTGGACTCCCCTCCTACCACAATAGCTCACAATTACTAAGTGCATGTTATGTACGAGTGTTCTAAGCATTGCATGTACATTCACTCATTTCATCCCACTGGTGGTGGTGGGGGTGAAGCATTAGAACTGCTAACCAGAAGTTGGTGGTTCAAACCCACCAGCTGTTCTTCGGGATCAAGTTGGGGCTGTCTGAGCTCATAATGATTTTCAGGGTCGGACGTTTACAGGGACAGTTATTACTTTATCCTGCTGAGTTGCTATGAGTCTGAATGAACTCAAGAGAAGTGGGGTTTTGGTGACTTTTGCAACCCCTTTAAGAGGAGCGCTGGCGGGGCAATAGAGAAGCCCTTGACTATTTACCACTAGCTCAGCGCAACCCTCGGCAGCATCCCATGAGAATAATGCGTCAATTTGCTCCAGTATCAGTCACAGCCTATGGGAACGCCTATAGAATGGTTCCACTCTGTCCTCCAGGCTCACTATGAGTTGGAATCGAGTGACCCATTGGTAGTACATCAGCTTCCGTCTATAGGTGAGGACACGAATGCACAGAGAGGTGAAGCCATCTGGCCCAGGGGTAATCAGGTTATCCAAGGGGGAGTTGGAATTTAAATCCCAGCAGACCAGCCTCAGAGACTACAGGCTTAGCTCTACCGTCTGCTGATATCTGGACTAAGAGTGGTTGGATTTTGCCTCCTTTTCCCTACACATCATCTCCACTGTCCCCTATCAAGCAAAATTAGCTTGAGCATTGAACAGGCACCCTCCAGCCCTGCCCGATTGCAAACGTGCAGGTTAGAAAAGGATGGGGAGATCCCTGGGCTGTTTTAGCTGCCACCTCTACTCCCACTGCGCCAACACACCCACAACGAAGTCAGAGAAAGAATTCTTGGCCTTGTAACCACTCCTCAGCCCTGACACCTTGGAGGGATCCAAAGCCACTCTCTTGGACACCCACTCGACTGCTACCTGGGAACTTCCCTTGGAGCACTTGGGGACAAAGGAGAGGGAGCACGCCTGCAATGTAATTAACATCATGACAACTTGTTCCCCCCTTGGAGAATGACACCATTAGCTGCTTCAATTGTGCATGAAATGTAAATTACACGACTCAGGGGTATCACATCTGAGCAGCCATGATGCTAAGTGACGAGGCTCTCCATCGAGCAGCCCCTCCCCAAGCAGCAGGAACTAAGAAACCCAAGCCCCGAGGCCGACAGCTGAGACCGAGGTCCTATGGTCTTTGAGTGTGCCTGCTCCACAGAGCCCACAAGGGAGGATCATTCCGGGTGGCCCTGGATGCCAGGCTGGGATGTTCCAGCCACCTGCTGTCATCACCCTGGACCTCCCATTTTCTCTAAAGGGAGTCGATTGCTGGACAGCACTCTTTCCTCCCTATCTCTCAGAAAATTAGGAAAAAGGGGTGGTGGCTGTGGTTGTGGTAATATCCTTCTTGCTAAGGAGTTTTGGTGATGCTGTGGGTTAAGCATCCCGCTACTAATCTCAAAGCCAGCAGTTCAAACCCACTAGCTGCTCTGAGAGGCAGAAAGATGAGGCCGTCTGACAATGGACAAATTTATAGTGTCAGAAACCCACAGAGGTAGATCCAAACTCGTCCCCCAGATTACTTCCATATCCATTCTGCCTCCCATTCATTACTCTGTCTGGCTCAAATTATTCCGTGTTCACTCCCTGGCCAGCTCCCCACATTTCCCTACCCCCTTTCACCACGAACTCTCTGGACACTACTCGAAATCAGCTTGAGACACTGGATCAGCCACACTTCTTTGTGGCCCATGAAAGAACTTTCCAAAACCTCATGTCACAAGCAGGTCCACTTGCTTTTATAGAAGAGGCATAGGCGAAATTGTATGTGTCCACCTTGAGAGGGGCAAGCACCACCATGTACAATTAGTAGGTGACCACCAGTGTGTCACTTTTGTGGTCACTACACATCTCCTTTGGGGATCCATTTGCCCCTCTCCTAGCACCCTGATCCCTGGTGCCATGGTTAGACTGGGATGGGAAATCCCTGTGCTCAACCAGGAAATTCCAGGTGGAATCAGAGTCACTTTCCCCTTTGCAGAGCCTCTGTGAGGACCAGGAGTTTGGAAACACAGCCTAAATCTGCAGTAGGATAAATTTAAGAAATGATCACGCATTTACCCTAATGTCAACTGTACAAATCCCACAAACAACCTTCAAATGCCCTGCCACTGAGCAGAGCCAAAAGCAGGAAGAGCCAAAACCTACATATGGGTACAGGAAGACCTCTGGAAGGTGTCCCTGTGGGGGGCCGGGGAAGGGGGAGAGTGGAGATGAGGAGGCTCGGGGGCTAACGCTCAGGCTGGGAAAGAGCCAGAGTTCCTAGTTCGACTCTCTCTTTGTCTCTCTGCCTAACCACCCACCTCCCACCCAGTCCAGGAAATTCTTTGAACAGGGCCCACAGGGTCAGAGGTGAGAGCTGGCAGCTCCTGTTACTACCCTGACTTGGGAAACCTCCCTCATTCTGGAAATCCATATATTTTCTTGGGCTTTGATCAAGACCCAGGTCAAGCCTCCCCTCCCCCTTTTCTCACAGAGGCACTTGGTCAGAATGGCAAATAGCCCTCAACTGTGCCATGCACTCCGCCTCTTCATTCCCTGTTCCCTTCAAACCATCTGCTGCAAAAAATCACAAAACAGCCCGATGGAGGGCAGGTCGGTGCTTCTTTTTCAGACTTCCCTCTCGTTCTTTCTCTGGTCGCATCATCATTCCAGGTACAGCAAACCCATTACTGTCCAGTCAATTCCAACTCATGGAGACCCTATGTAAGTTTTCCAACATTGTCCAACATTACTGGAACAGACAGCCTCATCGTTTTCCTTGAAGCAGCTGATGGTTTGAACTGTCAACTTTGAGCTAGCAGTTCAACATTTACATGACATCCCTTCAGAGTGGTGAGTCATAGTCTGCAGACACCGTGGGCAAGAATCATTGTTCTGGCTTATTTTCATAAGGTGGGATTCTATGTAGGCAGGTGTGACGCAGGTGTAACTGGAAATCGACTTGATGGCAACAAACAACAACACTGATGTCATTGTTTCGGGACTTGGGAACTGAGACCTATGAGGCATGGAGCTAAGTAACAGCTACTTCAGGTTTGTTAGGTACTTCATTGCTGAGCTCTGTTCTAGATACTGGGAATACAGCTAGAAGGAAGGTGGCATCTCTGTTCCTGGGGTTGAGAGATGAGAGGGTTTGGGAAACTTCCTGTCCTGTTAGTAGTGGGTGTAGACATTGTTTCTGCTGTTAGATGTCATTGAGTCAGTTCCAACCCCTAGTCACCCTATGGATAATAGCACGAAACACCACCCTGTCCTGCACCATCCTCTCAATTGTTGTTATGTTTGAGCCCCTTGTTGCAGCCACTGTGTCAATCCATTGGCCGAAGTTCTTCCTCATTTTCACTGCCTCTCTGCTTCACCAAGCAGGACGTCCTTCCTCCTCCAGGGACTGGTCTCTCCCTAACAGTATGTCCAAGGTAGGTGAGGGAAAGCCTCACCATCCTGGCTTCTAAGGAGTATTCTGGCTGTACTTCTAACCCACATTTGTTTGTTCTTTGGCAGTTCATAGTACTTTCAATATTCTTCACCCGCCTCCCAATTCAAATGCATTGATTCTTCTCTGGTCTTCCTTTTCAATGTCCAACTTTCACGTGCATAGAAGGCCATCGAAAATATGACTAAGATGGCTTTAGTCAGGTGCATCTTAATGTAACATTCTTGCTCTTAAACACTTTGAAGAACACTTTTGGAAGAGTTCTCTGGCGGCAGCCCCCGGCCCCTTTAAGGGTGAGGAGGATGGGCGCACAGGTGGAAGCCCATGGCCCCTTTAAGGCTTGGCCTATTTGTTAGCAGCTGGAGCCTATTGAGAACATGACAGGAGGCCAGCCAGCAGTTCCTATAGAGGTCAAGGGCTCAGGAGCTGAGCGAGCCAAGCTCTGAAGGCTGTGAGCCAGCTTCGGAGCCGCACTGCCTCCATGGGCCATAATGACCTGATGCGCAAGGCCTAGGATTTCAAAGACCAGCTGTGGTCTGTGCTGCCTTCCTGCCCCTTCCCAGACTCCTGCCCACCATGTAGGGCCTTGCCACCATGACCCCTGATGTGGGTCTGCAACCCACCAGGCACCTGGCCAGCCACCAGGATCCCTGCCCTTCCCAGCTGACCCACCCAGGACCACACTCCAGACCTCCTGCCCCCACCCTGAGCCTGCTCACCACCAAGACTCTGCCCTGGGCCCGCTGCCCACCCAGGAACCTGCATCAGGGACCTTGCCAACCCTGGGTCCAGTCCAGGCCGGGCACACACCTGGGATCCCTGTTCCAGGTCCCTGCCCACCTGGGTCTGGGCCTGCCACAAAGACCCTGCCCGAGGCCCTATGCCTACCCAGGAAACACCCCCTGCCCAGCTAGCCCCTGGGTCATCTGGGCACTGCCCCAGGCCCCCTGCCTGCCCAAGACCTTGTGTTAGCCTGACTGGCCATGGAGGATGGAGAGGAAGAGGGACCCTGCCCAGGCCCCTGCACCCCATCCCACTTGGGATGCCCTGGGTTGGCCCAGCCCCAAAGGTGGCTCCCTTTCCCCAGGCCCACATACCCAGAACTCCATTGGGCCCACTGCTTACCTGAGGCCTCCCCATCAAGGGCTTGGGATATGAAACCCTAGCCTGGGATGGGCACCTAGCTTGCTAGAGCCCCATGCCATTCTCCTTAAGCCCCAACTACTTATGATCCCTAGAAAGTGCCTGTGGGGGCCCTTGTTGAGTCACACTCTGGCTGTAAGGGGCTAGGCTGTAGCTCTTGAAACTTGTCTTCTCCATTCTGAACCTTTAGGACATTGGTCCTTCCACAGGGCAGTTCTACAGAAGTGGCAGGGAACTCTATTCCCGAGTGGAGTTGGCCAGGTTTGAGTGGGGGGTGCCCTGGCAGGGACCCCAACTTGGGAGAACAGCCCATCTCCCCTTTCTCTTTCCCAACTGCAAAAAAAGAAAAAAAGAAAGAGATCTCAAAGAGCAGATTTACCCAATACAATACATCCCTTCAGTTCTTGACCGGGGCTCACATGATCATTTATTGTGGACTCCAGAAAGAAGATAGCCCTGATCACTTCAGACTTTTCTCCATTTATCATGATCATGTTGTAGATGACAGGGTCATAATTACATATAAATATGTCCCTGGGACCCAGCTCCTGGGGAGTCCCAAACTTCTTGATGTAAAGAAAATAAGAGAGAGCAAACAAGCACTCTGAGCTCTTGGTTGGAAGGACAGTCCTTTGTGAATAGAGAGCTGCAAGGATATTGGAGTTCCTGAAGGGGTACAAACAGTTCCACACACTACTATTTAACAAATCATTTGCCGTTGGAACTCACCCAGGGACACCATGGAGGAAAGGCCTGGCAACCTGCTTAAAGCCTATAGTCTTGAAAGTCTTATGCAATGTACACATGGGGACATCATTTGTCAGAATCAACTCTCTCATGCCTGTTTTTGTTTGGGGCGAGGAGCTATTAGAAGCAGTGGGGTATAATGTTGAATCCCTAAAAAGGAAGGATTTGGTCACCATTAAAGTGACTTCTGACCAAATTACTAACAATCATAGGGACTTTTGTGGGAGAAAGATGAGGATTTCTACTGCTGTAAATATTTCATGTCAAAACCCACAGACAGTTCTCCCCTGTCCTATACAGTCGCTGACTTGCTGTCAACTGGATGGCACTAAGATAGCACCTATCTGCTGAAAGGTTGCCATGCGGCAGGACTTGTGCCAAGTCCATTATGGTAATGCCTATGATCTTTGTGGGAGACAAAGCCTTGCTTATGTTTAATGTCTCTGTTGTCAGATCGCTCCATTGTCCAGTCCTGGCTCTATGTCCTTCTAGCTCCATGACCTGGGACAAATCATTGAACCCCTTTTGCGCTGCTGTGTGTAGAAGGGAAGTGAAAAATAGTGCTTAGGTTGTGTGTTCGAGGTTGAGATTGAATGCATCAATAGATAGAAAGACCTTGTTGTTGTTGTTAGTCTCCAGTAAGTCAAATTTGACTCCTTTTGACCGTAGGTCTGATAAGACAAATCACTGCCAGAACCTATGCCATCTTCCTGGCCATCGGCAGGTTTGAAGTCATTGTTGCGGTTATGGTGCCAGTCCGTGTCATGAAGAGTTTCCCCAGATCCACATGATGTCCTCTTCTCACAACTGGTCTTTCCTAACGACATGACCAAAATCAGCATGACAAAAATTTGCCATTCTCTCTTCTAGGAACATTCTGTGAAGAGTGTCCTGGCTCAATTTCCTCCAGGACAGATTTGCTCATTCTCCTGGCCACACACAGTATACTCCACACACAATACCACACACACATCAATGACATTCAAATGCCTCAATCCTTCTGAGAATCCTGGTCCTCACTGTTTTCCCCATTAGAAACTCCATTTCTCGCAGCTTGCTTCAGATCTGCTGAAGTGGAATCTGAGTTTCTGTTAGGCCCCAAGGGCATTTTATTTGTGTGCCTGCTAGAAGCACGGCTGGGGAACAACGTCTGGCCCATAGTAAGTGCTTTATAATTATTGGTTGTGATCAGTGCCATTATTTATTACTCCATCTAATCTTTCCAGCACACTCACAGGTCAGGAAACCAAGATTCTCAGCCTGTCAGTGCCTTTGCTGAGGCTACCCCTCAGGAGAGGGCAGGGGCTCCATGCAAACCGAATATAGGATCAGGCCAACATTTGGATCACTCTGAATGGAGACACAGTCAATGCTCATTAACCAGTCACTGCCCATTGCCTTTGTCACCCAACCCTTATTAACCGTGACTCTGCTTGCTGTGTATGGATTTCCCTATGGATTCTGCATATTTTATATCAATCTCATTATGGTCTGACATGTTTCACTCAGCAGAAGGTGTTCAAGGTCCCTGCATAGTGTAGCATGTTCCAAAACATCATTCCTTTTTAAAGGCTGAATAATATTCCATTGTATGACTTAGATATTGTTTGGTTTATCCATTCTTCGGGCCCCCGGCACTTTGGTAATAGTCACCTTTCAACTATTGTGGGTAGTGCTGCAGTAAACTTGTATACCACTATCTCTTTGAGTCTCTGTTTGTTATTCTTTGAGGTATATGCTTAGATGTAGAATTGTGAGGTGGTCAAAGATTTCCTCTTCCTTGGATCCATGTTCAACGCTCATGCAAGCAGCAGTCAAGAGCTTAAAAAATGCATTGCATTGTATTGGCTAAATATTCACAAGACCTCTTTAGAGTATTGAAAAGCAGGGATGTTATTTTGAGAACTAAGGTGCATCTGACACAAGCCATAGTATGTTCAAACACTTCCTATGCATGCAAAATTTGGAGATTAAATAAGGCAGGCCAAAGAAGAATCGATGCATTTGAATTATGGTGCTAGGAAAAAAGAACCATAGAAAGTACTATGGACTACCAGAAGCACCAATAAACTTGTCTTGGAAGAAGCACAGGCCAAATGCTCCTTAGAAGTAAGGATGGCCAGATTTTGTCACCCTTTGGACATGTACTTTCAACATGTTGTCAGGAGAGACCAGGCCCAGGAATAGGACATCATGCTTGGTAAAGTGGAAGGGCAATGGAAAAGAGGGAGGCTCTCATTAGATGGATGGACATGGGGGCTGCAGTAATGGGCTCAAACATAAGAACAATTGTGATGAGGGTACCGGGTTGCGTTGTGTTCTGTTTGACATAGGGTTGTTATGAGTGGGAACCAACAGGACCGACCCTAACAACAATAGTAAATCTCTGACTTGTTAAGAAGAAACAAGCATTTTTCATTTCCTCTATGAGCCAGGCACTGCGAAGACCCTGAAGGTCCAGATAGAAACAGCACTTGGCCCCTACCCATGATGGGTTCCCAGGCTAGGGGTGAGGCAGCAGATCTCCACTTTTGGATGAGACCTATGCAGCCCCCTTGGGGTTCCAGTGTGTGCTGGAGAGACTCCAGTTAACTTTGCCTTTCTCTATACCCGCCTTTAGGGAAGTGGAAGAACTTTAGAATAAAGCATCCTCTGAGATTTCTGTTGCACAATTAGACAAAAGGAAACCAATGGTGGCTAAAGAGAGCGAACAGAGAATCCAGAGCTGTGTCTGGGTCCTTGGCCATGCAGCTATCAATCAGCACAGTTGAGTTCAGGAATCAGGAAGCGAAGATCCTCAATATCTGGATCCAGTAGGTATAGAAGGCATAGCTTCAAAGATAAAGAAGGATAAGCCCTCTTTCGCTTTCAGGAGGAACTCACCCAGGGAGAACTCATTCAGGTGGGACTGCACTAAAGCCTTAGAACTAGGAGGGTCCATAGGAGCATGTTTACTGCCAGAATGGTGCCTTCCCATTCAAGAGCTTCTATCATATTGCGGCTCATAAATGGTCTTTGCCAAGTGCCTTGGTTCTTTTGCTGTGACTTCTGTGGCATCACTTGAACTCTCCATCCACTCCAGCCAGGAGCAGTGGCAGGAAAAATCTATTAGGGAGAAGTGAGAGAGTGAGCTAGGAGATATTCCGTACACAGCTTGCCGTCTCCTTCAGCAAAGGCCCTGTGGGGTGGGGACTTAACTTTTCTGATTCTCTCCTATTAGAAGTCAACACGGAGCTAAAGAAGCATGAATGAAAGAAATCAGGATAATGAGCTGACAGCTTTTCCATAAGGAAATAATAGCCAGAAGGGCTCCAAGTTGGGATGAGGCATGGTGGGGAGGGGAACACACGTGCTGCTACCAAGAGGAAAGTGAGGAGCAAGAGACCAGCAGAGGCCAGTCAAAGCCATCTCCAATAACATTTCCCCAACAGGCTATTTTCCTCTCTCCACTCTAAACACGTCAGCCTTCACCTCCACCAAGCACCGAAACCCCCCATTCCTCCCACCAAATGGTCCAGGTTGCTATGGGAACTATGGGAGTAGTAAGTGGTTCCCGCTATTACTACCTACCTCCCTGATTTCAGAAGCAAAAAGTTTTATGACTGGGGGTCCACCACTACATTGGGAACTGTATGAAAGGGTCATGAAATTAGGAAGGTTGAGAACCACTGTCTGAGAGGAAGACACAAATGTTGGTATAGTAGAGGAGCAGCAAAGGAGAGGCAGCACCCACAAGTTGGAATAGCACAGTGGCTGCAACACAAAGCACAAGCAAGGAAGCACGGTGAGGATGGCACAGGGCAGTGTTTCATTATATTTGCATAGAGTTACTCTGAGCTGAATCCCACTCTATGGCACCTAAATACAATAACAAAGACTTGTGCTTCTAACAATGTGTTTAAATATATCTAAAGAAAAATTGTTCATAGTTTAGATCAGCGGTTCTCAACCTGTGTGCCAGGACCCCATTTAGGTGATGAATGACCCTTTCACAGGGGTGTCCCAGTACATAATGGTAGCAAAATTACAGTTATGAAGTAGTAATGAAAATAAATTTATGATTGGGGGGTATGCACTACATCAGGAATGGTATGAAAGGGTTGTGGAATTAGGGAGGTTGAGAACCACTGGCCTAAAGGAAGACAGAAATCTTGGTAGAGTAGAAAGCCAGCAAATGAGAGGCAGACCCCCAAATGATGGATTAGCAGAGTGGCTACAACAATGAGCGCAAGCAAAGAGCCACTGTGAGTATTGCATAAGTGGTGGCAGCATTTCATTATATTGTGCGTAGAGTTGCTGTGAGCCAAAACTACTGGACAGCACCTAACAATAATAACTACAGGACTTGTGCTTCTCACAATATGGTGACGTAGATCCTAAGAGAAACTACTGTTAGTTTAGAGCAGCGATTCTCAACCTGTGGGTCGCGACCCCTCTGTGGGGGGGGGTCAAATGACCCTTTCACAGTGGAGGCCCAATTCATAACTACAGCAAAATTAAAGTTGCGAAGTAGCAATGAAAATAATTTTACGATTGGGGGTTCATCACTACATGAGGAAATGTATGCAATGGTCATGGCATTAGCATATTTGAGAACCACTGCCCTAGAGGAAGACACAAATCTTGATACATTCGAGGGGCAGCAAAAGAGAGGCAGCACTCCAAAGTTGGATTAGTACAATGGCTGAAACAATGAGCACAAGCAAAATAACCACTGTGAGGATCGCACAAGATGGGGCCGGGTTTCATTATATTGTGCATACAGTTGCTATGAGCCAACACACACTAAAAGGCACCTAACAATAAAAAACAGGACTTGTGGTTCGAAGAATATTCTGAAATGGACGTTAAGAGAAACTCCTATTAATTTAGAACATTGGTTCTCAAACTGTGTGTCGTGACACCTTTGAGGAGACTAATGAATCTTTCACATGGGTGGCCTGATTCATAACAGAAGCAAAATTACAGTTATGATGTAGCCATGAATATATTTTATGGTTGGGATGTCACCACTACATGAGGAACGATGTGAAATGGTAGAGGCATTCAGAAAATTAAGAACTACTGCTCTAGAGGAAGACACAAATCTGTGTATAGAAGGGCAGGAAAAGAGGCAGTGACCAACAAGATGGATTGGCACAGTGGCTGCAACAATGAGCATGAGCAAAAGAACCACTCTGAGGAAGGCACAGGACGGGAAAGCATTTCATTACACGGTGCATAGAGTTGGTATGAGCCAAAACCCACTCAAAGGCAGCCAAAAACAACAGGACTTGTGCCTCTAACAATATGCTGAAGTAGACCTTAAAAGAAACTGCTCTTAGTGTAGAGTAGCAGCTCTCAAACTGTGGATCACAAAGTTTTAAGGGGGAGGAATGACCATTTCACATGGGTGGCCTGATTCATAACAGTAGTAAAATTATAGTTATGAAATAACAAGGAAAATAATTTGATGATTGGGGGGTGTCACCAGTACAAGAGAAATGGTGTGAAAGAGTCGTGGCATTAGGAAGGTAGAGAACCACTGCCCTAGAGAAAGACATAAATCTGGGTACAGTAGAAGGGCAGCAAAAAAGAGGCAACCCAAAGCAAGATGGAACACGACAGTGGTTGTAACAATCCGAGCAAGCAAAAGAACCACTGTGAGGATGGCACAGGACAGGACACCTTTCCACCATATTGTTCTTAGAGTAGCTGTACGTCGAAAGCTATGCGACAGAATCTAACAACAATAACTACGGGATTTGTGCTTCTAACAATAGGGTGAAATAGATATTAAGAGAAACTCCTCTTAGTTTAGACCAGCAGTTTTCAATCTGTGAGTCGCGACCGCTTTTGGCGGTCAAATGACCCTTTCACAAGTATGACCCGATTCATAACTGTAGGACAATTACAGTTACAAAGTAACAATGAAATTAATTTTATGATGTGAGTCACCACTACATGAGGAACTGTATGAAAGGGTCATGGCATTAGGAAATTTGACAACCACTGCCCTAGAGGAAGACACAATTCTTGGTACAGTACAAAGGCCACAAAAAAGAGGCAGCTACCCAAAAGTTGGTTTAGCACAGTGGCTGCAACAATGAGCGCAAGTGTAAGAACCACTGTGGCATAGGACGGGAAAGTGTTTCTTTGCATTGTGCATAGAGTTGTTATGAGCCAAAACCCAGTCAATGGTACCTAACAACAGAACTGCTGCATCTACAAATATGCTGAATTCTATCTTAAGAGAATCTCCTCTTAGTTTAGAGCAGAGGATTTTCACCTGCGTGTCACAACCCCTTTGTAGTGTGGAATGAAAATTACACAAGGGTGTCATGATTCATAACAGTAACAAAATTACAGTTATGAATGTGCAATGAAAATAATTTTATGGTTGGGGGTCACCACTAAATGAGAATCAGTATGAAAAGAAAATGGCATTAGGAAAGTTGAGAGCCACTGCTCTAAAGGAAGACCCAAATCTTGGTACAGAAGGGCAGGAAAAGAGAGGCAGTCCCCAACAAGATACATTAGCACAGTAGCTGAACATAATCAAAGAACCACAATGAGGAGGGCACAGGACAGGGAGGCGTTCCTTTATAATGTGCATAGAGTTGCTATGAGACACACCCACTCTACGGCACCTAACAACAACAACAAATGGACTTGAGCTTCTAACAGTATGGTGAAGCAGACCTTAAGAGAAACTCCTCTGAATTTAGAGCGGCAGTTCTCAACATGTGGGTCGTGACCAATTTGGGGCTTAGACGAACCTTTTACAGGGTGGCACTATTCAAAACAGTAGCAAAACTAGAGTTATGAAGTAGCAAAGAATATAATTTTATGATTGAAGGTCTACCACTACATTGGAAAGTGTTGTGGAATTAGGAAGGTTGAGATCACTGTCCTAGAGGATGACACAAATATTGGTACAGTAGAAGGGCAGCAAAGGAGAGGCAGCCCCTACAATTTGGAATAGCTAAGTGGCTGCAACATAGAGCCCAAGCAAAGAACCACTGTGAGGAATGCACAGGATGGGTCAGCATTTCAGTACATTGTACATAGAGTTGCTGTCAGCCAAAACCCACTCGATTGCACCTAACAACAGCAACAACAGGACTTGGGCGTCTAACAATATACTGAACTACATCTTAAAGAAACACTTCTTAGTTTAGAGCAGCGGTTCACAACCTGTGGATCAGGACCTCTTTGGGGCTTGAGCTACCCATTCACAGGGGTTGGCCTCTTCTTATTAGTAGCAAAATTACAGGTATAAAGTAGCAACAAAAATAATTTTATGAATGGATGTTCACCACAACATCAGGGACTTCACTATAGTGCCAAGGAATTACGAAATTTGAGAACCACTGGTTTAGAGCATAGTAAATCTGATTAAATACTACCTATTTTAACACGAATGAAGTTGGAAAGTACTGGAAATTGGGAGAGGACAGTAGTATAAAATTCCTATGAGGTAGAATTGCTCTACATCATAGAGTAGGTAAGACAATGAGAAGATATGAAGTCAAAGAGCTTTAGAGGAAATTCCATAGGACACGTGGCAACAGCTTTATGCTCTTGTTAACCGCTTGGGGCCTCCCTATCTTTTGTTGGTTCCCTTAACCCCATCCGCACCACTGTGAACAGTCTTCATTAAACTCTCTTTAATTAAAACATCTGAATGGTTTGTTTTCTGCTGGACCCCTAACAGATATCATTTAATTTTCTTGATTGCAATTCATCTCTAGCATACAGAAATCTTTCAAGAGTTTGTTTTATGTTTTGTTTTCATCCACAAAAGCATTTACTTCCAGATTAGTTTGTCCTTGAAACAAGATCAATAGTTCTTTCCTCTTCAACGAAACCCAAGTGCTACACTGCCTGAATGCCTATGAAGTTCATGTTTTCCTACATTGAGATCCCAACCATTCCCTACACCAGTGTTTCTCAGCCTTCCTAATGCCGTGACTTTTTCATATATTTCCTCAGTTTGTGGTGACACCTGACCACAGAATTATTTCATTTCTAATTCATCACTGTAATTTTGTTACTGTGATGAATCAGGCCACCCCCGTGAAAGTCTCATTCGACCCCCAAAGAAGTCGTGACCCACCAGTTGAGATCCACTACCCTAGACCGTTTGGCCCGAGGGCTGTATTTGGCCCCCCAAATCATCAATAGCTGCCAGCATCACACATCTCACCAAAGAGAAGCAAAGAGAAGCATTTGAACTCACCTTAGGGGTGAGTTCATTAAATATTTGACCTGTATGGCCCCATGAATGACATTATAAATCCCATGATCCTTGGCAGAAAAACAAGGTTCCAGCTCCTGCTCTAGACCAAAAGTTCCGAAACTTATTCTGCCTACTGCCCTCTTTTCAGAAAAAGAAATTACTCAGGGACCCCTGGTAATGAAAGAATTTTGTACTATAGCTCACCATCCAGGATAAAATGTAGATATCTGCTTTGTAGATCCCTGGATTTTTCCATGCCAAGCAGATGGTGGTGTTGCCCACTGTGGGAAACGAGACTCTAGGTAAATCAGGTTTGCTTTCACTCTCTGTGCAAGAATTTCAGTTGAGGAGCAAGATCTGTCTTGAAAGAAGTGTATCCAGAATGCTCCTTAGAGGCAAGAATGGCTAGAATTTGTCTCACATACTTGAACATCAGGAGCTATGAGGAGCAACATCATAGAGAAGGCCATCATGCTTGGTAAAGGGGCACCAAAATGAGGAAGGCCCTCACCAAGATGGATGGACAGTTTCTGCAGCAATAGTCTAAAATATAACAATTTTTGAGAATGGCACAGGAACAGGAAGTGTTTCTTTCGGTTGTACAAAGAGTCGCTGCGAGTTGAAACCAACTTGACAGCATCCAACACAACTAGATGTGGAGAAAGCATGGCCTGGTCTGTGTACAGTGACCCCAGCGAGGCTCCTCGTCCATTTTTGTATTTAAATGGGCCAGGTGCTCTCACAAACCACGTCTTCAAAAGACAACTTAGATTTTTTCTTTCATCCCAGGAACCATTCTGAAATTTAAAATGACCATTTGACACTGAGTTGATTGTGATTCATGGCAATTCATAGGATTTCCAATGGGCATATCCTTTCAGAAACAGATGGCCAGACGTTCTTCCAAGGTATTCTTGGTGCGCTTGAGCCTCCTACGTTTCTGTTAATGGCCAAGTGTTTTCACCATTTGTACTATCCAGGATTGACTTCCAGCTCTATATATCCTTAAAATTGACATCTCTCCTCTCTTTGTAAAGTCATGACCATTGCTCTGTTTCAGTCGATTTTCCGTATTCAAATATAGAAATGACAAATAATTCTACCACCTCACAGAAAATGTCAGAAACTCGTTGCTCTCATTTAATAGTGGCGTGGGTGATTACATATTGGACTGCTAATCCCAAAGTCAACAGTTCAAAACGACCAGCCACTCTCAGGGAAAAAGATGAGGCTTTCCACTCCTACCAAGTTACAGTCTCAAATAACCACAGGAGCAGTTGGACCCTGTCCTATAAGGTAGAACTCAGGTCATGGTGAGTCAGAGTGGACTGGATGGCAGTGAGTTGGTTTGGTTTTTGGACTCCCCTCCTACCATAATATCTCACAATTGCTAAGTGCATGTTATGTACTAGTGTTCTAAGCATTGCATGTACATTCACTAATTTCATCCCACAGGTGTGGTGTGGGTGAAGCATTAGAAATGCTAAGCAGAATGTCAGTGGTTCAAATCCACTAGCTGTTCTTCGGGATCAAGATTCGGCTGTCAGCTCTCATAAAGATGTTCAGGGTTGGACATCTGCCGGGAAAGTTATTACTTTATCCTGCCGAGTTGCTATGGGTCTGAATGAACTCAAGAGCAGTGGGGTTTTGGTGGCTTTTGCAACCCTTTTAAGAGGAGCGCTGGTGGGGCAATAGAGAAGCCCTTGACTATTTACCACAAGCTCAGAAAAACCCTCAGCAGATTCCCTTGAGAATGATGCATCAATTTTCTCCAGGACAAGTCACAGCTTAGAGGAACACCTTGGAATGGTTCCACTCTGTCCTGCAGGCTCACTATGAATTGGAATTGACTGACCCATTGGTAGTGAGTGCATCAGCTCCCGTCTATTGGTGAGAACATGAATGCACAGAAAAGTGAAACAATCTAGCCCAGAGGTGACCAGGTTATCAAAGGAGAAGCTAGCATTCATATCCCAGCAGACCAACCTCAGAGACTACAGGCTTAGCTCCACCCTCTGCTGATGTCTTGACTACAAATGGTTGGATTTTGCATCCGTTCCCCTACACATCATCTCCACTGTCCAATATCGATCAATGTTAGCATGAGAACTGAAGAGTCACACTCTAGCCCTGCCCAATCCCACACGTACAGGTGAGAAAAAAATGGTGAGACCACTGGGCAGTTTTAGCTGCCACCTCTACTTCCACCACTTCAATTCACGCAAAAAGAAGTCAGAGAAAGCATTTTTGGCCTTTCCACCACTCCTTAGCCCTGACACCTTGGGGCCTGTCCACTCTCTTGGACACCCACAAGACGGCAACCTGGGAACTTCCCCTGGGGCACTTGGGGAAAAAGGAAAGGGCACACGCCTGCAATGAAATTCACACTGTAACAACTTGTTTCCCCCGTGGAGAATGACACCATTAGCTGCTTCAATTGTGCATGAAATATAAATTACATGACTCAGAGGTATCATGTCAGAGCAGCCATGATGATAAGTGATGAGGCTCTCCATCGAGCAGCCCTGTCCCACCAGCAGGTCCAAAGAAACCCAAGACCCGAGGCTGACAGCTGAGAACGAGGTTCTGTGGTCTTTGAGTGTGCCTGCTTCATAGAGCCCACAAGGGAGAATCTTTCCGGGTGACCCAGGATGCCAGGCTGGAATGTTCCAGCCATCTGCTGTCATCACCCTGGACCTCCCATTTTCTTTAAAGGGAGTCGAATGCTGAACAGTACTCTTTCCTTCCCTAACCCCCAGAAAAGTAGGAAAAAGGTGGTGGTGATTGTGGTAATATCCTTCTTGCTAAGGAGATTTGGTGATGCTGTGGGTTAAGCATCTCACTACTAATCACAAGGCCAGCAGTTCAAACCCACTAGCTGTTCTGAGAGGGAGAAAGATGAGGCCGTCTGACAATGGACAAATTTATGGTGTCAGAAACCCACACAGGAAGTTCTACTATTTCCTCTAGGATTGCTATGCATCTGAATTGGCTGGATTCACCAGAAGTAGGTTTTGCTTCTTCGGAGTGTATTTGTACATGTGTGTGTACATGTGCGTGTGCGTGCCTGTGAGTGTGTGTGTCTGCATTTTCGCTTATGTGGTTTGGAAGCCCAGAGCAGGCAGACTGAGGCTGCATAGGAAGCAGTTGAGAAGAGAGAAGGGTGAGATCCTTCAAGAGGTAGATAGATCCAAACTCATTTCCCAGATCCCTTCTATATTCATTCTGCCTCCCATTCATAACTCTTTCTGGCTCAAATTACTCCGTATTCTCTCCCTAGCTAGCGCCCCGCAGCTTTCTACCCCATTTCACCACTAGATCTCTGGACACTACTCTAAATCAGCTTGAGATACTCAATGATTGATGAGCTGCTGAAGGATTGGATCAGCCACCCTTCTTTGTGTCCATGAAAGAACTTTCCAAAACCTCATGTCACAAGCAGGTACCCTTGCTTTTAGAGCATAGGCTAATTTGTATGTTTCCACCTTGAGAGGGCCAAGCACCACCATGTACAATTAGTAGATAACCATAAGTGTGTCACTTTTGTGGTCACTACACATCTCCTTTGGAGGACCCATTTGCCCCTCTCCTAGCACCGTGATCCCTGGTGCCATGGCTAGACTGGGATGGGACATCCATGTGCTCAACTAGGAACTGCCAGGTGGAATCAGAGCCACTGCCCCCTCTGCAGAGCCTCTGTGAGGACCGGGAGTTTGGAAACACAGCCTAAAGCTGCGGGAGGAGAATTTTAGGAAATTATCACGCATTTATCCTAATGACAACTGTACAAAGCCCACAACCACCCTACAAATGCCCTGCCACTGAGCAGAGCCAAAAGAAGGAAAAGCCAAAATCCACATATGGGTACAGGAAGACCTTTGGAAGGTGTCCCTGTGGGGGGCCGGGGAAGCGGGAGTGTGGACTTGAGGAGGCAAGGGCTCAGGCTGGGAAAGAGCCAGGATGCCTGTCGACAAACCCCTTCAGACCAGACACAACCAGAGGAAGTTCAACTCTCTCTCTTTGTCTCTCTGCCTAACCACCAACCTCTTACCCAGTGCAGGAGATTCTTTGAACAGGGTCCACAGGGCCAGATGTGAGAGTTAGCAGCTCCTGTTACTACCCTGGCTTGGGAAACCTCCCACTTTCTGGAAATGCAAATATTTTCTTGGACTTTGATCAAGACCAAGATCAACCCTACCCTCCCCCTTTTCTCACAGAGGCACTTGGTCAGAATGGCAAATAGCGCTCAACTGCCATGCACTCCGCCTCTTTATTCCTTGTTCCATTCGAACCAACTGCTTCAAAAAATCACAAAACTGCCAGATGGAGGGCAGGGCAGTGCTTTCTGTTCAGGCTTCCCTCTCATTCTTTCTGTGGTCGCATCATCATTCCAGGTACAGCAAACTCATTGCAGTCCAGTCAATTCCTTATGTAAGTTTTCCAAGGTTGTACAACATTACTGGAACAGACAGCCCCATCATTTTACCTTGAAGCAGCTGGTGGGGTTCAACTGTCAACCTTTCAGCTAGCCATCAACATTTACATGACAGTGCCTTCAGAGTGGTGAGTCATAGTCTGCAGACATCGTGGGAAAGAATCATTCTTCTGCCTTATTTTCATAAGGTGGGTTAAAAGGTAGGCAGGTGTGAGGCAGGTGTAAGTAGAAATCAACTTGATGGCAACAAACAACAACACCGATGTTATTGTTTTGGGGCTGAGGATCTGAGACCTATGAGGCATGGAGCTAAGTAACAGCTACTTCAGGTTTGTTAGCCACTTCGTCGTTGAGCTCTGTTCTAGATACTGGTTATACAGCTAGAAGTAAGGTGGCATCTCTGTTCCTGGGGTTGAGAGATGCGAGGGGTTGGAAAACTTCCTGTCCTGTTAGTAGTGGGTGTAGATTTTGTTTCTGTTGTTAGATGCCATTGAGTCAAATCCAACTCCTAGCCACCCTATGGACAATAGAACGAAACACTACCCAGTCCTGCACCATCCTCTCAATAGTTGTTATGGTTCAGCCCCTTGTTGCAGCCACTGTGTCAATCCATTTACTGAAGGTCTTCCTCATTTTCGCTTATCTCTCTTCACCTAGCAGGATGTCCTTACTCCTCCAGGGACTGATCTCTCACTAACAGTATGTCTAAGGTACGTGAGGGGAAGTCTCACCATTCTTGCTTCTAAGGAGTATTCTGGCTGTACTTCTGATCCACATTTGTTTGTTCTTTTGGCAGTTCATAGTACTTCCAATATTTTTCACCAGCATCCCAATATAAATGCATTGATTCTTCTTTGATCTTCCTTTTCAATGTCCAACTTTCACGTGCATACAAGGCCATTGAATATATGACTCAGGTGGCTTTAGTCAGGTACACCTTAAGCTTCAAGGTAACATCCTTGCTCTTAAACACTTTGGAGAACACTTTTGAAAGAGGTCTCTGGCTGCAACGCGTGGCCCCTTTAAGGTTCAAGAGGCGGGGCGCACAGGTGGAAGCCCATGGCCCCTTTAAGCCTTGGCCTATTTGGCAGCAGCTGGAGCCACTATTGAGGACAAGGCAAGAGGCCAGCCAGCACTTCCTGTGGAGGCCAAGGGCTCAGGACCTGAGCAGGCCAAGCTCTGAGTGCTGAGTGAGCCAGGCTCAGAGCCGCACCACCTCCATGGGCCAATATGACCTGATGGGCAAGGCCTAGGGCTTCACAGACCAGGTGTGGTTCCTGCGGCCTCCCCTCCCTCTCCCAGACTCCTGCCCACCCGGGCCTTGCCACCATGACCCCTGATGTGGGTCTGCAGCACACCTGGTGCCTGCCCAGGCCCCAGAACTCCTGCCCTGCCTGGCACACCCACCTGAGACCTCACTCCAGGCCCCCTGTCCAAACCCTGGTCCTGCTCCAGGCCCCCTCCCTGCCCAAGACTTTGTTAGTCTGGTTGGTCATGAGGGATGGAAAGGAGGAGGGATCCTGCCCAGGCCCCTGCACCCCATCCAACTTGGGATGATCTGGGTTGGTACAGCCCCCAAGGTGGCTTCCCTCCCACAGGCCCATATACCCAGAACTCCATTGGACCCACTGGGTACGTGAGGCCTCCCCATCAAGGGCTCAGGATATGTGCCCACAGCCTGGAATGGGATCCTAGCTTGCTAGAGCCTCACTCCCCTCCCCTTAAGCCCCAACAACTTAAGATCCCTAGAAAGTGTCTCTTTGTGGGGGCCCTTGTAGGGTCACACTCTGGCTGTGAAGGGCTAGGCTATGGCTTTTGGCACTTGTCTTCTCCATTCTGAATCTTTAGACCATTGGTCCTTCCACGGGGCAGTTCTACAGGAGTAGCAGGGAACTCTATTCGGGAGTGAAGTTGGCCAGATTTGAGTAGGGGTGCCCTGGCAGGGATGCCAACTTGGGAGAAGAGCCCATCTCCCCTTTCTCTTTCCCAGCTGCAAAAAAATTTAAAAAAGGAAGAGGTCTCATAGAGCAGATTTACCCAATGCAATACGTCCTTTGGGTTCTTGACTGGGGCTCGCGTGATCATTTATTGTGGATCGCAGCAAGAAGTTAGCACTGATCACTTCAGTATTTTCTCCATTTATCATGATCATGTTGTAGATGACAGGGACATAATTACATATAAATATGTCCCTGGGACCCAACTCCTGGGGAGTCCCAAACAACTTGATGAAAAGGAAAACGAGAGAGAGAAGACAAGCACACTGAGCCTAGGTTGGAAGGACAGTCCTTTGTGAATAGAGAGCTTCAAGGGTATTGGAGTTCCTGGAGGAGGGCAAAGAGTTCCACACTCAACTATTCAACAAATCATTGGCAGTTGGAACCCACACAGGGGCACCATGGAGGAAAGGCCTGGAAACCTGCTTAAAGCCTATAGTCTTGAAAGTCCTATGGAATCCACACATAAGGCACCATGAGTCAGAATCAACTCTCTCATGCCTGTTTTGGTTTGGGTAGAGGAGCTATTAGAAGCAGTGGGGTATAATGTTGAATCCAAGAAGAGGAAGGATTTGGTCACCATTACAGTGATTTCTGACCCAATTAATAACAATCATACGGACTTTTGTGGGAGAAAGATGAGGATTTCTATGGCTGTAAATATTTAGTGTCAGAAACCCACATAGACAGTTCTACCCTGCCCTATACAGTCGCTGATTTGGTGTCAACTGGATGGCACTAAGATATCAACTATCTGCTGAAAGGTTGCCATGTGGAAGAGCTTGTGCCAAGTCCGTTATGGATATGCCTATGATCTTTGTGGGAGACAAAGGTCCTGCTTAAGATTAATGTCTCTGGTGTCAAATCGCTCCATTGTCCAGTCTTGGCTCTATGTCCTTCTAGCTCTATAACCTCGGAAAAATCATTGAACCCCCTTTGTTCTGCTGTGTGTACAAGGGAAGTGAAAAATAGTTCTTAGGTTGTGTGTTCGAGGTTGAGATTGAATGATAGAAAGACCTTGTTGTTGTTAGTCGCCAGCAAAGCAAATTTGATTCCTTGTGACCTCATGCCGGATAGAACAAATTACTGCTAGATCCTATGCAATCTTCCTGCCCATTGGCAGGTGTGAGGTCATTGTTGCAGTTATTGTGCCAGTCCGTGTCATGAAGAGTTTCCCCAGATCCACTGTTTTACCAAACATGATGTTTTCGTCTCGCAATTGGTCTTTCCTAACGACATGTCCAAAATCAGCATGACAAAATTTTGCCATTCTATCTTCTAGGAACATTCTTCAAAGAATGTCCTGGTTCAATTTCCTCCAGGACTGATTTGCTCATTCTTTTGGCCACCCACAGTATACTCAATACGTGGTCTTTGCCATCACGGTCATTTGAATGCCTCAATCCTTCTTAGAATCCTGGTCCTCACTGTTGTAGAAACTGCATTTCTCACAGCTTACTTCAGATCTGCTGAAGTGGAATCTGATTTCTTGTAGGCCCCAAGGACATGGCATTTGTGTGCCTGCTAGAAGCACTGAGGAACAACGTCTGGCCCATAGTAAGTGCTTATAATTGTTCATTGCGATCAGTGTTATTATTTATCATCCCATGTAAACTTTCCAGCACACGCACAGGTCAGGAAACCAAGATTCTGAGCCTGTCAGTGCCTTCACTGAGGCTACCCCTCAGGAGAGGGGAGGGGCTGCATGCAAATCAAATACATGATCAAACCAGTTGGCCTGGGTGGAGGGACTTTCAATGCTAAAATAGGGGAACGGGTTGTTGGCTATGTGGGAGGAAAGGCATCTAAAGAAAATCAGCAGAGTGCTCCGAGGCTCTGGAGTTCTGACTACAAAGACACATAATCCAGGCCTATATATCTTTGGGGGATGTGCAAGACCAGTAATTACAGGTAAAGACGTACATCACAGGAAGGGGTTGCACTATAGGGTATGCAGCAATGAGAGGGGGACAATATAGGGATATACACAATAGGAAGAGGAGGGATTGGGGGCACACATATGACAAGGGCAGATCCTAGATTCAGGATGGCAGCCTAACTTTGAATGTCACTGAGCTGGTTTGACCTGTTTTCTGGGTCTCCATAGAAACCATTATCAGTAGGGTGTAAACTCTTCCTATGGGAACCAAGCTAATGGTCACAAGCATTTAGGGAGAACTAGCCCATTGTCCTTAACAGCAGGGAGGGGGGGACCTCTACCTGCCCTGGGAGCAGACAGTTGTCTGGCCAATGACTGCCTTCAGGGAGGATGTCTCCAAGCATCTGGCCTCCCAATATATGCCGGCAAATAGGCTCTAGTGTTTGACATGTCTTTGGGGAGACAAATCTGGGGAGAAGTCTCTTTATAATTCCACATACATGATGTAAGGTATCGGTCCATTTGCCTTCATTCCTTTGCATGTGGCGACTCAGTGGTCATAGCACTGTGTATTGAATAAGTGGGTCTTCCCCCATTCACATAATTGTCAAATCACAAGTTACCATAGGTGTACGGGTGTATTTCTTGATTCTCATTTCTACTCCTTGGACTTCCCTCTTAGGAATACCACACTCTTTTGATGATTGTGGCTTTGTTAGATCTCTCGGGAGATCGAGTTGTACCTCGTTAGAAAGAATTCACGCCGGAGCCTGGTTCGTGAACCAAGTGAGTTTGATGAGAGGTAGAAGAAGTTTCAGGTTTTACACAGCACCCATAGGACTCCGCCGACCATGCAGCCTGGCTGAAGCTGCTCAGCGTCATGCAAAGATCTCTCCTTCCCTGCGACTCTCTGCTCTCTGTTATATCTCGATCTCTCTCTCTCTCTCTCTCTCTCTCTCTCTCTCTCTCTCTCTCTCTGACTCACTCTCTCTCTCCCTTCTCCCCCTCCCCCTCCCCTACCCCTCCCTTTTCATGGATTCCAGGGGGAGGCGTGGTGGACGACCCCAGATGGACCCCATTGGCTGAACTGAATTCACCTGGCTCAGGTGGGCCGATCCAGGTTTAGCACCCACCCAATCCCACTGGTGGGAAACCTGAGCCTCTGAGCATGTGAAGTGTGCCGCTCTTTGTTCCCTTGCCTGGCTCTCTGGGCATGGCTTAAGGGACATCCCATCCCTGCGCTAGTCTGCCTAACAACGTTACAGTACATTTTTAAATTGGAAAGGATGAAACTTTCTATTTTTAAAAATTTATTTTTTATTTTATTTTGAAACCTCCTATTTTGTTCTTTTTTTCAAGAAAATTTTTACTATTTGAGGCCCTTTGCAATCATGTGAATTTGAGAATTGACTTTCCGTTCCCCTAAAAGGAACATAAAAGCTGTTGGAATTTTTATAGGGATTGCAGATCACTTTGGTCATATTGTCATCTTAACAATATTAAGCCTTCTAATTTATTTATGTCTTCTTTAAATTCCCTCAGAAGTATTTTTAGTAGTTGTCTCCCTCATTAAATTATTCCTCAGTCCCATCTACATGTAACCTCCTTTCTGGGAAATGGGCAATGCGACGGTGGGTGAGGGGAGACGAGGGGCAGTGTAAGATAAGATAAAATAATAATTTATAAACTATTAAGGGTTCAAGGGGGAAGGGGAGGGGGAGCGGAGAGGGAGGGGAGGGGAAAAAAAGGAAAAAGCTGATTCCAGGAACCCAAGTGGAAGACGAATTTTGAGAATGATGAGGACAACGAATGTATAAGGGTGCTTTACTCAATTGATGTATGTATGGATTCTGATAAGAGTTGTATGAGCCCCAATAAAACGATTTATTAAAAAAAATTATTCCTCAGTCCTTTAGTTGTTTAGATGGTATTAGAAATGGAATTGTTCTCTTTCTTTCCTTTTCCGATTGTTTGCTGCTGGTGTATGGAAACACAACATATTTTTAAAGAATCTTTTTATTAGGGACTCATACAACTCCCATCACAATCCATATACACATCAATTATGTAAAGCCCATCCGTACATTCATTGCCCTCATCGTTCTCAAAACATTTGCTCTCCACCTAAGCCCCTAGCATCAGGTCCTCATTTTTTCCCTCCCTCCCTGTTCCCCCCTCCCTCATGAACCCTTGATAATTTATAAATTATTATCTTGCCATATCTTTCCCTGTCCAATATCTCCCTTCACCCACCCCTCTGTTGTCCGTCTCCCAGAGAGGAGGTCACATGTAGATCCTTGTAATTGGTTCCCCGTTTCCAACCCATCCTCCCTCTACCCTCCCAGCATCACCACTCACACCACTGGTCCTGAAGGGATCATCTGCCCTTGATTCCCTGTGTTTCCAGTTCCCATCTGTACCAGTGTACATCCTCTGGTCTAGGCAGACTTGCAAGGTAGAATTGGGATCATGATAGTGGGGGAGGAGGAAGCATTTAGGAACTTAAGGAAAGTTGTATTTTTCATCATTGCTACATCGCACCCTGACTGGCTTGTCTCCTCCCCGAGACCCTTCTGTAAGGGGGTGTTGTCCAATGGCCCACAAATGGACTTTGGGTCTCCACTCTGCACTCCACCCCTCATTCACTATGATATAATTTTTTGTTCTGATGATGCCTGATACCTGATCCCTTCAACACCTCGTGATCGCACAGGCTGGTGTGCTTTGTCCATGTGGGCTTTTTTTGCTTCTGAGCTAGATGGCTGCTTGTTTACCTTCAAACCTTTAAGACCCCGACTCTATAGCCCGGCACCATCAGCTTTCTTCACCACATTTGCTTATGCACCCATTTGTCTTCAGCGATCAAATCAGGGAGGTGAGCACACAATGATATGAATTTTTGTTCTTTGATGCCTGATAAGTGATGGCTTCGGCACCTCTTGATCACACAGGCTGGTGTGCTTCTTCCATGTGGGCTTTGTTGCTTCTGAGTTAGATGGCCGCTCATTTACCTTCAAGCCTTTAAGACCTCAGATGCTATTATCTTTTGATAGCCGGGCACCATCAACTTTCTTCACCACATTTGCTTATTCACCCGCTTTGTCTTCAGCAGTTGTATCAGGAAGGTGAGCCTCATAGAGTGTCAATTTAAAAGAAGAAAGTATTCTTGCATTGAGGGAGTACTTGAGTGGTGGCCCAAGGTCCTTCTGCTACCTTAATACTAAACCTATAAATATGTGCACATAGATCTGTAAGGTCTCTCTCTCCGGGACTAGATTTCAGCCTTGGTCCTTGGCTCCGCGCGAGAAATATTTTATGCTGAAGCCGGGCTCGTGATCCAAGTGAATTTAATGAAAGTTCAAAGAAGCATCAGGTTTTACGCGGCACCCATAGGATTCCTTTGACCATGCGGCCTGGCAGAGACTGCTCCGGGACACGCAAGGATCTCTCCCCTCCCACGGAGATGACCAGACCCTCTCCCTCTCGGTTCCTGCCTTCTTAAGGGTTCCTGGGGGAGTCGTGGTGAACGACCCCAGGTCGATCCCATTGGCTGAATTGTAGTGGCCTGGCCCAGGTGGGCTGCTCCAGGTGTAACGCCCATCTCCACCCACTGGCGGGAAAATCCAGCTTTGTCCTTTGCTGGTTCTCCTGGGCATGCGTAAATGGACTTCCCAATTACCTAGGCTAAGCTACCTAACATATCTATTTCCCCATCCTCATATATAAACATATTTGCCTATGTACATGTCTTTATCTAGAACTCTATAAATGCCCTTTGCCTCCCAGCTCTTTCCTCTATTTCCTTTTTTGACTTTCCTCCTTTCCCACTATCATGCTCAGTACCCACCAGGGTTTCAGCAATTCCTCTTGGTTACATTACCCTTGATCATGCCCTACCAAACCTCCCACACCCTCATCACCACCGATTTGGGTCACTTGTTCCTTTGTCCCTGGGTTTGTTAACACCACTACCTTTCCCCCCACTTCCCCCTCTCCCATGTCCCCTCGGAACTGTTGGTTCCATTGTTTTCTCCTCCAGATTGTTCATCCAGCCTATCTTATTTAGACAGACCTGAGGAGGTAATAACATGCACAAAAACAAGACAGAGCAAAACCAAGAAACAATATAAAGCAAAACAACAACAAACCAATGACAAAAACCAAAACAAAACACAATAAGAAAAAAAAAGCTTGTAGTTAGTTCAAGGATTGTTTGTTGGCCTTTAGGAGTGTTTTCCAGTCCAGTCTGTTGGGGCACCATGCTGGCTCCAAAGTCCACCTTCAGCATTCCCTGGGGACCTCACCACTCCAATCCCTTGCTGTTGCACCCCTTTAGTGTTTTGCCTCAGTGTGGCAGGATCATATTGGGTGCAATTCCCACACTGTGTCTCCATTGTTGTGCCCTGTAGGGCTATGAGTCAGTGAGGGGCGCCATGTCTCCTAGTTTGGCTGGCCATGTGGTCCTCTCTGTGAACTGGCTGTTCTAATTGGAAATATTGTCCCCATGGCCTGGTGGTCCAGGATGTGCTCCACTCTCCTCGTTCCCCTTCCTCTGCTCCCGTGTGCTCTGATCAGATATGTCCCTCTCCCGGAGCTTCAGATTCAATGCCGCCCTTTGAAATAAATTCTTCTGGGGTGAGGGGCAGGTGTCCATTTAGTAGTTGGGATTGGGACCGGCCCCTCAAACCTCTCCACTTGTTCCCTACTGCATGCTGGCATGCTGCATTCACATCTTGGAGCATTGGGTTGAAGTCTGGTCCCTCTTTCCCTGTGGAGATAAAAACAATACCCGCTCCCCTTGGGTGGGTTAGTGAGGCTGAAATTCTTTAAGGGAGCAGACAGCGTCTATTTTCTCCTGAGGAGTGGCCGATGGGTTTGAACCACTGACCTTGCTGTTAGCAGCTACCGGGGTTCCTTACAGTTAGCCATAGGCACACTAAATGAAGAGACAGTAGGTTAGAAGATAAATGTGGGGAAATCAGTTAAGTGGAATGAGGGGCTCCGGGATGGAGGTTCAATAGGGTGAGTAGAGCGGGCCTCAATGAGGAGGTGGCTCTTGGGCACAGACTAAAGGGCGGGGAGGGATGGAGTGTGCAGACATATGCGGGGGCAGTTCACAGAAGGCAAACACCCTGAGTCGGAGAGAGGTTGGTGCGCTCGGGAGAGGGAAGCGTTTTGCCCATGTGTATTTTGGTTGGTTAAATTCCTAGCAGAGGAATTATGGGGTCAAAGGAATTGTCTCGATCTCCTTTGAAATTCTCTCGTTTCAAAGCCCTGGGATAGAAGAGTGACCGTACCCCAAAAGAAATCTATTCAAATGCAAGAAAATCAAAATGGAAGAAGAGTAGAAAACATAAAGGGGCTAAAAATAGCAGTTACCACTTCTGTTAAGAATTTCTGTGAGAATCTCAGGGGTTTACTGAGTCATCTTCCGCGGTGCCTGTTACAGTGGGCTGGCACAGCTTGGCCACGTGTCACCCCTCCGCGTTCCTGTATCTACTAGGCAGGATCCATCTTGCCCCTTGCCAGTGACTTTCAAGTACCAATCAGCTCTTCCCTTTCCACCTTCCCAGGTCCCCTGGGACCTTCCTATTCAGCTCCAATTTCTGATCTAGCTAAAGACATCCCAACTTTCCCACTGACCGTGAGACTAATCGGATGACTTCACCGGAGGCGCGCGACCTTGTGGTTCAGGGGGAGGGCAGTGGCCTTGAAGCACAGGGGGGACCTTCCGCTCTACCCAAGGGAAAGAATGGAGGGAGCTGCAGGGCCAGGGAGCAGGGCGGGTGTGTGGTAAGAGGCCGGCTCCAGGCAGAGGCTAATCAGAGGAGAAGAATGGGTTGGGCCCCGTTACCAAGGCCAGGCAGACTTTATTCTCCAAGTGGTAAGTCATCAAAGGAGGTTTGCTCAGAGTGACAACATGAGGCTGCCTTTCAAGAGGTTGTCTGGAGCTGGGGTGATAAATGCTTTTGGAAGGAGGGGAGTTAAGCCAGGGGAACCAGTTAGTTCACTGTGGCAGGAGATATTGTAAGCCTTTAATCCAGTCATTAAGCCAGTGTGTACTGGGGATCATGGGCGTGCTGGGCACTGTGCTCCCTCCTGGGAAGGTGTAACCCACACCCCCACCCTCATGGAGATCACATTCTAGCCGGGGACAGAGACAGCTATCCAGTGGAAATCAATTGAGTAGATAGTATATTAACCTGTTTGCAAACCTGTCATTGGAGTCGTAGGACTGCCCCGTATTGTGTCTGAGGAAACAGATTGGCCACCATGTCTCTCCCCCGAGGGGCACCTGGTGGACTGAGATCAACCCCCTCCTGGTTAGCAGCCACATGCTTAAGCACCGACCACCACCAGGGCCCGTAGATAGTGTGCTTGACGGTGCAGGTCGTCAAGTGGACATGCACGCAGGAAGGGAACGAGGGGTTTTTCAGAGCCCCGGGGTGGTGTCCATGGTTAAGCATTTGTCTTACTAATGGGAAGGTCGGTGCACTTTGCCTACTCCTAAAGGACCCCCAACGAAATGCAATCCTTTTCAGAAAAGTCAGGGCCACAAACTGTGGAGCAAAGGTCCACTCTGACATCCCGGGTCACCAGGAACCAGAATCGACTCGAGGGCAACTGTTGTTTGTTTACTAGAAATGGTTGTGGGCTGGGGCCGGGAGGGGGTGTGCGGTGGGTGGTGTGGTTCACAAGTTCCTAAAGAAGATGGATAGCCAGCTGGGGGAAGGAAGGCTCTTGGGGTGACTTGTGAGTGGAGGGGCCCCAAAGGAGGTGGCTTGGGAGAGGGAGAAGGTGAGGGCGAGGGAGGTTGGGAGTGTTTGTAGGTAGACTCGGTGAGACGAGGAGCCAGCGAGGAGCACAACAGGGAGTCAGTGATGTTTATGAAGGGCAGCAAGAGAAAGCCACCCAGGCAGCACACAGCACGGTACCATCATGGAAGACCCAGGGCGTTCAGGTTATAGGCATGTCTCCCCGATGAGGCTGTCAGCATCTTGAAAGGACCCATTCACACTGGCCAAGCCAAGGGCTGAGCACATTCCAAAATATTCAGTGAATATTCGCAGTTGGAAGGCATTCTTCCTTCATCTTGCTGCCCCCAGCCACGGGGAGCTCCCTGCGTGGTGCCTGAGGCTGCTTTTCTATACTTCGCTAGAGGTCCACCACCGAAGCTAGGGAAGCTAACCAAGGGTCTGGCCCCAGGGAGGACTGGGGTTTGGGCCAAGCAGGAGTCCCGCTGTGTTAGCCCCAGTTGACCAGAGAAACAAATTCATAGACACTTATATGTGTTTTAAAAGAGAACTTTATATCAAAGAAAAATTGTACATTATGAAAACATCCCAGCCCAGTCCAGATCATGTCCTTAAGTCTGATATTAGCCCATATGTCCGATACCAGTCTATAAATCCCTCTTCCTACTCATGAAACACAAGCAATGATGCTGATGCAGGAAGATCACAGGCCAGTGGGTAGAAAGCCTTGTGGACCCAGTGGTGGTGGAGGCATCCCAGCGCTAGCAGGGGTCTCCAAGTGAGCCCTGCGGCTCCAGGGCTCTAGTGTAGCTCTGTGTCTTGTCAGCAGGAATGTCTCACAGGAAGGGAGCTATTGATTTCCGTGGGCACCTCCAAATGAGGTCATCAAGCTGCAACCTGAATGACAGCTTAGACTCCACCCCTCCACAAGTTGACACCAGAGTATGTTGCTCACCTGCTCTTGGGCTGTGTGGCCCCTTCTGGAGTAGGCGTGCGGCAGCCTCCTCCTTGAAAATCCCCTTCTATTTCTGGTGGTCCAGAGTCTCTTGGTCCCTCCCCAGTGAGCACTGCCCAGTGATACCCTGTGGCCTGCCCAGAGAGGGCATCTAATCCGTAAGTGGCTGGGTGCTGTTTATGTCAACATCTACCTCCCACCCCACTTAAGAGCTTGGCGTGCCTCCAACCGTGCCCTACCTGGATGAGGCCCCGATGCCACTGCACTTCTACCGGGACTGGGTCTTCCCCAGCAGGTCCTGCATCGTGCGCAATGCCCTGCAGAAGTGGTCGCTCCCCTATCTGAGGTGGGTGCAGCCCTGGGCTGGGCTAGGGTGATGGGCGAGCTGTCTTGTGGCATGTGGGCATGCTCTTAGAGTCCCTTCCCCTAGGGCCACGGCGGGTGCCACGGAGGTGAGCGTAGCGGTGACCACAGATGGCTATGCTGATTCCGTGCGCGGAGACCACTTCGTGATGCCAGCCGAGCGCCTGCTGCCCCTGTGAGGTGTGTTGGACGTCCTGGAGGGCAGTGCCCGGCACCCTGGCGTGCTCTACGTGCAGAAGCAGTGCTCTAACCTGCTTACCGAGCTGCCCCAGCTGCTGCCCGACTTGGAGCCCCACGTGCCCTGGGCCTCCGAGGCTCTGGGTGAGAGGGGGCGACTGGGGCAGAGGGCAGTCGTTGAGAATACACAGCAGAAGCACACACCAAGCTTCTACACTGACAGCTCGGTGACATTTATTGTCTTGGCCCACACCCACCACCCCATGGCCAGGGTCAGGCCCTGCCGCTCTGGAAGCCTTGACAGTTGACCGACTGCAAAGGATTAGTGCTCTAACTTTTGCCTGTGGGGGGCTGGGCCCACTCCCCAAGCCCTCCAAACCATGGCCTCTTTGCCACTTTTCCCTGGGATGCCCCTCGCTTGCACGCAGTACCCCTGCCCACATCCTGTTGGGTGTTATCCCAGAGCCGACCTGCAGGGGACAACCACTCCCAACTCTCCTCCTCTGTCCTGCAGGGAAGATGCCAGACGCGGTGAACTTCTGGCTGGGGGAGGCGGCCGCAGTGACGTCCTGTAGGTGTCTCTGGGATGCAGGGACAGGGAGGAGCCAGGATGGGGCCAAGGGTGGGAGGCTGGCCTGGAGGGTCGGTCTACAATTCTGCGAACAGAGGAGGAGCGGCGTGGCAGCGTAGTGGGTGGGATGACTTTGGTGTGGGGGTGCACTAGACATCTCTCAGAGGGCACGTTGGCCCCGGAGGTGAACTTGGGAGAACCCTATGCGTGGATATTTACCTCTTTGGAGAGATGACCCGCATGGGGCGTGTGGTGAGTGCCAAGTCCCTGGTGGCTGGGATCTGGAATGCCCTCCACCCCAGACCCCCCCTGGGCATCTCCTGGAGTCTGGTTTGACTATGTCGTTGAGAATACACAGAGCAAAAGCACACACCAAGCTTCTACGCTGACAGCTCAGTGACATTGATTCAGTCCCTCTAGTTGGTTCAAACGTTCTCACCCTCCCTTCCTGAGTTCTTCTCCCTGAGGGAAATGAGGGTGCTTCAGAAACTGTGTAGAAAATAATGGGATTCCCCCTCCCCCCTTATAAATTCATTGTCCTCCAGGATCCTGGCTGTTCTTTGAAGAGGCTGTTTTCAGTCTGAGCCCGGATGGAGTTTAAAAGAGCACCATGCTCATGGCAGAGGGATGGAGATCCTTTACTGGCTAAGTTGAACTAGTACTGGGCGTAAAGGAGACATCAAGGGACACTTTGGATGGAAGGTTGAAATCTTTATTCACAGGACTTTCTCGTTTTTACACCCCTGGTTGTCTTGAGGCGCAAGGCTCTGGGTGGGCAGGTTCTGCCTCTCATGTGCCCTGTTCCGCCAAATCTGCCCAGGACCTTCTTTGTGTTGGCAGTGCACAAGGACCACTACGAAAACCTCTACTATGTCCTCTCTGGAGAGAAACATTTCCTGTTTCACCCGCCCAGCGATCGACCCTTCATCCCCTATGGTAGGGCTGGGACCTGCCTTACGCATGGGCCCCAAACCAGAGGAAGGGTAGCGAGGCTTCCCTGCCTGTGTCCCTGGGGCAAGGCAGCCAACAGGAGAGGCTGGGAGGAGGTGTGAGGGGCTGGGAGCACTCTTTACTGAGCTCGCCCTTTTTTTCTGGCATCAGAGCTGTACACCCCAGCAACCTACCGACTCACTGAGGCGGGCACCTTTGAGGTGGTGGATAAAGAGGCCATGGAGAAGGTGTCCATCTTGGCCCTGGGCCTCAGGGAGGGGCAAGCTCATCCATCTCCGAGGAGCAAGTGGGCCCCAAAAGTCCTGGGAAGGTGGCCCCTTCCTCCGTAAGGTCCCACCTTCTGGGGCTGGCTTCCCAGGGCGGATGGAGGGGGACCTTTGGCCCTTACCGTTGGCAAGGCCAAAGGCCGAGTTCCCCGGTCCTGCTCCGTCCCCAGGTGCCCTGGCTTCCACTGGATCCCTTGACACCAGATCTGTCCCGGTACCCACAGTACCGTGGGGCCCAGGCCCTCCGCTGCACCATGCAGGCCGGCGAGATGCTCTACCTGCCGGCCTTGTGGTTCCACCACGTGCAGCAGTCCCAGGGCTGCATTGCTGGTGAGGAGCTGCTGGCCTCGGCCAGCGGGTGGGCTGGGGAGGCTCTGGGTCAGAGCTGGGTCACCCACTCCTGTGCTTGCTCTCCCCACAGTGAACTTCTGGTACGACATGGAGTATGACCTCAAGTACAGTTACTTCCAACTGCTCGACACCCTCACCAAGGCCTCAGGCCTGGACTAGTGGAGCCCCCAGGGAACGTGCCCCCCCACAGCTCAGGGGGCACTCTGGCTCCTCCCCAGATAGGCCCCCACAGAGACACCCTGCAATCTGTCTGACCCAGAACCCCGTTTGGGTTGGGACCGATCCTGGAGACTATCGTGGGTGATAGGAGGAGGACCAGGAAGTGCCAGGCAGGTGTCTAGGTCAGGGTTCCCAGAAAGCTGCCACGCAGGTGAAGCAGCCTCGTGGGTGGAGGCCAGCTGCGGCGTCCTCCCTCCTCTGTAAAGCTGTGAAGTGGATATAATGATGGTCCCTACCTTTCTGGCTGCCCTGGGGCCTGGAGAGGGTTTCTGTAAGGGCCCGCTCGCTCGCTCAAAAGACATGCTCAATAAAGCCGGGGAGGCTCCATGTGGTACCTGCCCCTTGTGGCTTTCTGTGTCTCCAGGAGGGCGGGGAGGGTTCAGATGGAAACGTCAGAGAGAGGAGCTAGCTCCCTGTCTGTCCGGGGACCACAGCTTGTACTGCGGTCTGGCCGGGAGGCCTACCCTGTTTTAACTCTCTTCCAGGGCTCATTGACTGGGACTCTGGTTTGCTTCGCGATGGGGTTGGTGGCCTGGGGACGAGCCTGTGTCTCCTAACCAGCACAGGGACCAGGGGATAGAAACTGCCCCACCCCCACCCCTGGGCTGCTCCTCTGCAGAAGGAACTGGCTTTCTCATGCTGCCCCCACAAAAGGGGAGATGAGCCCCCTTCCCCTGGGTGCCCACCTGGAGCTCCAGTCCTGGCCATCTCTGGGGACCCAAGTGGCCCAGGCCCTGGCTTTGAAGAGCTGTTTTTAGTAACAACCACTCCCCTGCTGTGATGATAGGCTCCGGATATACCCCTCCTCCGGGTCTGCTTCAGTGGAGACTGGGCATTCCTGTCCTTCTGGTACCTGGATGTTGCTACAAGCCTTGTTGGTGGGGACTCTGCCCTTGCCCTACCTCTGGCGGCTGCCCAGACCTGTGGCCCCTCCAAGCCATACCTTCCTGTCCTGCTCACACGGGTGGTTGGTGAGCTGTCCTGGAAGCAGGACCCAGCTGGGCAGGCCCAGGTGGTGTCTGCTGGGGGCAGTGGGTTTTCCAGGAACCCAGCAGGGGTGGGGGACCTTGAGCCCATGGGAGGGTGTCAGTAGCCCCAGTATAGGCTGAGGTGCCACATTTCTTGGGCAGGGTGTGGGGCTTGGGCGGAGCGGAAGATGCAGGTGGGAGGGGCTAGGGAGGCCAGTTGGGACATACTTGGATTTTGGCTTAAAACCCCACAGTCCTCGGCCCAGTGGCTACTGCTACCTTTGCTCGCCCTGCCTGGGACCCCCAGCCTCATGGCTCTGGTAAGACTGGTGTGGCACTGGAGCCCACTCTGACCCTTGCTCCCCACCTGAGTCCTGACTAATGCTTTCTCTGGAGGGCTGTGGCCACGGTGGTCTTCAGGTGTAGGGGGCGTGTTTGCCAGCTTTGGGTAGGGGCATGGCTGGGCTGCGGATCCACAGAGCTTCTAGGCAGGGAGAGGCTCCTGGCTGCTCCCCTGCTCCCTCTGAGTCAGTTGCCTGGGCTGTCGGGGCCTGAGACTGATGAGATGGGTGACTTTCCCGGGTTCTTCCTCTGCCAGGAACCCCTGGGTGCATGCAGCTGGGACTTCCAACGACAGCTGGGAGGCCAATGAAAGGGTGTGCTGACACACGCTCCCTGCCCCCAGCGCACCTGGCAGGGCTTCAGCCCAGAGCCCGGGATGGTTTGGGATGGAGTCCTGGGGTCCTTTGTTCCTCTGCCCTCGGAGAACCTGGAGGGCGCAGGGCTTGGCGCCCATGGGCTGCCTGGCCTGGTAACCTCCCACCTGCCCCAGCACAGAGGTGGCTTCCAGAATTGCCCCCTGACCAGGGGTGGGATGCACAGGGAGGAGCGAGTGAGCAAGCAGGAGCTTAGTCCTAGCAGGCCGCTCCCTCCATGCCCTTCTGTATGCCCACCCAGAGCTTTGTAAGCGAGGGCATGGGCTGGGGCAGACAGGTGGCAAGATAGGAGCCTGCTGGTTCCAGGAGAGGGAAGCGGAGAGCACAGCGATCCTGCCTCTGGGTCTCCGGCCAGTTGCTGGGTCACCTCTCCATGCCTCCGCCTCCTCGTGAGGCAGCGTAGTAGTCGGCTGAGTTAATGTATGGATAGCCCTTGGGACAGACCTGTCATGGGCATTGTGTAAGTTCCTATGGACGTGCCCTGTCTCTTCTAGACTCGGGGTTCTGGGTGGCCTTGGCCCTGTTGGTGCAGGGTGAGCCCTCACAGGTGCCCCAATCTCCCTTCCATCGCCTGCGGCCTTTGGTCATGTCATCCCACAGCAAGCTTGTCCCCTCCCCGCTGCTCTGCAGGCCAAGTTGCCCGGGACCTCCCTGCTCACCATTCGTGTGCTGCAGGCCCACAGCCTGCCTGCCAGGGACGTGGGTGAGTTGACCGAGAGAGGAGAAGGGAACTGAGGTTGCAATTAGAGCAGGGCAGGGACGGTGGGAGGTGGCAGGAGGGCTGGGCCTGCGAGGTCCTAGGAGGAGGGGCTGCAAAGAGTGATGGGCAAGGGCTGGTGATGGAGGGTGGGGCTTGGTGCGTCCCCAGGGATCCCTCTGGTGGTGAACTCTGCGTGGCTTGGGGGAGAATTGGCCCTCATTTCTTCTCCTCCAAGTGACCCACTGTGACTTCTATGTGACCCTGTGGCTGCCCACGGCCTGCAACCACCGGCTCCAGACGCGCACAGTCAACAACTGCAGAAAACCTGTCTGGAACCAGAGCTTCCACTTCCGGGTGCACAGCCAGATCAAGGTGGGCCTGCCTCAGCCCAGCCCTGAGTACCCCCAGCGCCACCCCCACCCCACCCCCCACCCCATGGCCCTGTCCCGCTGCTCCCCTTCCAGAACATGGTGTAGCTGAAAGTCTTTGACCAGGACCTGCTGACCAGCGACGTCCACATGCTGTCAGTGCTGTGTGACGTGGGCACTCTGCTGCCTGGGGAGTTCCGGCGCCAGAGCTTCTTGCTGAGCCTGCAGGCAAGACTCCACATGGGCGGCCACCCTCGGTACCACCAACGGGATGCTGCTTAAATGCCCCTCTTCAAAGAACTTGTTTACAGACCATGAGGTCAGGTTTCCCTGGTGCCCGAGGCCCTTGTCAACCAGGACCTGCTTCCCGAGGAGCGGCCCCCTCCTCGGGGCCACATTATGGACAGCAGCCCTCCCCGCATTGGCACCCCTGGCTGGCATCTGGGTTGGAATCTGCACATACCCACACTGACACACACACTCACACTCACATTCACACGCACACGCAGCCTCACACACATACACAGGTACACTCACACGCAAGCACACGCACTCAACCACTGTCACACTCACACATGCACAGCCATGTGGATACACATGCACACACACTCACATGTGCACACAACCACTCACATGCATGCCCACATACATGCCCACATCTTACCTTTATAACTTGCTTTTTCAGGGTGGGGAGCGGTTTGACGTTGAATTCCGCCTGCGGAGTGTGTGAGTTGGGGGTCGCGGGGGTCAGGGGAGTTGGGGGTTGCGAGGTAGGGAGAGGGGCTCTGGGTCAAATCTGTCCCTTCTGGAAGGAGAGAGCCTCGTGCGCTCAGGGCTGGTGTCCTTCCCCGGGGACCCTCTGTGGTTGGAAGGACTGCCTAGGCTTCCTTGGGGGCAAGAACCTGGCCCCCGCTCATGGCTTTTCCCAGGACAGACTGTGCGGAGCAGCTCACCAGCAACGGTGTCCTAGTGCTGAGTCAGATCATTGTAGTGATTGATTCAGGATCATAGTAGTGATTCGGGATCATAGTGGTGACTTGGGATGGTAATGGTGACTTAGGATCATGGTACTAATTCGGGATCATAGTAGTGATTCGGGATCATAGTAGTGCTGTGTGATCATAGTAGTGATTTGGGATCAAAGTAGTGTTTTGGGATCATAGTAGTGCTTTGGGGTCATAGTAGTGCTTTGTGATCATAGTAGTGCTTTGTGATCATAGTAGTGATTTGGGATCATAGTAGTGCTTTGTGATCATAGTAGTGCTTTGGGATCATAGTAGTGATTTGTGATCATAGTAGTGCTTTATGATCATAGTAGTGCTTTGGGATCATAGTAGTGCTTTGGGATCATAGTAGTGCTTTATGATCATAGTAGTGATTTGGGATCATAGTAGTGATTTGGGATCACAGTAGTGATTTGGGATCATAGTAGTGCTTTGGGATTGTAGTGGTGAGTGACACACCCTCCCTCAGGCCATCTGCTCACCTGCCCTCCTGGCTGCAAGTCTGTCTGGACCAGGAAAGAGCAAAGTGGGAGGGGCTATGATTTCCAGAGGACATGGGACTGAGGAGCAGGAACCGCGGGCTGCAGGGGAAAGGGTAGTGGTGAGGTATCCTTGCGTGGGAGGGGCGGCATATGAATCTTCTCTTCCCAACACAGGCCAGTGAGCTTTCTCGCTTGCATGTGCGGCTGAAGGAGGCCGGGGACCAGAAGGGTGAGTCTCCCAGGTCACCAGGACAGCCCTGGCCCTCAGCCTATGTCTTCCCCCTTCCTCAGATGCCCATCCTGGAAGAAGCTGCCAGCCACCTTTAGCCTCCGAAGGCTAGGGGCTGGGGGTGAAACTGCCCGGGCTTACCAAGACCTGGTCTTTTCCCATGACCCTGCTCCGAGGGGGCTGGGCTGGGGGTAACTCCTCCCAGCCTCTGCCAGCCACAGGGGCGGGAGACACCTCACGGGCAGGGAACCCCCTCCCACCCCTACCTCGGTTCCTTTCTCCAGAGTCAAAGGGAAAAGTTCAGCTTGTGGTCCCCGGATCCTACGAGGGATCTCAGGAGGCCACCATTGGCAGTGACTCCTTCCGTTTCCACTTCCCCACCTGCTGGGAGCAGGAGCTTAGTATCCACCTGCAGGTAGGGTGCCCCCCCCACTGACCCCCTGGAATTCAGGCCCACAGGGCCGGGTGGTACCCCTGCTCTGAGACTCGGGTAAGTGTACATTTTTAGTGCCCTTGCAGAACGCCCCCCAGGAGCAACTGAAGGTGCCATTCAGGGCCCTGCCATCAGACCAGCTCGTGAGGCTGGTCTTCCCTACGTCCCAGGTACTCTTCACTCAGAGGAAGAGACCTTGATGTGGGGGTGGGACAGGGCCTCAGGCCAGTGCAGGGGTGGTGGCAGGGGGTGACTCCTTCTCTCTCTTTTCTTTTGGGCCAAGCCCCTGGGCTGGGCTGTGGGGGTGCATCCCTGTGGAGATGACTGGGGCATCCCAGGGCCGAAGTTGGGGTGGAGGTGCCAGCCTTTCTGAGTGGTGTTTTGCTGGTTTGAAGGAGCCTCTGATGAAGGTGGAGCTGAGAAAAGAAGACAGGTGAGAGGCTGGGCTGGGGGAGAGCAGCCGGGGGAGGGAGGGCGCTACGTGCAGCTGGGTGGCCTGGAGGACCGGAAGCAAGCGGGTGGCTGCAGCAGGGAGCTCCCAGTCTTGGGAAGGTGCTCAGAGCAGAGAGGGTCCTTCCTCAGCCTTGTAGTCTGCGTGTGGCCTCACTGGGTGGGAGAGAGGTGGGGGCTGAGGAGAGTAACACGCCTGGTTTGAGGAGCACAAAGACCAGAAGGAAGCAACCTTTTGGGTGGAAGCAACGTGGCTGGGCCTTCAAGAACTTTTGCTGGCCCTCGGTGTCTAGGAGCATAAGCAGCCCCAACTTAAAGGCCTTTGTTCCTTCTCAGCCCCCATGCCCCCTCCCCAGTGTAGCCCTGGTCCAGCGTTGCAGGGGAGGGAGAAGCTGAGACTCAGGGCCGTTTTGGCCACAGGGACACCCTCATCTGCCGGCTGGCCTTGCTGTCATGCTGGGCGTGTTGGTGTGGCTCTGGGCCCACCATCCCCCCCTCACTCTCCAAGCTTCAGCACACAGCCTGAAGGGAGAGAAGAGATGGACGTGGATCTTGCAGGGAGATGGGCCCAGTGTCCTCTTTTCTGATGAGGATGAGCACTGCCTCACTGTCCGTCCATCCCCCCACCCCACCCCCAGACCAGGGGAGCTGGCCGTGCGCCTGGGCTTCGAGCTGTGTGCTGAGGAGCAGGCCTTCCTGAGCAGGAGGAAGCAGGTGGTGGCCAAGGCCCTGCAGCAGGCCCTGCAGCTGGAGGGAGACCTGCAGGAGGACGAGGTCTGTCGGGCTGGGCAGGAGTGTGGGGGTCTCAGGCCGAGTGTTGAGCTGAGTGGGCCTCCACACTTCCATTGCCCGACCAGGGTTGGTTGTAAGGCGGACTTGTGTTTGCCTCTCGTCTGCCCACCTACCCCCCTTGTACTTCCCGGAGCTTTCTTGATGTTATCTTGGGCCCGATGCGGCTGAGCAGTGTCAGAACCACGGGCCCCACCAGGGGTAGCTACCCTTCTCTGGGCGTTGGCCCGTGGCCTGGAGCTGCTTTTAAGACTGGGCCTCTCAGACAACTCGGTGGCCATCTGGCCAGGCCTCTCTGCTGGTTGGGCTGGCTCCTAAGGAAATGAGCTCCTTGCAAGGGGAGAGGGACGCTGATTTAGGGGTTTTGAGGTGAGCCTGTGTCTTTTAAGAAGTGACCGCCGTACTCCCCAGGCTGGGGATGGGGAGATAAGGCCTGTGGCCTGTACGCTCCCTGGAGTTTTCAAAACCCGAAAGGACCCACCCTGCTGAATGAGGTTATCCTGACATGACTCTCCTCAGCTGATCTGACTCAGACCCGCTCCATGGGTCCCCACCAGACTCTGACCTACGCTAACTTGGTGGTGGGGCCAGGGGCAGGGGACTGAGTGGCCACTTGACTTGCTGTGTTCTCCTCCTGTGGTTTTTACTGCCCGGCGCACCCTGACCTCCCCTCCACTAACTGGAAGTCCCCGCAGGGCCTCCCTTGAGCCCAGCTGTACTCTGCCCTTCCAGGTCCCAGTGGTGGCAATTATGGCTACTGGTGGAGGGGTCCGGGCAATGACTTCCCTGTATGGGCAGCTGACCGGCCTCAGGGAGCTGGGCCTCTTGGACTGCGTCTTCTACATCACAGGGGCCTCGGGCTCCACTTGGTGAGCAGGCTGAGTGTGGGATCTGGGGGTGAGTGGGCAGAGGCTGGGGTGCCTGTGGTAAGGCTTCTCCAGTGCCCCCTTGGCCTCCCTGACTAGATTGGAAGGTCTGCGAGGAGGCAGGTGGCAGGTGCGATATGCCCAAGGTGCCCCATGGCCTTCGGTTGTCTCCATGGAGCTGGAAGGCACCTGCGGGCTGCTGCCCTGGGAGAGAAGGTCCGAAGGGTGTGAGGTCTCGGGGGACTCTTAGAGGAACCTGTCTGCCCCCGACCGCTGGCTTTGCCTAGGACCTTAGAAAACCTCTACAAGGATCCAGAGTGGTCGCAGAAGGACCTGGGGGGCGCCACCGTACTGCTGAAGACGCAGGTGACCAAGAACAAGCTGGGCGTGTTGGCTCCCAGCCAGCTGCAATGGTACTACCAGGAGCTGGAGGAGCGCGCTCGCCTGGGACACCCGGCCTGCTTCACCAACCTCTGGGACCTCATCAATGAGGCCATGCGACATGATGGGGTACAGAAGGGCGGCCCATGGGGACGGGCCTGGACCTGGAGGCAGCCCTGCTGGGTAGCAGGGCGAGGGGAGATCTCCAGAGACCAGGCAGCAATGGGTTTACACGGAGTTATCTCCCTACAGCCTGATGTCCACAAGCTCTCGGAGCAGCGACAGGCTCTGAGGCACGGCCAGAAACCTCTCCCCATGTACTATGCCCTCAACACTAAGGGGCACGGCCTGTCCACCTTTGAATTTGGAGGCAGGTTGACGCAGCTGGTTGAGGCCCCGGGCGGCCAGGGGTCGGGGAAGGGGTGGTTGGGATGGTGTGGGGAGGCAGTTTTTCATGCCCTTCTCCTTACACTCTGGTCCGGGACCCGAGTGAATCCAGACACCCATGACCCCAGAGTCACATGGACTGGAGGGGAGTCGCCCCGTCCTTTGTGGCTGCCCTGCGTGGGTTCGGGTGGGCAGGAGGGTGGTGGCCAACAGCGGTCCCTTCCCACCGCAGAGTGGTGTGATTTCTCCCCCTACGAGCTCGGTTTTTCCAAGTAAGGTGCCTTCATCCCCTCCGAGTTTTCGGCTCCGAGTTCTTCATGGGGCAGCTGATGAAGAGGATGCCTGAGTCCCACATCTGCTTCCTGGAAGGTGAGGGGGTCTTGGAGAGAGAATGGGGGAGGGGAGGATGTTTCTGGGGGAGCCCCATCACTGAGGCGGGCAGCAGGGAAGGGTCAGGCTGTGACAGGAATGGGGGCTCTCATCCCCTTGTGTCTGCGCTCCCAGGTATCTGGACCAACCTATATGCAGCCAGCCTCCAAGACAGCTTATACTGGTCCTCGGAGCCCAGTCCGTTCTGGGATCGCTGGGCTCAGACCCTGACCAACTTGGGTAGGTGCCCAGGCTCCGGGGCTGGTGCTGGGGGTGGGCATGTGACTCCCAGCTCTGTGTGTGTGTGGTGGTAAGGGCACTGGTCTCAGCTCTTTCCCTCTCCGGGGTCACTGCCCTCAGACTGGGCTAGCACCCACGCCCCACTCCCTGGCTGTGCAGACAAGGAGCAGGTCCCAGTGCTGAAGATGGAAGTGCCACCCAGCCTGGCTGGGAGGATCGGGGAGTTGTTCTCTGGCCTCCTGACGTGGCGCCCGCTTGCCCAGGCCACCCACAACTTTCTGCGTGGTCTCCAGTTCCACAAAGACTATTTCCAGCACCCTCACTTCTCCTCCTGGAAATGTAGCTTCTCCCACCGGGGCCCAGCCCCCTGATGTCTTCCCAGAGCTGTGGGCCTTGGCTCCAGGCCCCTCCTGGGCCCCTCACCTAACCCCTTGGCTCCAGGCCTTCCATGTGTGGCCCCACGGGATGTGGGAAGTAGAGTTTCCTGCTTTCTCCTTCAGCTGGGGCTGGAGGTTGCTTCAGGGCTGGGGCCAGGTGGGTGGGGCCTGAGGGTGGAGTCTTTTTCCAGGAGCAGCCAGTGACTGCCACTGACCAGGGGAGCAAGCGTGGTGTCCTCAGCACCCGTGCTCAAGGCTGCCCTCCCACCCCGCCCACCTCTCCAGACACCAAACTAGATGGACTCCCTAACCAGCTGACCCCTGGGGAGCCCCGCCTGTGCCTGCTGGACGTGGGCTACTTTGTCAACACCAGCTGCCCGCCCCTCCTGCAGCCCACCTGGGACGTGGACCTCATCCTGTCGCTGGACTACAACTTAAATGCCGCCTTTCAGGTGGGGGAGCTGATGAGTGGCACCCGAGGATGCTAGGGCGGCTTCACAGTGTGTGCCTTGCTGGCTTCCTCCCAACCCTACGAGACAGGGACCCACATGCTATGGGCTGAGCTGTGCAGAGAAACAAAAGCAGCAACACTCCTCTGTGTAGAAAAAAAGAGCTTTAGATCAGCAAGGCATCCCAGCCCATTGTGATTCAAGACCATGCTAGTCAGAACCTTCCTCAGCCTCTGTGTAGCTGCAGGCAGATAATGCCCAGGCTGGCGTGAACATGGCCGAGTCAGCGGCTCTCCAGGCTGGTGGCCCCATGGGGCCGTCCCTGGAGACAGAATCCCAGCGAGGAGGAAGAGGCTCATAGCATCTCCCCTTCCTTCACAGGAGGGATCACCAGGCTTCCACCTGAGTGACAGGTGGGACTCCACCCCTGCACTTTCACGCAGGTCCAAGTGGACATAATATCTAACCACCACACCATGTCAAAACAACCAAAACAGAATCCCCACCATGGAGTCCATGGTGACTCACCGGGTCCCCCTTGGTGTGTTTCCGAGATCGAACTGCTTACGGGAGTAAAAATGCCCACGGAGCAGTTTGTCACAGGAAACCAGCCTCTAACAACCAATGGGTCCGTAGGCACAATTGTATGGCGATAAAATAGTAAAGGTCTAGTAAAGTCATAGAGGCTAGGAGAGATAGGGGAGCGAGAGTACAATAAAGGAGTCAGGCACGTTTTATGATAGCATGCTCACCTCAGCTCCTCTTGATGGACCACGAGGAAGTGGGGGAAGAGAGAGCATCTGTATTATCTTGGGGTAGTTACAGGTAGCCTTAAGACATGCATATTCAGTAGTTACATACGCCACAAGGTGGGTGGGATCGACAGTAACGCTGAGTTCACAAGTGAGGAAGCCTAACAGCTGCATTGGGGGAAGCTGAGAGGGGGGCTGGGCGACAGCAGGAAGAGAGAGCCAGAGGATGTCTGCCTCTGTAGGAAGATCAGACCAGCCATGTGCTCACTTGAAGGTAGCATGGCTGTTAAGGGAGAGTCTGTGGCTACCAACGTGGAGGCACAAGTTCAGGAACGTGGTGCTCGGCCCTCTCTCCATGGAGCAGCGGGTGGTTTCCCAGTGCTGACCCTGTAGAACCTCGCCCAGCACATAACTGCTTCACCACCAGCACTCCCTGTGAAAAGAACTGGGGTTTCATTCACGCTCCATCAGGGGGCTTTCTCCGCAATGGGGAGAGGATGTGATGGTGAATCTGGTTGGCTGCACCTGCATCCCGGCTGGTTGCAGGCCGTCGACACCTCAGCATTTAGTTTCTGTGTTAATTTAGTGAGAGGTGTGTGCCCTTCATGGCTGGCCTCAGCGATGGCTACAGTCCGTTTGGTGGAGCTCTGAGGGGCTGCGGCACGGCTGTCCACTCCGACTAATGCTTGGTCCTATGTGACGTCAGTGTCCAGGACCAAGGGAGCCCAAGGCTAGACCTCTCCTGCCCTCTGTGCCCCTGCAGCAGCTACAGCTGGTGGGCCGCATGTGCCAGGAGCAGCGCATCCCGTTCCCGCCCATCTCTCCCAGCCTCGATGAGGAGCGCCAGCCTCGGGAGTGCCACAAGTTCTCTGATCCCGGCCAGCCTGAGGCCCCAGTCATTCTGCACTTCCCCCTGGTCAACGACTCCTTTCGTGACCACTCAGCCCCTGGTGAGCCAGCTTGCCGCCACCCCCTTCCTGGTGTCCCAGCCTCCCCGACCCAACAGACCCGCCCTCCACCCCAGCACCCTGCCCCTCCATGCCCACGATGTGCTCTCTGCACAGGGGTCCCTAGGACACCCGAGGAGCAGGAGGCCGGCCGGGTGAACCTGTCTCCGTCTGACTCCCCCTACCACTATTCGAAAGTGACCTATAGCCAAGAGGACTTGGACAAGCTTCTGGGCCTGGCCCACTACAACATCTGCAACAACCAGGAGCGGCTGCCGGCTGGCCTGCGCGAGGCCGTGCGGAAGAGGAGGCAGCGCTGACAGCCCGCCCCGAGTGACGCCATGCCTCAGCCTCAGAGAGCCATCCCCCAGTGTTCTGGGGCCTCGGAGGGCCTGGTTGGCCCCAGCAGCACCCTTCCTAGCCTTGGGTGTATGCCCTGGTACCCCAGACGGGGCAGGAGCTGCCAGCAACTCACAGAGGGCCATCTGCACTGTGAACTGAAGCTGTGATTACGGGCTTGCCACAGCTCAGCAGCTGCTCTGGTCCTGGGCCCTGGGCCCCTGGAGCAGGCCACAGTGGGCCTCTTCTCCAAGCACCGGGAGAGGTGGGGTGCAGAGGTGCTGTGGCAGCCGGGGTGTAAATGGGGTGGGGTTGGGCTTCGGGGTGGCTGGGCCCGGTGTAGAGTGCTGGCACTGGGGGGAGGGTCCTAGGCTCCCCCGCCCTGCTGCTCTAAATGCTGTACGCAGGGACTCGGGGGCTGCACACATTATATGACTCGTCCCACCAACGGTCTGAGGATGTCATTGCTGCTACGAATGGGGAGTCCTTTGGTACCACCATCAAAGACCAGTTTAGGAAACAAGACAAGGACACATCTCCCTGGCCCCGCAAAGAGTTTCCAGCCTCTTGGTGCTGTGCCACCCTTTCCCAGCAGGAAGCCCCGTAGGAGGTGTCTGCTTCGGGCACCCCTGCCCCACCCTCCCAGCCAGTAGCTGCCCTCTTTGCCGGGTGGGGGTCAGAGCACCTTGAGGAAGAGCCTAGGAAGGTGTGACCTCGGAAGGGCTGCCCCTTACCAGGAGCTGCCCGTTCCCAGGGTGCTGCGTGGTGGCCTGGCTAGACTGTGGCGAGCCTGCATGGGCAGTCTGTGGCTGGTTCCATGTGGTGATCTGGATGGAGCACGTCTCACCTACAGCCCCAGGGTCACTTCTGGGCCCACCCACTCACCTACAGCCCCAGGGTCACTTCTGGCCCCACCCACCCCTGTGGAGGAGCAGCGAGGCCCAGTGAATGAATGTTGGGTCCCTGGGTCACACCTGCCCCACCACCACCTCCCTGACAATACCCCACGTTCCTCTAGCATTGGTAACCATGTGGATTCCCATGACACTCCCCTTCCCCCTTCACCCCAATGCATGGCTGAGTGACTCCCAGGGTGGGCACAGAGTGAGAGTCAGGGCAGGAGTGACTGCTCAGTACCCCTGTGTCCAGGATGAGGCTTCACCCCAGCCATTCATCTCATTCATGAACTGGCCCCCATGGGAGAGTGCGTGGAGGTGGGCAATTACAGCGGAGATGGTGCCCCAGGATGTCTCCACTGGTGGAGGGTGGTGGGCTCAGGGGTGCTGCACATTCTGGGGGGTGGGAGTAGGGGGGAACAGGGGCTCCTGCTTGCACATGTGAGAGAGAGAGAGAGAGAGAGAGAGAGAGAGAGCCTTGCCCTGCCCCGCCTTCTCTGCCTCCACCTTCTGACCCCTCACTAGATTCTCTTCTCCCCTTGGAGGGCGACGGGGCCTGTGCCTTGGGAGAGCTGCAGGGGACTGTGACAGCAAGGGACGGGGAGGCAGCAGGCTGCCCATGAGCCGAGGTTGGTTTTGAGAGGGAAGAGGAGAAGGCAGGCCAAAGGGCACAGTTGCAGGAGGCCAAGTCCAGGCAAGCTTGCTGGGACTATGCCAAGAGAGGCTGCCCTAACCCCGTGCTGCTCCAGTAGGCAAGGCGTTCCGAGAGGGCCTGCTCTTCTCCGCAGACCAGCCAGCAGCAGGAAGCTGAAGGATCGCACGGGTCTGCAGATGTGTGTGTGTGCCCATGGACGCACACCACACAGACACACACACATGGATGGACATACCACAGGCATGTATACCATAAACACACCTGGATGAACACACACCACACCGATGGACACGCATCTACCAAAAACACGTGAACATCTATCACAGGTGCGCCCGCACACACACATGCACACATGGACAGGCATGAGTACAGAGGGCTGAGCCCGTGGGTGGGACAGCCGTCAAGTCTGGGGAAGGGAGTGACATGGTCCAGAAGCTGCCCGGGGACCATGGATTGCCCTGGCGGGGGGGGGTTGAGGCTTCTCTTAGTCCCAGGGCAGTGGGCGTCTGGTGCGGGAGGTGCAGAGCAGATGGGGACTCTGCTCCAGGAGCCCCGAGCGGGCGATGCGGGCGTGTCCACATCCAGTCACACCACCACTGTCCTGAGAGGTGAACTGGCTTTCTGTGTGCCCACATTGGGGGCCCGGACCACGTGTTCCAGGGAGCAACTTGTGCAGCCTGGAGCTTGGGACAGCTTACTTAAGCTGAGAGGCCCTGTCAGACGGCCTTCAGCAAGGCTCAGCCTTTGAGTTCTGGGCTTCTGGCTTCAGGGCACGATGAGGGCAGCTGCTGGTTCTGGCCCAGCTGCAAGCAGCCTCGCTGTACCTGGCACTTCTGGGCACTCCAGATAGCACTGGGGAAACTGGGTGCACCGGGAGGCTGGGTTACTTGCTAGAGACCACAGCTAATTAGCAGTGGAGTTGAGACCCGATATGGCCCTCACCTTAAAAAGGAAGTGTTTTCTGCCCTGGTGACCCTTGGCCTTCCCTGAGGTCAAGGGTGACCATAGCAGCCACATGAAGAGTGTCAGAAGCAGGGCACAGTGATTGCCTCAACCTCCCCACTCTCCCCCCGCCGGGGCTCTTCCAGTCTTGGCCTAGTGCCTCTATTGCTGGGGAGCAGGCTGGAGAGTCTCCCACCCCTGCAGGGCCCACAACCTTCCTAGCAGTGCCAGCGGATCTGAGAAGGCACAGCCTGGCAATGTGTGGCCAGGCTCCCTGGAAATGGTCCCATTGAAGATCTGGAGTGCAGACCGATTGTTTTCCTATGATTGTGTTACAGACACCTTACAGGAGAGAAGGACGTTTATAGATCACTGTCTACAGTTTCTGACCTTCAAAGCACTCAAATCATTGCCATCGAGTCGATTTCTATCATGGAGGCCCTGTAGGACAGCACACGACGGCCCCTGCGGCTCTCTGAGGCTGTCACTACGGGATCAGACAACCGAGCCGCGTCTTTCTGATGGGTTTCACACCACTGACCTTGCCACGAGCAGCAGCCTGGGGCATGCCTTTTTCTGACCTTGGGTTTGACTAATATATATATATAAATACACACATATAATGCACATATATATATGAATTTTAATATAGAGGGTTTTGTTTTAAGTGGAAACATGCAGAGCAGTTTAACAATTTCTACACATTTTGTTTGCAGCCCTCATAATATAACACAGCACTCTTCTTGCCTCCTCCCTGGCCCCTCCCTCCCTCCTGAATTTTGAGGGCAAATGCTCCCCTTTGCTCTGGGAAGCAAGTGCCTCACAGGTGCCATGCGTTCACTTTATCAGCTCGACTGTTGCTTGGGCAGGGGTGATTCCCGGAGCTGGGCTCTGTTTTGGATTTGAAGGGCCCTGGTTCGGGGATCCAGTAGTCCCTGTCAAACTTGTAATGCCCTCTCTTCATGAAGTCGACTTCCATTGGCTTTCAAGCTGTGCACAATTTGCCAGTTTGAGCTCAACCAGAGCAGTTTGAGGCGGTGGCTGGGCACCATCTAACTCTCCTGGTCTCCAGGACAAGGATGGAGGGCTGTGGTGTTGGTGGTCCGTTAGTCCTGTGTACTGCTTTGCTTCAGTTTTTGATTTTCTTCACTCGTCTGCTCCAGATAGGGAGAGAGGGGATCCTAGTTGCTAGAGGTGGCTTTGCAATGGAGACAAACATTTTATACTAAAGTGAGATTTTTAGGTGACATTTGTGTGACTGCAGAGCCCCTGCTCATCTTCCTCCGTGCTCACCCTAGCTGACCACCTTCCTGCCTCAGAGGATGGGGCACTCCCTCTGCCCATCCACCCTCAGGTCCTCACTTTCAGTCCCACAGGATCCTGTGATATCAACCCGCCCCCAGCCTACACAAGGATTACAAACCCTCGCTCCACTCAGATTCTCTGTAGCTAGTGTCACCTCCCCTGTGTTCCTCAGAGTGTGCTCTGCACCCATGAGATTATTGATTGGTTTCCACCCATAGTGACCCTCTGTGTCCCACAGGGCTTGCTCTGAGGGCAGCTCTCAGAGGGGGAAACCAGGTGGAGGAGGGGAGGGAGCAGTTGGGCAGAAGAAGCTGTGATGGACCCCACAGAGCCAGACTGCCCACGGAGGACAGGACCCTGCGGCTGTTTCCTCGAAGGGGTGCCCCTCAGGGCGGATCAATGCTCTGGGGACTCCACCGCAGGTTGAGGCCCCTCGACCCCTCCTCAGTCCCGCCCCCCACACCCTCGCCTACATCTGGAGTTGGGTGAGCTTCTCCTCCTGGGCCGCCAGCTGCCTTTCCAAGTCCTGGTGCCAGGCATGTGGCCCTCTAAGGGGTGGATCCCTGCTCACCCCACAGTCAGGGTCTAACAGGAGGTCCTCTCAGGAGGCCAGCCAGACCTCAGCCTGACCCAGCATTCCCCGAAGCTCCTCCTGGTCCTGGCTCACAAGGCAGTGCTCCTGGTGAAGGGCCCAGGTCGTCCGGAGCTCCTGCAGCTGCCTGTTCAGCTCCCGGAGACGCTGTGACCTGGGGGGCAGAGGGCTGTTGGGAGGGGCGCAGGGTGTCCCCTGGGTGGGGCAGGACTGGGTTACCGTGGAGCAGGGAGAAGCAGGAAAGGGGGCTCTGGCCACGCACCACCCTGACATTAGCCCTCAGCGCACATCTCTGGGGCTATGACGTGGCTGGTGTCCAACAGCTGCTACCCCGCCGGCCGCACTGCCTGGGCTCTCAGGCAGAGCTCCTGCCCCAGTGTCTCCTTGGCCCCAGCTGGCCCTTCTGAGGATATAGACTACCGCCTGCTTCTCTTGAGCCCGAGTGCTGGGTGGGGGACAGGGCATGGGAACAGGTCTTAGGGCCAGGAGGGCAGAAAAGGGAGGAAGCAGGGAAGAGCTGAGTGCCCCCACCCGCATGGAACAGAGCGAGCCCCCATCCAGGTGGGGTGGCACATACAGCAGTTCCTGGCAGTGCCTGAGGAAGGCATGGCCATGGGCTGCCCACTCCAGCTGCTGGCCCTGCTCCCAGGCCTTCATGTCCAGGTGGCCCAGGCCTCCTGCACCTCAGCCAGCTGCCCGGCCAGGCCCTCCAGGACTGCAGGGTGTACCTGAATGGCCTCCATCCCCATCTGAACCACCACCTCGTCCACAGCCACCAGCTCCCTCTGCAGCTGGCAAAGAGCAGGCTGAATGCTTCTCCACCCAGGACTCTGCAGGCCATCCTGGCTGTACCCCAGCCTAGGTCAAGCCCAGGCTCGTCACCCCCCATCGCAGAGGGGGCAGGGGCAGGCTGCAGTCCTGCCTAAGGTCAGCTGGGAGCGAGGGCTCCTCATCCATCCATTGCCTACAAAGAGGGGTTCACGCGGAGGGGGGGGAGGGACTGGGGCCCTCCCTGCAAGAGGCGGTGCTGGCGCTGCAGGACCTCCACAGATGCCAGGTCGTGGCCAAGGACAGCACCCTCCACCAGGACCACCTTCTGCATGTGGCCCCACAGCTCGAGCGCCGCCTTGTGGAAGTTGAGGGCACAGCGGGAAGGAGGGCCAGCAACTTTCTCCCTGAGAACAGGGCCACCTCCTTTTGAGCAAAGACTGTGGCTTGGGGATTTGTGGGGCGTTAACACGGAGGGAAATAGGACGAAGACTCTATTCCCTAACTTATAACAGTGAGAATCTGGAAAGCTGGTGTTCCACGGTAGGAAAGCCTCTACTTTGGTAAGTTAGAGGTAAAGTCCAAGTACATTATCCTACTTTAAAAATCATTCTCACGTATTCTCCGTTAACAGCTAGGCTGCCTTAATGTGAGCACATGGCTGATTGTATCTCTGTGTAGAAGCAGATATGATCCTTTTGCCCTCTCTTCTCACCGTGACACCCAGCCCCCTTTTTAGCTTCCCCCAATGCAGGTATTAGCTTTCCTCACCTTGGTGAGCTCAAGTACAGGGGCCTTACGATAGATACCACCCACCTTGTGACCCATGTCACTACTGAAGAGGTGTGTCTCCAGGCTCCCTATACACGTCCCAAGATAGCAAAGTTTCCACTTCTCCCAGTTCCACGCGGTCCATCAAGAGGAGCTGAAGTGAGAATGCCTAATAAAACATGTCTGACTCTGTATTGTATTCTCTCGCCCCTGTCTTTCCTGTCCTCTGTGACTTTACCGTGACCTTTACCTATTATCATCGCTGTACATTCGTGCCTTCTGGCCCTTTGGTGGTTAGAAGATGGTTTCCTCTGATAACAGCAGGTTCCTGATGAGGCCCGGGGGCCACAGGCAGGGCCCGAGGGAGGAAAGGTTCTTGACACGCATGTTGGGTGGAAGGCAAAAAGATGGGGAGCCCTGAGCACATGAGGACGGCGGCTCAGGGAGCGAGTGGGCTGCCTGTCAGGGGGTCTGCCTGTAGCACCTCCAACAGTCAGTGAGGAGAGGGCTGGCCCCGGGGCCACCCAGCCCCAGGATTTCGGTTGCAGGACCTGTCAGGTGCTCAGTGCACTGAGACACCAGATCCCGAGAAAGGAGGGTGTGGGGAGGGGAGGCAGGGAGCTCTAAGAGTGGCGGTCAGCAAGAAGACCAGCAGGGCCTGTGCCCCCAACGAAACTGCGGCCCGTGCTCAGGGAGCATTGGGAGAGTCCACTTCGTGCTCCTGCCACAAGGGGTGACCTGCGCTGAAGGACTCCAAACTGGGGGCAAGAAGGAGCGTGGTTGGACGGGGAAGGCTGATTGATGCTGGGAGCTGGAGTCAGCCATGCCCCTTCATACACACATGCACACACGAGAATACACACAGAAGTACGCATGCACACACCCACATGCCCACCCCTACACATGAGCACACACACACACGCACACACACGCACACACATCTGGGGTAGGCCCCTGTGTCCCGAGCCCCTTGGCTGTCGCTGGCCTGTCCTTCTAGGCACCCACCTCTGTGCGGGCTTTCATTGCCTTGTCCAGCCTCACCCATGTGGCCTCAACCCAGCTCCTGTGGACTTGACTCTGGGCCATGGAGCTGGGGGAGTCGAGTTCCAGGGCACCTGCCAGCTCCCTCAGAGCCTGCACCCTGGCAGCCCCACACTCTGCCCTTTCTCCCGGAAGACCTTGAACTTCTGTTCCAGCATCTGCAAAGGTGGGGCTGGAGAGGGTCAATGTGGATAGGGTTCAGGCAGCTCCTAAAACTCACGAAAGGGCCAGCTGGCCCCAACAGCTCCCACATCCCTCAGCCCTGGTTCTAGAACTCCGCAGAGCATCTCCTGCCCCCTCAGCCCACCCAGCATCTACCCTACCCTCCGTTCCTCCATCCACTTTCCCGGCACGACTCACTTCCACACCCTCAAGGTCCTGCCCACAGTCCTGGGAGTCAGCAGTGGCCACCTTGCTGTACAGCCAGGCGTGGAGGAGCAGGGCTTCTCCCTCCAGTTGGCACTACCCCTGGGCCTCCGCTGCCCATAGTCGTACTGCGTGGACCTCCCTCACTGCCCACAGCTGGACAGCACTGTGGGGCTGCATCAGGAAAGTCACAGGGGATTGCTGCCCTCTCCTCTCTGGCTGCCCACCCCCTGCTCCCTAGGTTTCCCACCCCCTGCCAACCTGTCTGAGTTCTGCAAATCCTCCAGGTGTCCGCAGAACCCTTTCAGCTCGCTCTGGGTGGCCTCCAACCATGGCATCAGGGTGCACAAGGCTCGTGTTCATGCCGTCCAGGGCACAGCCCTGCTCTGCTAGCCAGGATTCTGCCTCCAGGAGCTGGGGTGACAGCCGGGTGGGCCATCGCCTCCAGCCTGGGTTTGCAGCCTTGAGAAGGAGTGCACCGGCCCACCTGGCTGCTCTTTAGAAGCCCGCCCCCTGTTTCTTTTTTATTTCCCACAGTTTACTCTGAAGGCAGTCTTGGTTCTCAGGAAGCAAGACAGCTCCTTCCCCGAGGTACCCTGCAGCCCTGTGGCCTTTTCTTTTCCCTTTCCCACGAAGTTCTCCCATGTCACAAGAACACGGTGGTTCCGGCCAGACGGTTGTCCAGAGTGGCTTATCTGTTTCCCCACTGGACCTGGGTGTGCTGCCTCCTCCCCGTGGGGTTGGCAGGAGAGCTTTAAAAGGTGCTTCTGCCTAGGCCCCACCCCTGTAGATCCAGATTTTGTCTGGATTGGAGGCTGCATGTCCATATCTTTTCAATGTTCCAGGACATTCGAATGCAATAACCGACTGAGAAGAGCCACCGGCTTAGAAGACACCCCCACACCCACTGCCATTGGGTCCATTCTGCCTCAGTAGGAAAGCAAAGCTAAAGGACCCAGGGGGTCTCATCTCTGGACACGTGTGGAAGAGAGGCCTTGGAACAAGAGAGCGCTTAGAGGAGTTGCTAGGCACATCGAGAGTCTGGGTCCCCCATAGGAGTCCCCTTGAGCCCTGGACACCGGGCAGATCCCCACTTTTCGTGCCCCTCACCTCTATCTATCTGCAGTTGCTGGGCCTCCTGAGCCTGCTGTAGCCTCAGCCTCCTTTGCTATGCCTCTGCGCACAGGCAGCGCATAGCGCTCTCCAGCTGCTGCACCTCAGCTGCCACCTCTTGGGTGGCAAAGTGCCAGCCTGCAGCTTGTGTCCTGTGTCCTCCACCATCCCGGCCAGGACCGGCTGTGCAGCTCTTGCTCCAAGTTCTGTGGAGTACGCAAGGTCTCCAGGGCTGCTATGTGAACAGGCCATTACTTGGGAGACTCCCTTGAAGCCTTATGGGGCCCCATAGACATGGACCCTGTCTCCATGGTCAGCAAAGAGCCCAGGATGTCCCAAAGCCTGCTGAGGCAGAAGCTCCTCCTTGGGCCCCACATTGTGTCTTCTCGTAGTCTCCAGTGGTCACTCAGGGCCCTGTGCTTGCCCCCTGCTGGGGCAGACACCCTCCCCTCTGATCCTGGGGTGGGCTGGCACCTGGTGCTGCTGCTGCAGGTGCTGGACCTCGCTCAGACTCTGGCCGTTGTCCTGGGCTGTGGCCAGGGCCAGTTTTTCCTGCACCCAGGCCAGTTCCTCATCAGTGTCCCTAAAGAACTGGGAAAGGAGGCTCCGGGCCTCAGGGCTCCCGCAGGCTCTCTAGCTTGCTGTCAGTGCGGGGGGTGGGGGTGAGGGTTGGGGGTGGGGTGGGTCAGGGGGTGGTGGTGGTGCAGGGTTGACAGTCTTAAGGTGAGCTCCTCATGCTGGTCACAGGAGCGCTGTGAGTGGGTGTGCTGGGGACAGGGGTGGGATTCCTGCAGGGAAGGAGGAGGGGGCACAGGCAAATCTAATTCTGAAGCAGCAGCAGGGCAGGATCCTCCACGTTGAGGCTGAGCCCTTCAGGAATGAAGGCCCAGGCCCGGGCCAGCAGGCTCCGTGCCCTTTGAGAATGCTCAGCCACTGCTGCCTCCACATCTGCCTGTGCCCCCAGGAGCTCATCCACCCCAGGACAATCCTATCCACTGCCAGGGACTCACAGCTCCCCCTCCACAGGATGCAGCCAGCTCTCCAGCTCCCAGATGCTCCCCCGTACGCAGGGCCTGGGGCAGTACGTGGGGTGAGCAGTGGGCACTGGGCAACCTGGAGTCCCATCCAACCTGGCCCAGGGCGTGCACAGTCCTACCTTGCAGGCCTCCTGGAGCGTGGTCTCTTTCCTCCTACAGTTGGCCCTCAGCTCGCCCCAGAGCTGCTGCAGTTCCTGTAGCCTCGCCTGGAAGGTCTCTGAGGCCCAGTGGCCCCCCCTGCAGGCCCCTCTGTCCCTCCTGCAGCCACAGTGGGCACACAGACCTCCTCCAGCCACCAGCCTTGTGGCTGTTGGTTCTGGGCACTAGCTTGTAAGCTTCGTGCCCCGCTCTATGTAATGGGCACAACAATGGATTATTTGGTTTCAAGGAGAGAAACCATATACAGTCCTGAGTGGGGTCCATCTTTTGTAGATGGGAATAGAGACACTTAAAAAAGAAGGGAAAAAAAAGGATTGACCTCTAGTCCCTTCACCGGCAGGGACAAATGCTCTGGTCTCACTGTGTCCCCTAAAAAACATCATGTCAAAACGCTTTCTTTTAAATTATGGACATCACTGCATTATAGTTACGAAAGCCAAAGCTGGAAGCCGCCTTTGAGTCCGTGGACAGATGGATGGACCAAGTCAGTGAGTTCGAGTTCTAGAACGGAGTGGTGTCCTTTCATTAAAATAGGGGGATAAATGTCAGGTCACAAATGAACCTTGGAAAGACATGCTGGGAATGAAATAAATAAAATTCCCAACTCACTGCCATCCAGTCAACTCTGTCTCATGGTGACCCTAAAGGGCAGAGTGGAACTGCCCCCTTGGGTTCCGGGGATGGTAACTCTTTTACAGACATAGAAAGCTTCATCTTTCTCACAAGGCGCAGCTGGTGGACTTGAACTGCCGTTATTGCAGATCACAGTCTAATTTGTAACCACTACGCCAGCAGGGCTGCTGGTAAGCACATAAGCCAGACACAAAAGAACAGGTGTTAGACCGAGTCAAGTAGAGAAAGGGTGAGCACAGGCAAAGGCACAGAGGCAGGCAGATCGGAGATAAACGGGTTCACGGTGGCACCCTTGGCCGGTTTAGTGCCCTGTGACCCCGCTACCCATTTATTTATTATTATTATTACTTTTCCTTTCCCCGCCTCTTTTTATCTGTCTACCCTGTGTATCCCTGAATTTGGTCTGGTCCCTGCCATATTACCTGGTCCACACCCCAGGAATGTTCATACAGTAGCTTTTCCCCTATGTCCCTTTTGCATTGTTTTTAAAGCTTACCTCCGTGGACTCAATGTGTTCTTGTCCTTTTGTGCTTGGTTTACTTCGCTTAGCATGCTTTCCTCCAGTTCTTCCCATGCAGTGATGTGCTTCAAATTTTCATCACTACTTTTTAGCGATGCGTAGTACTCCATTGTATGTATGTACCACAGTTTTTTTTCCCCCCACTGAAAAAGAAGTCTTTATTCTGATCCCACCAGCTGTACCATCTGTTATGCGCCTTCCTCATTGGCAATCCGGTTTTTCTTGAGTGGTCCCATGAAAGCTTTTTTCTCTTCCACGGTCTGGAAACGGCCATGGCCCAACTTGGAGGTGCTGTTGATGAACTTGAGGTCGATCTTCTCCATGGCACGGCGCTTGTTCTGCACTAGCAGGGACTTGTGCAGAGTGAGCACTCGCTTCTTGGTGCCCACCATGCAGCCCTTGAGCATGACAAAGTCATTGATCACTTCCCCATAGTGGACAAAGTCGCCCAGGGGTTTGATGCTCTTGTCAGAGAGATCTTAGTCAGTGGAGGCATTGTTTGATAAGCTTACCGTCCTTGACGAGGTAGCCCTGACCAATCTTATAGATCTTCTTTTTTATCTCTGTGCTGTGGTGGTAGCCTTTCTGCACAGCGCGGGCCATCGAGAAGGCCACACGGGCGGGATGCCAGGCCCCGATACAAGCCACCTTGTGCAACCCTCGGTGGGTCTTTCGGGGCATCTTCTTGGTGTGCCAATGACTGGTGACCCCTTTGTAGCCTTTGCCCTTGGTCACCCCCATGACGTCGATCATTTCATCCTGCCTGAACACCTGGTTCACTGGCACTAGCTTCTCTCGGGCCCAGTCCAAATTCTCAGCCACGGAGCGAGCCGCCGTTCACCTGCATCTCCGTCAGGTGGAGCAGGCGCGTCTGGGTGTGGGCGATGGCGCGCATGACCGGGCAGGACTTCTTCATGCTGCTAAAGTCTTTCTCGAGCTGCTTCTTACCCTCGTCATCCTGCCACTTCTTGCAGTACTTGGTGAAAGCCTTCTTCTTCGACTTGTGCCAGTTCTTGTAGAACCGTCGCTTGCACTCGTCATCACTGATGTGTTCCGCAAAGACCGTCTTGAAGGTCCGGAGGCCGCGAGGTGTCTCCACATAGCCCACGATGCCCACCACCACCATGGGAGGGGTCTCCATGATGGTCACGGCCTCCACCACTTCCTTCTTGTTCACCTTGGAGCCTGGCCTGTCGTCCTCGCGCACAATGTGGGTCATGCCGGCCTTGTAGCCCAGGAAGGCCGTCAGGTGGACCGACTTGGAGGCGTCATCCTTGGGGAAGCTCTTCACCTTCCCGCCGTGCCAGCTGTTGCGCTTCCGAGGCAGAAAGCCCAGAGACCCATGCTGGGGCGCCGAGAACTTCCGGTGTGACATTACATCGTTGATCCCCGCTGGTAGAGGTACCCCAGCTTTTTAATCCAATTGTCAGGTGATGGAAATTTGGGTTGTTTCCAATTCCTTGCAATTGTGAACTGTGCCACAATGAACATTGGAGCACAGATGTCTGATCTTGGTTTGTTTCTTGCCCAGTAAGTGTGCGGGGGTTGTTGGGTCATATGGTAACTCTATTTCCATCTGTTTTAGATATCGCCAGTAGACCTCTTTCTTACACACATATGAGTCTCCATGGATTTGTTTCACGTGTGATGTGTCTGGGTCATTGTGTGGTCGTGGTCTCTTTTAAGACTTGATTGATGTTTTCTTACATTGTTTGTCCTGAAGGTCTGTTTTGTACCCTAAAACAAGGAGTCAAAGAGATGCATGGGACTTTATTACTGAAGGGGGACAGAGGTGAAGAAATGGACCCAAAGGGTGTCCATACCACTTCTGGGCTCTGCTCTGGATCTGTTGCCAGCTGTCCATAAACTGTTGGCACCTGTGGCCGAGGCTGCGGGCTGACCCCAGGCTTCACTGGCAGAGGAGGGCTGCCTTCTGCTCCGGGATATGGGGGATGTACGGAGGCTGAGGAAGGGGATCAGGTTGTACTCAAGAGGCCCCTGGTATGGGAGTATCCTGGCTCAGCTCTTCCTCTGCAAGGTCCCACAGAAGAGGTCCCCTGGCCTGGCCCCGATGCTAGACCCAGTGGCATACCTGCCCCTGAACTTGGAGGAGGCCCATCTCCTGCTCCAAGGCCTCGTGTCTGTGCAGCAGTCTCTCCATGCTCTCCAGATTCTTCCCAAGGTCCAGGACTCTAGCAAGGGCACCCTCTGGAGGACGGGCACATCACAGGCTTGACCTCTGCCCTTCTGACCAGGGATCTCTTCGATCCTTTCTTCCTGGCTTGTCTTGGCCTTGGCCTCCGGCAGGTGACAGAGTCTGATTAGTGTCTGCACAGTGACACTGCGGGTGTTGGGGACAAGGCTGCTGGATGGAAAACCAGTACCTAGCAGGGGTCCCAAGTCTTCCTGTCAATTCCCTTCCTGCCTCCCTTCTATGGGGTCTCTGTCTCATAGGCCAGGTATTTCTGAAACCGCATCAGCTTCTCTTTGAGGTCCCCAAGAGGGACAGGCTATTCCAGCTGCTGGCCCCACCCCTGGATCCAGTCGCCGTCCAGTGTGATGGTGGGGACATGAGTGCCCTGATGTTCATACTGCCTTGGCCCCAAGCGGTGACCCCGTCTACCCCTCGGGCTGTGCCAAGGACTGAAATTCTGACCAGGCTCAGGGACAGCACAATAATTTTTCTTTCACCCAAGATGACAGGGCCCAGGCCCATCAGTCTTCAGATCTAGGAAGTGGCTTGGCATGGGCCATGGGTGGGTTCTCATGTGGAGGGTGCCCCTCACCCAACCCTGGGGCCCTATCTACTCTGCCGATCAGAATGACAGGTGTCCACACGCGTCTGAGAATCAAGGGCCCTGTACTCCAGTCCTAGCTTTGCCCCTGGAAAAGCCATTAAACTCTCCACATCCCGTTCCACCGCAGGATGCCCCTTGGCCTCTAGTGAGGCTGAAGATCACTTGTAAAGGTAAAATGGGGTTCAGGTGGGGTGCCCTCTGACCTGGCTAGCAGCCATGAGAAAGCCGGCAGTAATCAGAGAGGTGTGAAGCTGTGTCGCTGACCTTATCCCAAGGCTTCCACTCAAGCCGGCCGCTCTCATATCGTGCCCAGCAGGCCCTGAACCCAGGGACCTGGCAGCACCCTGGCCTGCTCTCTCAGCGCAGCCGCCTGCGTAGTGGGAGGTGGGAAGTGGGAGGTGGACCCAGCCCTGAGTACCGTGTGTACCCCTGCTGGGGCTGGCTCACAGCCCATAGCCCTCACTATAAGTCTCTAACCCTCACTAACAGCACTGCAGTAGAGGGTTGGCCAGGCTCCTGGGAAGAAGGAAGCAGGGGCCATGTGATATGGGCAGATCAAATGCCCTCTGTGGTCCCCAGAGTGTGGCCTAACCCATCCCTATGTGCTTCTGGGTGCTTGGGCACATCGGCTTGGTCACCAGCCCTGGATTGGAGCCCCTGGCTCCTTGGTAATCCCTCACCCACCAGCACAGGTTCGGTGTGCATACACACCTCACCCGTGTGCCCCCAACAGTCTGGATACCCCGGCCTTATCAGGGTCACGCCCATGACCGTCCCGGCCATCACCTCCCTTTCCTGTGTGCACAGCAACTCTGGAAGGTGCCATGCTTCTGGATCAGCCGCTCCACCTCTTCCACAGAGCCCTCCAGGGCACTGGCTTCCAGGAATACCTGGGTCAGCCATGGAGGTGACACAGAGGTGGGGGGGGGATCAGGGGCACAGATGGTGGTTCAAAGGGAACCCTAGACAGCAACATCTGCCAGAACCTTGGTTTACACCCTGGGCTCTCTGGGGGTACATCAAGGGGCCTGCGGCTGGGGGTGGGGAAGTGGGTGCTGAGCAGGAGGGGAAGGAACCTGAGGAAGAAGAGCACTCCAACCTGGGGGCCGTTAGGAACATCCCAACTTCTGACGAGGTGGTGAGGAGCCCCATCAATTTCCAACCAAACCGCGTAGGGCGTGGCTGGCTGGGGCCAGGTGTGGGGAGGAGATGGCCCTGAGTGACCTGAGGCTCAGGTGTCCCCTTGGCCACTTGGGAAGACACACTATCTAGCTCCGTATCAGAATAGCAGCCAGTGATCCAGGAAGCAAGGGGGATTGGGGTGGTACTACAGGAGGACTGGAGGTCCTGGGGTCAGTGTGTCTGTGTGTGGTGAGGGGAGCTGTCTCCTGGGCCTGCAGGATCTTGTCCAGCTTCAACACTGTCTGAGGAAGAGCTGCTTGCGGTGCATGGCCTGCCGTCTCCCTTGTTTCCGTTCCCAGGCCTGAGCGACCTGCTCCCAAGCATCCTGCAGGGCGCATAGCCTTTCCTGGACCTGGGCATGGGCATGGACACAACCGAAGGTGGTGCTGAGGGAAGCTCCAGAGAAAAGGTGCCTGACTGTCCCACCCAAGGGGAGGGTATTGTTTGTGTTTCCACAGGGAAAGAGGGACCAGATATAAAGCCAGTGCCAGATGAATGCAGTGTGCCCGCACGGAGTGGGGAGCCAGTGGAGGGCCCTGAGGGCTGGGCTCCCATACCAGCTATGTGGACAACTGCCCCTGCCCCCAGAAGAATTTACTTCAGAGGACAGCACTGAAGCTGCATCTAGGAGAGAGGGGCATGTTTGATCAGAGCAAATGGGAGCAAAGAAGGGGGAGGAAGAGAGAGTGGGGCACATCCTGGCCCATCAGGCCTGGAGGACGATATCCCGGCTCTGAACAGCCAGTGGACAGAGTGGACAATGTGGCTGGTCCCACTATGAGACACACCGTCCATTGATGGCCCAGTGCCCTATGGGGGACAACACTGGAGACTCAGGGTTAGAACTGGCCCAGACTGATCCTATGGCACTGAGGCAAACCACTAAAAGTGTGTGGCAGAGCATCCGTGGGAGCAGAGCAGGGAGCCCCTGAGGTAGTACAAAGGACAGACTCTGGGGCCAAAGCATGGTACCCCATTAGACCTGACTGAAGGACACGCCTAGAGATTAAAAATCAGAACTTCATCTATGTATAGGTTTTTCTTTCTTTAAAATTTTTTTCTTTTATTTTATTCTTAAAAAAGCATTTTATTAGGGACTCATACAACTCTTATCACAATCCATACTTACATCAGTTGTATAAAGCACATCTGTACATTCTTTGCCCTCATCATTTTCAAAGCATTTGCCTTCCAACATTAATTTATTCTTCTGTGGGTAAATGGTTTCCGTTTTGTTGTCATTGCTGTGTTCTCACTCATTGCCTATCTTGAAATGACTTGATTTTTGGTGCATATTATTATCTCTACAGACCTATCTAGATACGATAGACTGCATGAATAGTTTGGAGGAGAAAACAAAGGGACCATTAGTTCCGGGGGAATAGGGGAGTGGGAGAGAAGGGGTCAAAGGGGTAGTGCTGAACAACCCAGGGACAGGGGAGCAATAAGTTATCCAAAATCAGTAGCAAGAAGGGTGTGAGTAGTCTGGTAGGGATTCAGCAAGGGCAAGGTAACCGAGAGAAATTACTGAAACCCAAATGAAGGCTGAGCATGATAGTGGGACAAGAGGAAAGTAAAAGGAAATAGAGGAGAGAACTAGGTGACAAAGGGTATATATAGAGGTCCAAAGACTGGAATGTACATATGTAAATATATTAATATGAGTGTAGGGAAACAGATCTGATGGTGCCTGGCTGTCAAAAGATATAGCATCTGGGATCTTTAAGGCTCAAAGATAAACAAGTGGTCACCTAGTTCAGGAGCAACAAAGCCCACATGGAAGAAACACACCAGCCTGTGTGACCACGAGCTGTCGAAGGGATCATGAGGTATCAAGAATCAAAGAACAAAAAATCATATCATTGAAAATGTGGGTGAGTGCAGAGTGGAGACTCAAATCCCATTGGTAGTCAACCGGACACCCTTTACTGAAGGGTTGTGGGGAGGAGATGAGCCAGTCAGGGTGCAGGGTAGCTACGATGAAACATATAACTTTCCTCTAGTTCTAAAATGCTTCCTCCCCCCACTCACATGATCCCAATACTACCTTACAAATCTGGCTAGATAAGAGGGTGTACATAGGTACAGATAGGAACTGGAAACACAGGGAACGCAGGACAGATGACTCCTTCAGGACCAGTGGTGAGAGTGGCGATGCCTGGAGGGTGGAGAGAATGTGGGGTGGAAAGGGGAAATTGATTACAAGAATCTACAGATAGCCTCCTCCCTGGGGGAGGGACAGCAGAGAAGAAGGAAGGGGGAGACTTTGGACAGTGCAACATATGATAAAATACTATTAATTTATGAATGATGAAGGTTTCGTGAGGTAGGGGAGAGTGCAGAGGGAGGGGGGAAATGAACAGCAGATATTAAGGGCTCAAGTAGAAGGCAAATGTTTTGAGAATGATGATGGCAACAAATGTACATATGTTCTTTTAAAAAAAATAAAACCTTTTATTATTTAAGCTTAATTTATTCCCAAGCCATGAGTTTTTGCTTCTTCAGTTTCTTCTGGGAAATCTTTTTCTTCAGTGCAACCTCCTCTTCTGGCTTGGGAACGATTTGTTCCTTCTCATTCAGGATCATTTCAATGTGGCAGGGGGAGCTCCTGTGTGGATTAATCTAGCCAAGAGCTCTGTAAGTCCGGTGGTGCATCTTGGGGGCTTTGTTCACCTGGATGTGCTCGATGACCTGAGAATCCACATCTAAACCCTTAAGTTCAGCATGACTTTCTGCATTTTTAAGCATGTGAACCAAACATTCAGCACTCTTTTTGGGCTACCAACTCTGGGTCCCACCCCACTGTTTGGCCTGGGCACATCTACCAACCCCATCATTGTCCCGTCGAAAAGGCACACACTGCTTCTGCAGAGTGACGTCTTTCAAGTATTTGGTGGCTTTCCAGATGTGCATGCCTTTGATGACCTGGGCAGTTTCACGGGTGTTTTTGAAGTGGACCCGGAGATTCGACCCTCTGTATTTGCAGGATTTTTTAGGGTTTTCTGGGTCAAATGAGTAGCGAACCATTTTAGCAGGTCACCTCAGGCCGCTACAGTTAGAGGAAGAGCCTGTACATATGTTCTTGACACAATGCATGTATGTATGAATTGTGATAAGAATTGCACGAGCCCCCAATAAAATGATTAAAAAAATAGAAAAGAAAGGTGCTTGGCCCTGTGGGGCCAGGGTGCGGGGGTCCAGTGGGTTGGGGGAGGGCCAGAAAGGGGAGCAGACCTCCACGGCGGACGGCCCTCTAGCCTGGAGCACCTGCTGTCCCCGCTGGGTGGCGCACTGGTGCAGCTCCTTCTGGGCCTCCAGCTTGGCCCGCAGCTCTTGATGGACACTGAAGTTTTGGGCTCCACTGCCGGGGTCTTGGGGCTCCTCCACCACCTGCAAATCTCACTGCACACTGGCTGCCGAGGAGGCATAGTCTTGCACCTGGAGCCTGGGAGAGCACGGGAGAGCACGGGATGAGGGGACCTGGTACCGAGGCAGCGTCACAGCCGGCCTGAGTCCACCACCACTCATGTCCAAACCTCCATGTCTCTGCCGCTCATTCCCACAGCCTTACCAAGTGTCTACTCGGCCTCAGCTCTGCCCGCCACCCCTCCTTCCCACCCAGTTCTCCAGGGCCAATGAAGTCCCTCATGGGCCACTTGATAGCTTTGTCCACCCATCCGCAACTTTGCCAGACCCCCACTTAGAGGTAGCCTTTGGTGGCCTTGTGTGAGAGCCGAGGGACTTGGGACTCTTGTCCCTTCACTGCCTCACTGTGCAGATGGAGGTTTTTGGTGGGTTTTTTTTAAATTAAATTTATTTATTTTATTGGGGGCTCTTACAACTCTTGTTACAATCCATACACCAATTGTATCTGACATAGTCATACGTATATTGCCATCATTCTTTTCTAGATATTTACTTTCTATTGAGCCTTTGGGATCAGCTTCTCTTTTTTTCACCTCCCCCAATCATGGTTCCTTGATAGATTATAGATTGTTATTATTTTCATATCTCACATCGACCATTGTCTCTTTTATCCTCAGGTTTCTGTTGCTCCTCTCCCTGCGAGGGGTGTGTGGTTATATGTCATTCATTGCTATCGGTTCCCGTTCCTCCCATCCTCGACCCCTCTTCCACCTACCCTTTTGGTATCTCTATTCCCATTCCTGTTCCTGGGTTCCATGTGTCGTGTGTTTTATCTCTTGCTAATAACTATGGACTCTAGTCCAGAGTGGGAAGCGGCACTGGGGTGATGACAGTGGGGGGTGAGGAGGCCTCAAGGCGTCAGAAGCAGATTGTGTGATTTATTGGTGCGATCCATGTCTCCTCAGGGGGGCCTCCACCCAGTGGGACACAGCATCTGGGAGGTTTGTGGCTTTCTCCTGAGACAGCATGGTGGCCAAGGGCCCGGGCATTGAGTGTGGGATTCTGGGCCTGGGGTAGCAGCACTTGCAGAAGCTACCCTCTCCCCCAAGCACCCACCTGGATACGGATGAGCACGTGAGACAGTTGGCTGTGAACTTTGAGGGTGGCCTCAGCGTCTCAGAGCAGGTGGGGTCTGGCCTGAGTCAGCTCCCACAGTTCCAACCAGGCAGCCCTGCCCCCAGGTGGGGGTCAGCAGTTATCCCAGCATGCTCATTCCTCCCCCTCAGCTTCTGTCTGCTCAGCCCTTCAGCTTCCTGGCTGGGTTTAGAACTTGTCCTAAGCTCCCAGAGGGCCACCGTCCTGAGATCTTGCTCAGCACTTCAGGCCTTTCTGCAAACTCTCCTCCCAGGAGCCCATTATCACTAGCAGTTTACCCCTTGCTCTAACGATGCTCCAGGAGGCCTGCTTGGGAAGTGTTATGCTGTTGCCTGGTTCAGTCCCACTAACTGCTCCTCAGGAGAAAGAAGAGGTTCCCTGATCCTGGAAAGATTTACTGACTTGCACACCCTCTGGAGGATCCCCATGAGTCAGCAGGTGGGGTCATTCTAAAGCCCGGCAAACGGCAGGTAGACACGTTGTGTGCCACCCAGGCATGCTGTGTGTTTGGAGGAGACTGCACACCCTTCAAAGGTAGAAGCTGCACCCCTCCATGGTTCTTGCACGCAGCAAATGCCGGGCCCCTGAGACTCTGGGCCAGCCTCTGGGCTAGGATCATGGGCAAATCGGGATCTCGCCTAAGCTCCATTTGGGCTGGAAACGCAGTAGCTTGTACTGTGACCTGGGTCAGCCTGGGGCTGTGCAGGGCATCCTCAGCCCAGCTCAACTCTTCCCAGAACGCCCCTGCAGGTGCAGGGAGCCCGTGGCTTGGGAAAGTGACCCTGCAAAGTGGGCTTTGTGACCAGGCTCCCTGATCCACCGACCCAGCTTTGCCTCCTCCACAGGCCGCAGACAGCAGGGGCTGCCCTGGGTTCCCTGAACTCGGGCCCTCTCTAGAGTCAATGGTTTGCAGAGCCGCAGCACAGCAAGGTTCTCCCATGCCCAGCACCTCCCCCCAAACTCACCCGTGCTCCAGGCTGCTGGTACTCACTGTTGCTCCTGTCACCACTGCTGGGCCCTGGGGACAGTGCTGGGCCGCCACTCCAGCAGGCTCTCCGCTAGTGGGGCAGGCTGCCCCCTGGTGGCCACCCATTTCACGTGGTGCCGAAACATTGCAAACTTAGTTAAGAGGAGCTGAGAAGAGAGGAGAGGTAACACAGGAGCCATGGCTGGTGGGCTGTGAGACACCTCAGTCAGTGACTGGGCAGGGCAGGACTGGACAGCCACAGAACTTGACCCTCTATACAGAGAGGGTAATAGGAAGCCACAGCTGTCCTTAGCCCAGACTGATGTTCCCCATCAGCCCCTTGTGCATGCAGCACCCCTCCACTACCCGTCTTCATTCGGCTCCAGGGCACCTTCCTTGCCCCTGGCCCCTTCCTCACTAGGGTGTGCTCATAGTCCTCTCTCCTCTGGCCACCTGCTGCTGGCTGCTCAGCCAGTTCTGCAAGTCCTTGGGTTCCCTCAGGAAGCCTTGCAGTGCCAGGATCCTCTTCAGATCCTGGCCCCTGTGGTGACAGCCTGAGACCCCCAACAGTTAGTGTGCATGTGTCCACACTTTGGAGGTCAAGGGACCCAAGCAAAGGGGCTGCCTGAAGGACAAGGTTCTTCATGGTCTTTGCCCAGGCTGCTCCTCTGGATTCAAGAAGTAAACCCAGGGCAGGGAGAGTTGGGGCTGGCGAGGGTGTGTCTGTGGGGAAGGGCAGGTGACTGGTGCCAGGGAGCCGAGCCCCTGCCCTGCAGGCCCTCCTCAAAAGTTTGTGGAAAGAGGAAACAGTGAAGGACTCATCTTTTCCTGACACATGTCTACAGGCCTCTGTCATGGTTCTCTTCAAGGCAGGGGTAGCATCTAGGGGAATAAGCAACCCCAGCCAGTTTTCTGGTACCCACGGATGCAGTGACCCTCACTGTTGGGCTGCCAACTCCTGCAGTGTCTGCAGAAGCTTCCAGAGTTTCCCCTGCATCACACCCAGCTGCTCTGAGACCTCAGTTACAAGGATCTACGTATAACTTCCTCCCTGGGGGATGGACAACGGAAAAGTGGGTGAAGGGAGACAAAATATGTAAGATCTGACAAATTATCAAGGATTCATGAGTGAGGGTGGAACAGGGAGGGCGGAGAAAAATGAGGACATGATGCTACGGCCTTAAGTGGAGAGCAAATGTTTTGAGAATGATGAGGGCAATGAATGTACGGATGTGCTTTACACAACTGATGTATGTATGGATTGTGATGAGAGTTGTATGTGCCCCTAATAAAATGATTTTTAAAAATTAAATCATTATAATTTCTTAGGACAATGCCATTTGTATTTCAAAGCAACATTCACGAAAGCTATTTTTTCACCTTCACTATCTTCTATTTAGTTTTAGATAGAGCAAAAACAATTCTATGCCTTTTTATGAGATGTAATGCAAGTAGACCTAAATTTATGCATAATTAAAAATTTGAATGAACAAAATATTTTGTTAAAGAATTTGACCTTTTGTGAAAATCATCGAAAGCATATAGCATTTTATTGAAGGGTTGGGAATGTTTTCCTCTATTTTATTCTAGTATTTGGTCTGAGGTTCTTACGGCATATTCTGATTGTTGTCATGTAAGAGAATGTACATTCCATATAAGAGAAAACTTTCCTTATAATATTTTCCTATCCATTGCTTCCTGCTGAATCTCTCATTTGTTCTTTTATCATTATTTTTTCCTATAGAAAACCCAGGCTGCTTAATTTTATTCTTATTAATCATTTATATAAGTTAGGAAAATATTTATTATATATACATTTTTATTAAAAATCTTTTATTGGAGACTCTTACAAATTTTGTTGCAATCCATATTGATTGCATCAGGCATTTTGTACATATGTTGCCTTCATTCATTTATAGACATTTCTTTTTTTTCTTTTTTAAAATCATTTTATTGGGGCTCATACAACTCATCACAATCCATACATACACCAATTGTGTAAAGCACACTTATACATTCCGTGCCTTCATCATCCTCAAAATTTGCTTTCCGCTTGGGTTCCTGGAATCAGCTCATTTCCCCTTTCCCCTCTCCCCCTCTCACGCTGCTCCTCTTCCTTCATGAACCCTTAATAATTTATTAATTATTATTTTCTCTTATCTTACACTGCGCGGCGTCTCCCTTCACCCAATTTTCTGTTGCCCATCTCCCAGGGGGGAATTTATATGTAGATCCTTGTGATCGGTTTCCCATTTCTACACCCACTTCCCTCCCAGTATCGCCACTCTCACCGCTGGTCCTGGGGAGTTCATCTGTCCTGGATTCCCTGTGTTACCAGTTCCCATCTGTCGCGCTGTGTATCTTCTGTTCTAACCAGGTTTGCAAGGTAGAATTGGGATCATGAGAGGTGGGGGGAGGAAGCGTTTAATAACTAGAGGAAGGTTGTGAGTTTCATTATTGCTACACTGAACCCTGAGTGACTCATCTCCTTCCCACTACCCCTCCGCAAGGGATATCCAGTTGTCTACAGGTGGGCATTGATCCCCCTTCATGCACTCCCCTCATTCACTATGATATAATCCCTCCTCCCGCCTTTGTTGCTTGAAAACTGGTCCCCTCAGCACTTCATGATCACACATGTTGGTGTGATGCTTCCATGTGGGCTTTGTTGCTTCTGGGCCTGCTTGTTTACTTTCAAGCCTTTAAGACCCGGGACGCTATATCGCTTGATAGCCGGGCACCATCAGCCTTCTTCACCACACTTACTTATGCACACATTCATCTTCAGCGTTTATGTGGGGAAGGTGATCACACAATAATGGTTTTTGTTCTTTGGTGTCTGCTACTTGATCCCTTCAACACCTCGTGTTCACTTAGGCTTGTGTGCTTCTTCTCTGTGGGCTTTGTTGCTTCTGAGCTAGATTTCAGCCTGTTTGCCTTCAAGCCTTTAAGACCCCGAGAGTTTCATTATATTGTGCAGAGAGTGGCTATGAGCCAAACCCACTCAACTGCACCCAACAACAATAACAACAGGACTTGTGCTTCTAACAATATGCTGAAGAAGACCTTAAGAGAATCTCCCCTTCGTTTAGAGCAGCGGCTCTCGACCTGTGCGTCGTGTCTCCTTAGGGGGTCAAACAGCCCTTTCATGGGGTGGCCTGAATTATAGCAGTAGCAAAATTACAGCTATGATGTAGCAACAAAAATAATTTTATGGTTGGTTGGTCACGACTACATGAGGAACTGGATGAAAGGGTCGTGAGTAAGAATGTGAAAACCACTGTCCAAGAGGAAGACTCAATTCTTGATACAGTTGAAGGGCAACAAAATAGAGTCAGCCACAATATAGATGGGATAGCACAGTGGCTGCAACAATAAACACAAGCCAAAGAAACACTGCAAGGATGGCACAAGACGGGACATTGTTTCATTATATTGACATAGAGTTGCTATGAGTCAAAACCCACAAGAAAAAAATAGAACTTGTTTTTCTAACAATGTACCTAAGTAGACCTGAAGAGCACCTCCTATTAGTTTAGCGCAGCGGTCCTCAAACTGAGGGTTGTGATCCCTTTTGGGGGACGAATGACCCTTTCACGGCTGTGGGCCGTTCATTAAAGTGGAAAAATTAGAGTTATGATGTAGCAATGAAAATAATTTCATGATTTGGCAGTCACCACTACATGAGAAATGGTATGAAAGAGTCGTGGCATTAGGAAGGTTGAGAACCACTTCCCTAGAGGAAGAGAGAATTCTTGGTAGAGTAGAAGGGCAGCAAATGAGAGGCAGACCCCCAGATGATAGATTAGCGCAGTGGCTGCAACAATGAGTGCAGACAAGAAACCACTGTGAGGATGGCACAGGACAGGGCAGCGTTTCATTATCTTGTGCGTAGAGTTGCTGAGAGTCGAAACCCACTGGGCAACACCTAACAACAATCACTGTAGGACTCATGCTTTTCACAATATGGTGCTGTAGATCCTCAGAGAAACTCCTCTTAGTTTAGAGCAGTGGTTCTCAACCTGTGGGTCGCTAGCCTTTGGGGGGTTCAAATGACCCTTTCACAGTGGAGGCCTGATTCATAACTGTAGCAAAATTAAAGTTACAAAGTAGCAATGAAAATAATTTTATGATTGGGGGTTCATCACTATCTGAGGAAATGAATGAAAAGGCAGTAGAGGGGCAGCAAAAGAGAGGGAGCCCCCCAAAAGTTGGATTAGCCCACTGCTGCAACAATGACAACAAGCAAAATAACCACTGTGAGGGTGGCACGAGACGGGGTCACGTTTCATTATATTGTGTATAGAGTTGCTATGAGCCTGCACACACTCAAAGGCACCAAACAAAAACAACAGGACTGTGCTTCTATGAATATGCTGAAGTAGACCTTAAGAGAAACTCCTATTAGTTTAGTGCAGTGGTTCTCAACTTTTGGGTCACGAGCCCTGTTGGGGCATGAATGAACCTTTCATAGTGGTCGCCCAGTCATAACAGTAGAAAAATTAGAGTTACAAAGTTGCAATAAAATAATTTTATGATTTGGCAGTCAGCACTATATGAGGAACGGTATGAAAATGCTGTGGCATTAGGAAGGTTGAGAACCACTGCCCTAAAGGAAGACACAAATCTTGGTAGAGTAGAAGGGCAACAAAAAATAGCCAGACGCCCAACTCCCCAATGTGGCTCCAACAATGAGAACTAGCAAACAACCACTGTCAGGATGGCACAGGTCTGGGAAGCATTTCATGATATTGTGCATAGAGAAGTGATGAGCCAAAACCCCCTCGGTGGAACTTAACAACAATAACAACAGGGCTTGTGTGTTTAACAATATGCTGAAGTAAATCTTAAGAGCAACTCTTCTTAGTTTACAGCAGGGTTCTCAACATTGGGTCGTGAACACTTTCAGGTGGGGGGTGTTTCGAAACACCCCTTCACAGTGATGGCCTGATTCATAACAGTAGCAAAAGTATAGTTATGAAATATCAAGGAATATAATTTTATAATTTTATGATTGGGGTCCACCACTACATTGGGAACTGTACGAAAGGGCTGCAGAATTAGGATGTATGAGTAACATTGTCCTAGAGGAAGACACAAATGTTGGTACAGCAGAAGGGCTGCAAAAGTCAGGCAGCCCCTACAAGATGGAATAGATGCAGCAGTGAGCGCAAGCAAAGGACCACAGTGAGATGGCACGAGATGGGGCCGAGTTTCATTATATTGTGCATACAGTTGCTATGAGCCAACACACACTCAAAGGCACCAAACAATAATAAAAAGAACTTGGGCTTCTAAGAATATTCTGAAGTAGACCTTAAGAGAAACTCTTATTCGTATAGACCATTGATTCTCCAACTGTGTGTCGAGACGCCTTTGAGGAGACTAACGAACCTTTCACATGGGTGGCCTGATCCATAACAGAAGCAAAATTACAACTATGATGTAGCAATGCAAATATTTTATGGTTGGATGTCACCACTACACGAGGAATGGTGTGAAGTGGTTGTGGCATTTGGAAAGTTGAGAACCACTGCTCTATAGGAAGACACATATCTTGGTAAAGAAGGGCAGGGAAAGAGAGGCAGTGCCCAACAAGATTGATTAGCACAGTGGCTGCAAAAATGAGTGTGAAAAAAAGAACCACTGTATGGAAGGCACAGGACGGGAAAGCATTTCATTACATGGTGCATAGAGTTGGCATGAGCCTAAACCCATTCGAAGGCACCAAACAACAGGATTTGTGCCTCTAACAATATGCTGAAGAAGACTATAAAGGAAACTCTTAGTGTAGAGTAACTGTTCTCTAACTATGGGTCACAACATCTTAGGAGGTAACAATGAGCATTTCATATGGGTGACCTGATTCATAACAATGGCAAATTTATAGTTATGGAGTAATAAGGAAAAGAATTTTATGATTGGGGGGAGTCACTAGTACATGAGGAATGGTGTGAAAGAGTCATGACATTAGAAAGTTTGAGAACCTCTGCCCTAGAGGGAGACATAGATCTGGGTACAGTAGAAGGGCAGCAAAAAGAGGCAGCCCACAGCATGATGGAATACAACAGTGGCTGCAACAATCCGCGCAAGCAAAAGAACCACTGGGAGGATGGCGCAGGACAGGACACCTTTCCATCATATTGTGCTTAGAGTTGCTAGGCGTCGAAAGCTACACAAGAGAATCTAACAATAACTATAGGATTTGTGCTTCTGACAATAGGGTGAAGTAGATATTAAGAGAAACTCCTCTTAGTTTAGACCAGCTGTTTTTAACCTGTGGTTCACGACCACTTTTGGCGATCGAATGACCCTTTCACAGGTGTGAAATGATTCATAACTGTAGGAAAATTACAGTTACGAAGTAACAATAATGTTATTATGGGGGTCACCACTACATGAGGAACTGTATGAAAAGGTCATGGCATTAGGAAATTTGACAACCACTGCCCTAGAGGAAGACACAATTCTTGGTACAGTAGAAAGGCCAAAAAAAGAGGCAGCTACCCAAACGTTGGATTGGCACAGTGGCTGCAACAATGAGCACAAGCAAAAGAACCACTATGAGGATGGCATAGGATGGGAAACTGTTTCATTATATTGTGCGTAGAGTTACTATGAGCCAAAACCCAATCGATGGTACCTAACACCAATAACAACAGAACTTGTGCATCTACTAGTATGCTGAATTCTATCTTAAGAGAATCTCCTCTTAGTTTAGAGCAGGGGATCTTCACCTGTGTGTCGCGACCCCTTTGTGGGTATGGAATGAAAATTTCACAGGGGTGTCGTGACTCATAAGAGTAACAAAATTACAGTTATGAAGCTGCAATGAAATCATTTTTATGGTTGGGGGGGTTCACCACTAAATGAGAATCGGTATGAAAATATCATGGCATTAGGAAAGTTGAGAACCACTGTTCTAGAGGATGTCCCAAATCTTGATATGAGAGGGCAGGAAAAGAGAGGCGGTCCCCAATAAGATGCATTAGCACAGTGGCTGCAACAATGAGCGCAAGCAGAGAACCACTGTGAGGATGTCACAGGACAGGGCGGCGTTTCATTATATTGTGCGTAGAGTTGCTATGAGACATACCCACTCGACGGCACCTAACAACAACAACAAATGGACTTGAGCTTCTAACAGTATGGTGAAATAGACCTTAAGAGAAACTCCTCTAAATTTAAAGCAGTGGTTTTCACCATGTGGGTCGTGACCCCTTTGGGGCTTAGACGAACCCTTTACAGGGTGGCACTATTCATAACTTGTAACAAAACGAGAGTTACGAAGTAGCAAAGAATATAGTTTTATGATTGGGGGTCTACCACTACAAAGGAAAGTGTATGAAAGTGCCGTGGATTTAGGAAGGTTGAGAAGTACTGTCCTAGAGGAAGACACAGATATTGGTAGAGTAGAAGGGCAGCAAAGGAGAGGCAGCCCCTACAATTTGGAATAGCACAGTGGCTGCAACAATGAGCGCAAGCAAAGAACCACTGTGAGGAATGCACAGAACGGGGCAGCGTTTCAGTACATTGTACATAGAGTTGCTGTGAGCCAAAATCCACTCGACGGCACCTAACAACAGCAACAACAGGACTTGGGCGTCTAACAATATACTGAACTACATCTTAAAGAAACACCTCTTAGTTTAGAGCAGCAGTTCTCAACCTGTGGATCGGGAACTCTTTGGGGGTTGAGCTACCCATTCACAGGGGTTGGTATCTTCTTCATAGTAGCAAAATTACAGTTATGAAGTAGCAACGAAAATAATTTTATGAATGGATGTTCACCACAACATCAGGAACTTCATTATAATGCCAAGGAATTAGGAAGGTTGAGAACCACTGGTTTAGAGCATAGGAAATCTGATGAAATACTGCATATTTTAACACACATGACGTTGGAAAGTAATGGAAATTGGGAGAGGACAGTAGTATCAAATTCCTATGAGTCAGAATTGCTCTATATCATAGAGTAGCTAAGACAATGAGAAGAAATGACAAAGTCAAAGAGCTGAAGAGAAAATTCCATAGGATACATGGCAACAGCTTTATGCTCTTGTTAGACCCTCAGGGCCTCCCTATCTTTTGTTGGCTTTCTTAAGCCCATCCCCACCACTGTGAATAATCTTCATTAAACTCTCTTTAATTAAACCTTCTGTATGGTTTGTTTTCTGCTGGACCCCTAACAGATATCATTTAATTTTCTTGATTGCAATTCATCTCTAGCATACAGAAATATTTCAAGAGTTTGTTTTATGTTTTGTTTCAGCCACAACAGCTTTTCCTTCCAGATTTGTTTGTCCTTGAAACATGATCAATAGTTCTTTCCTCTCCAATGAAACCCAAGTGATATGCTGCCTGACTGCCTATGAAGTTCATGTGTAGCCTACATAGAGATCCCAACCATTCCCTAGACAAGTGTTTCTCAACCTTCCGAATGCCGTGACTTTTCATACAGTTCCTCAGGTTGTGGTGACACCTGATCATAAAAATTATTTCATTTCTAATTCATCACTGTAATTTTGTTACTGTGATGCACCAGGCAACCCCTGTGAAAGTGTCATTGGACCCCCAAAGGTGTCATGACCCACCAGTTGAGATCCACTACCCTAGAACAACGTTTGTCCCGAGTGCTGTATATGGCTCCCCAAATCATCAATACCTGCCAGCATCACACATCTCACCAAAGAGAAGCATTTGTAGCCATCACCTTAGGGGTGAGTTCATTAAATATTTGACCTGTATGGCTCCATGAATGATGTTATCAATCACCACATGGTCCTTGGCAGAAAAACAGGTTTCCAGCTCCTGCTCCAGACCAAAGGTTCCCAAACTTATTCTGCCTACTGCCCTCTTTTCAGAAAAAGAAATTACTCAGGACCCCCCAGCAATGAAAGAATTTTGTACTATAGCCCACCATCCAGGATAAAATGTAGATATCTGCTTTGTAGATCTCTGGATTTTTCTGTGCCCAGTAGGTGGGTGGTGTTGCCCACTTTGGGAAACAAGACTCTAAGAAAATCAGGTGTGTTTTCACTCTCTCTGCAAGAATTTCAGTTGAGGAGCAAGATCTGTCTTGAAAGAAGTGTATCCAGAATGCTCCTTAGAGGCAAGGATGGCTAGACTTCATCTCACATCCTTGGGCATCAGGAGCTATAGGAGGAACATCATGGAAAAGGCCATCATGCTTGGTAAAGGGGCGCCCAAAAGGGGAGGACCCTCACCAAGATGGATGGACACAGTTTCTACAACAACACACTAAAACATAACAATTGTGAGGCTGGCACAGGAGCAGGCAGTGTTTCTTTCGGTTGTATGTAGGGTCCCCACCAGTTGAAACCAACTTGACAGCATCCAGCAAAACCAGATGTGGAGAAAGCATGGCCTGTTCTGTGTACAGTGGCCCCACCGAGGTTCCTCATCAGTTGTGTTTGAATGGGCCAGGTGCTCTCACAAACCTCCTCTTCAATAGACAACTTAGAATGTTTTCTTTCTGCCCAGGAACCATCCTGAAATTTAAAATGACCAATTGACACTGAGTTGATTGTGATTCATGGCAATTCATAGGATTTCCAATGGGCATATCCTTTCAGAAACAGATGGCCAGACTTTCTTCCAAGGTATTCTTGGTGCGCTTGAGCCTCCTACGTTTCTGTTAATGGCCAAGTGTTTTCACCATTTGTACTATCCAGGATTGACTTCCAGCTCTATATATCCTTAAAATTGACATCTCTCCTCTCTTTGTAAAGTCATGACCATTGCTGTGTTTCAGTCGATTTACCGTATTCAAATATAGAAATGACAAATAATTCTACCACCTCACAGAAAATGTCAGAAACTCGTTGCTCTCATTTAATAGTGGCGTGGGTGATTACATATTGGACTGCTAATCCCAAAGTCAACAGTTCAAAACGACCAGCCACTCTCAGGGAAAAAGATGAGGCTTTCAACTCCTACCAAGTTACAGTCTCAAATAACCACAGGAGCAGTTGGACCCTGTCCTATAGGGTAGAACTCAGGTCATGGTGAGTCAGAGTGGACTGGATGGCAGTGAGTTGGTTTGGTTTTTGGACTCCCCTCCTACCACAATAGCTCACAATTACTAAGTGCATGTTATGTACCAGTGTTCTAAGCATTGCATGTACATTCACTCATTTCATCCCACTGATGGTGGTGTGGGTGAAGCATTAGAAATGCTAACCAGAAGGTCGGTGGTTCAAATCCACCAGCTGTTCTTCGGGATCAATATTGGCCTGTCAGCTCTCATAAAGGTGTTCAGGGTTGGACATCTGCCGGGACAGTTATTACTTTATCCTGCCGAGTTGCTATGGGTCTGAATGAACTCAAGAGCAGTGGGGTTTTGGTGGCTTTTGTAACCCTTTTAAGTGGAGCGCTGGTGGGGCAATAGAGAAGCCCTTGACTATTTACCACAAGCTCAGAAAAACCCTCAGCAGCTTCCCCTGAGAATGATGCATCAATTTTCTCCAGGACAAGTCACAGCTTATAGGAACACCTCTAGAATGGTTCCACTCTGTCCTGCAGGCTCACTATGAGTTGGAATTGACTGACCCATTGGTAGTGAGTGCATCAGCTTCCGTCTATAGGTGAGGACACGAATGCACAGAGATGTGAAGCCATCTGGCCCAGGTGTAATCAGGTTATCCAAGGGGGAGCTGGAATTTAAATCCCAGCAGACCAGCCTCAGAGACTACAGGCTTAGCTCTACCGTCTGCTGATATCTGGACTAAGAGTGGTTGGATTTTGCCTCCTTTTCCCTACACATCATCTCCACTGTTCCCTATCAAGCAAAATTAGCTTGAGCATTGAACAGGCACCCTCCAGCCCAGCCCGATTGCACACGCGCAGGTTAGAAAAGGATGGGGAGATCACTGGGCTGTTTTAGCTGCCACCTCTACTCCCACTGCGCCAACACACCCACAATGAAGTCAGAGAAAGAATTCTTGGCCTTGTAACCACTCCTCAGCCCTGACACCTTGGAGAGAGCCAAAGCCACTCTCTTGGACACCCACTCGACTGCTACCTGGGAACTTCCCTTGGAGCACTTGGGGAAAAAGGAGAGGGAACGCGCCTGCAATGTAATTAACATTATGACAACTTGTCCCCCCTTGGAGAATGACACCATTAGCTGCTTCAATTGTGCATGAAATGTAAATTACACGACTCAGGGGTATCACGTCTGAGCAGCCATGATGCTAAGTGACGAGGCTCTCCATCGAGCAGCCCCTCCCCAAGCAGCAGGAACTAAGAAACCCAAGCCCCGAGGCCGACAGCTGAGACCGAGGTCCTATGGTCTTTGAGTGTGCCTGCTCCACAGAGCCCACAAGGGAGGATCTTTCCGGGTGGCCCTGGATGCCAGGCTGGGATGTTCCAGCCACCTGCTGTCATCACCCTGGACCTCCCATTTTCTCTAAAGGGAGTCGAACGCTGGACAGCACTCTTTCCTCTCTATCTCTCAGAAAATTAGGAAAAAAGGGGTGGTGGCTGTGGTTGTGGTAATATCCTTCTTGCTAAGGAGTTTTGGTGATGCTGTGGGTTAAGCATCCCGCTACTAATCTGAAAGCCAGCAGTTCAAACCCACTAGCTGCTCTGAGAGGGAGAAAGATGAGGCCGTCTGACAATGGACAAATTAATAGTGTCAGAAACCCACAGAGGCAGATCCAAACTCGTCCCCCAGATTACTTCCATATCCATTCTGCCTCCCATTCATTACTCTGTATGGCTCAAATTATTCCGTGTTCACTCCCTGGCCAGCTCCCCACATTTCCCTACCCCCTTTCACCACGAACTCTCTGGACACTACTCTAAATCAGCTTGAGACACTGGATCAGCCACACTTCTTTGTGGCCCATGAAAGAACTTTCCAAAATCTCATGTCACAAGCAGGTCCACTTGCTTTTAGAGAAGAGGCATAGGCGAAATTGTATGTTTCCACCTTGAGAGGGGCAATCACCACCATGTACAATTAGTAGGTGACAACCAGTGTGTCACTTTTGTGGTCACTACACATCTCCTTTGGGGACCCATTTGCCCCTCTCCTAGCATCCTGATTCCTGGAGCCATGGCTAGACTGGGATGGGAAATCCCTGTGCTCAACCAAGAAATTCCAGGTGGAATCAGAGTCACTGTCCCCTCTGCAGAGCCTCTGTGAGGACAGGGAGTTTGGAAACACAGCCTAAATCTGCAGTAGGATAAATTTAAGAAATGATCACGCATTTACCCTAATGTCAACTGTACAAATCCCACAAACAACCTTCAAATGCCCTCCACTGAGCAGAGCCAAAATCAGGAAGAGCCAAAACCTACATATGGGTACAGGAAGACCTCTGGAAGGTGTCCCTGTGGGGGGCCGGGGAAGGGGGAGAGTGGAGATGAGGAGGCTCAGGGGCTCAGGCTCAGGCTGGGAAAGAGCCAGAGTTCCTAGTTCGACTCTCTCTTTGTCTCTCTGCCTAACCACCCACCTCCCACCCAGTCCAGGAGATTCTTTGAACAGGGCCCACAGGGTCTGAGGTGAGAGCCGGCAGCTCCTGTTACTACCCTGACTTGGGAAACCTCCCTCATTCTGGAAATCCATATATTTTCTTGGGCTTTGATCAAGACCCAGGTCAAGCCTCCGCTCCCCCTTTTCTCACAGAGGCACTTGGTCAGAATGGCAAATAGCCCTCAACTGTGCCATGCACTCCGCCTCTTCATTCCCTGTTCCCTTCGAACCATCTGCTGCAAAAAAATCACAAAACAGCCCGATGGAGGGCAGGTCGGTGCTTCTTTTTCCGACTTCCCTCTCGTTCTTTCTCTGTTCGCATCATCATTCCAGGTACAGCAAACCCATTACTGTCCAGTCAATTCCAACTCATGGAGACCCTATGTAAGTTTTCCAACATTGTCCAACATTACTGGAACAGACAGCCTCATCGTTTTCCTTGAAGCAGCTGATGGTTTGAACTGTCAACTTTGAGCTAGCAGTTCAACATTTACATGACATCCCTTCAGAGTGGTGAGTCATAGTCTGCAGACACCGTGGGCAAGAATCATTGTTCTGGCTTATTTTCATAAGGTGGGATTCTATGTAGGCAGGTGTGACGCAGGTGTAACTGGAAATCGACTTGATGGCAACAAACAACAACACTGATGTCATTATTTCGGGACTTGGGAACTGAGACCTATGAGGCATGGAGCTAAGTAACAGCTACTTCAGGTTTATTAGGTACTTCATTGCTGAGCTCTGTTCTAGATACTGGGAATACAGCTAGAAGGAAGGTGGCATCTCTGTTCCTGGGGTTGAGAGATGAGAGGGGTTGGGAAACTTCCTGTCCTGTTAGTAGTGGGTGTAGACATTGTTTCTGCTGTTAGATGTCATTGAGTCAGTTCCAACCCCTAGCCACCCTATGGATAATAGAATGAAACACCACCCTGTCCTGCACCATCCTCTCAATTGTTGTTATGTTTGAGCCCCTTGTTGCAGCCACTGTGTCAATCCATTGGCCGAAGTTCTTCCTCATTTTCACTGCCTCTCTGCTTCACCAAGCAGGACGTCCTTCCTCCTCCAGGGACTGGTCTCTCCCTAACAGTATGTCCAAGGTACGTGAGGGGAAGCCTCACCATCCTGGCTTCTAAGGAGTATTCTGGCTGTACTTCTAACCCACATTTGTTTGTTCTTTGGCAGTTCATAGTCCTTTCAATATTCTTCACCAGCCTCCCAATTCAAATGCATTGATTCTTCTCTGATCTTCGTTTTCAATGTCCAACTTTCACATGCATAGAAGGCCACCGAAAATATGACTAAGATGGCTTTAGTCAGGTGCAACTTAATGTAACATTCTTGCTCTTAAACACTTTGAAGAACACTTTTGAAAGAGGTCTCTGGCGGCAGCACGCGGCCCCGTTAAGGGTGAGGAGGAGGGGCGCACAGGTGGAAGCCCATGGCCCCTTTAAGGCTTGGCCTACTTGGCAGCAGCTGGAGCCTATTGAGAACATGACAGGAGGCCAGCCAGCAGTTCCTATAGAGGACAAGGGCTCAGGAGCTGAGCGAGCCAAGCTCTGAAGGCTGTGAGCCAGCTTCGGAGCCGCACTGCCTCCATGGGCCATAATGACCTGATGCGCAAGTCCTAGGATTTCAAAGACCAGGTGTGGTCTGTGCAGCCTTCCTGCCCCTTCCCAGACTCCTGCCCACCATGTAGGGCCTTGCCACCATGACCCCTGATGTGGGTCTGCAGCCCACCAGTCACCTGGCCAGCCACCAGGATCCCCGCCCTGCCCAGCTGACACACCCAGGACCACACTCCAGACCCCCTGCCCCCACCCTGGGCCTGCTCACCACCAAGACTCTGCCCTGGGCCTGCTGCCCACCCAGGAACCTGCATCAGGGCCCTTGTCAACCCTGGGTCCAGTCCAGGCCGGGCACACACCTGGGATCCCTGTTCCAGGTCCCTGCCCACCTGGGTCTGGGCCTGCCACAAAGACCCTGCCCGAGGCCATCAGCCTACCCAGGAAACACCCCCTGCCCAGCTAGCCCCTGGGTCATCTGGGCACTGCCCCAGACCCCCTGCCTGCCCAAGACCTTGTGTTAGCCTGACTGGCCATGGAGGATGGAGAGGAAGAGGGACCCTGCCCAGGCCCCTGCACCCCATCCCATTTGGGATGCCCTGGGTTGGTCCAGCCCCAAAGGTGGCTGCCCTCCCCCAGGCCCACATACCCAGACCTCCATTGGGCCCACTGCTTACCTGAGGCCTCCCCATCAAAGGCTTGTGATATGTAACCCCAGCCTGGGATGGGCTCCTAGCTTGCTAGAGCCCCATGCCATTCTCCTTAAGCCCCAACTACTTAAGATCCCCAGAAAGTGCCTCTGGGGGCCCTTGTTGAGTCACACTCTGGCTGTAAGGGGCTAGGCTGTAGCTCTTGAAACTTGTCTTCTCCATTCTGAACCTTTAGGACATTGGTCCTTCCACAGGGCAGTTCTACAGAAGTGGCAGGGAACTCTATTCCTGAGTGGAGTTGGCCAGGTTTGAGTGGGGGATGCCCTGTAGGGACCCCACCTTGGGAGAACAGCCAATCTCCCCTTTCTCTTTCCCAACTGCAAAAAAAGAAAAAAAGAAAGAGATCTCAAAGAGCAGATATACCCAATACAATACATCCCTTGAGTTCTTGACCGGGGCTCGCATGATAATTTATTGTGGACACCAGAAAGAAGATAGCCCTGATCACTTCAGTCTTTTCTCCATTTATCATGATCATGTTGTAGATGACAGGGTCATAATTACATATAAATATGTCCCTGGGACCCAGCTCCTGGGGAGTCCCAAACTTCTTGATGTAAAGAAAATAAGAGAGAGAAAACAAGCACTCTGAGCTCATGGTTGGAAGGACAGTCCTTTGTGAATAGAGAGCTGCAAGGATATTGGAGTTCCTTAAGGGGGGAAAACAGTTCCACACACTACTATTTAACAAATCATTTGCCGTTGGAACCCACCCAGGGACACCATGGAGGAAAGGCCTGGCAACCTCCTTAAAGCCTATAGTCTTGAAAGTCCTATGCAATGTACACATGGGGGCACCATGAGTCAGAATCAACTTTCTCATGCCTGTTTTGGTTTGGGGCGAGGAGCTATTAGAAGCAGTGGGGTATAATGTTGAATCCCAAAAAAGGAAGGATTTGGTCACCATTAAAGTGCCTTCTAACCAAATTACTAACAATCATAGGGACTTTTGTGGGAGAAAGATGAGGAGTTCTACTGCTGTAAATATTTCGTGTCAAAAACCCACAGACAGTTCTCCCCTGTCCTATACAGTCGCTGACTTGCTGTCAACTGGATGGCACTAAGATAGCACCTATCTGCTGAAAGGTTGCCATGTGGCAGGACTTGTGCCAAGTCCATTATGGTTATGCCTATGATCTTTGTGAGAGACAAAGCCCTGCTTATGTTTAATGTCTCTGTTGTCAGATCGCTCCATTGTCCAGTCCTGGCTCTATGTCCTTCTAGCTCCATGACCTGGGACAAATCATTGAACCCCCTTTGCGCTGCTGTGTGTAGAAGGGAAGTGAAAAATAGTGCTTAGGTTGTGTGTTTGAGGTTGAGATTGAATGCATCAATAGATAGAAAGACCTTGTTGTTGTTGTTGTTAGTCTCCAGTAAGTCAAATTTGACTCCTTTTGACCGTAGGTCTGATAAGACAAATCACTGCCAGATCCTATGCCATCTTCCTGGCCATCGGCAGGTTTGAGGTCATTGTTGCGGTTATTGTGCCAGTCCGTGTCATGAAGAGGTTCCCCAGATCCACATGATGTCCTCTTCTCGCAACTGGTCTTTCCTAACGACATAACCAAAATGACAAAAATTTGCCATTCTCTCTTCTAGGAACATTCTGTGAAGAGTGTCCTGGCTCAATTTCCTCCAGGACTGATTTGCTCATTCTCCAGGCCACACACAGTATACTCCACACACGGTCTTTGCCATCACTGCCATTCAAATGCCTCAATCCTTCTGAGAATCCTGGTCCTCACTGTTTTCCTCATTAGAAACTCCATTTCTCGCAGCTTGCTCCAGATCTGCTGAAGTGGAATCTGAGTTTCTGTTAGGCCCCAAGGGCATTTTATTTGTGTGTCTGCTAGAAGCACGGATGGGGAACAACGTCTGGCCCATACTAAGTGCTTTATAATTATTGGTTGTGATCAGTGTCATTATTTATTGCTCCATCTAATCTTTCCAGCACACTCACAGGTCAGGAAACCAAGATTCTCAGCCTGTCAGTGCCTTTGCTGAGGCTACCCCTCAGGAGAGGGCAGGGGCTCCATGCAAACCGAATATAGGATCAGGCCAACATTTGGATCACTCTGAATGGAGACACAGTAAATGCTCATTAACCAGTCACTCCCCATTGCCTTCGTCACCCAACCCTTATTAACCATGACTCTGCTTGCTGTCTATGGATTTCCCTATGGATTCTGCATATTTTATATCAATCTCATTATGGTCTGACTTGTTTCACTCAGCAGAAAGTGTTCAAGGTCCCTGCATGGTGTAGCATGTTCCAAAACATCATTCCTTTTTAAAGGCGGAAAAATATTCCATTTTATGACTTAGATATTGTTTGGTTTATCCATTCTTCGGGCCACGGACACTTTGGTAATAGTCACCTTTCAGCTATTGTGGGTAGTGCTGCAGTGAACTTGTATACCACTATCTCTTTGAGTCTCTGTTTGTTATTCTTTGAGGTATATGCTTAGATGTAGAATTGTGAGGTGGTCAAGGATTTCCTCTTCCTTGGATCCATGTTCAACGCTCATGCAAGCAGCAGTCAAGAGCTTAAAAAATGCATTGCATTGTATTGACTAAATATTCACAAGAACTCTTTAGAGTATTGAAAAGCAGGGATGTTGTTTTGAGAACTAAGGTGCATCTGACACAAGCCATAGTATGTTCAAACACTTCCTATGCATGCAAAATTTGGAGATTAAATAAGGCAGGCCAAAGAAGAATCAATGCATTTGAATTATGGTGCTAGGAAAAAAGAACCATAGAAAGTACTATGGACTACCAGAAGCACCAATAAACTTGTCTTGGAAGAAGCACAGGTCAAATGCTCCTTAGAAGTAAGGATGGCCAGATTTTGTCACCCTTTGGACATGTACTTTCAACATGTTGTCAGGAGAGACCAGGGCCAGGAATAGGACATCATGCTTGGTAAATTGGAAGGGCAATGGAAAAGAGGGAGGCTCTCATGAGATGGATGGACATGGGGGCTGCTGTAATGGGCTCAAACAGAAGAACAACTGTGATGATGGTACCGGGTGGCGTTGTGTTCTGTTTCACATAGGGTTGTTATGAGTGGGAACCAACAGGACCGACCCTAACAACAATAGTAAATCTCTGACTTGTTAAGAAGAAACAAGCATTTTTCATTTCCTCTATGAGCCAGGCACTGCGAAGATCCTGAAGGTCCAGATAGAAACAGCACTTGGCCCCTACCCATGATGGGTTCCCAGGCTAGGGGTGAGGCAGCAGATCTCCACTTTTGGATGAGACCTATGCAGCCCCCTTGGGGTTCCAGTGTGTGCTGGAGATACTCCAGTTAATTTTGCCTTTCTGTATACCCGCCTTAGGGAAGTGGAAGAACTTTAGAATAAAGCATCCTCCGAGATTTCTGTTGCACAATTAGACAAAAGGAAACCAATGGTGGCTAAAGATGGGGAACAGAGAATCCAGAGCTGTGTCTGGGTCCTTGGCCATGCAGCTATCAATCAGCACAGTTGAGTTCAGGAATCAGGAAGCGAAGATCCTCAATATCTGGATCCAGTAGGTATAGAAGGCATAGCTTCAAAGATAAAGAAGGATAAGCCCTCTTTCGCTTTCAGGAGGAACTCACCCAGGGAGAACTCAATCAGGTGGGGCTGCACTAAAGCCTTAGAACTGGGAGGGTCCATAGGAGCATGTTTACTGCCAGAATGGTGCCTTCCCATTCAAGAGCTTCTATCATATTCCAGCTCATGAATGGTCTTTGCCAAGTGCCTTGGTTCTTTTGCTGTGACTTCTGTGGCATCACTTGAACTCTCCATCCCCTCCAGCCAGGAGCAGAGGCAGGAAAAATCTATTAGGGAGAAGTGAGAGAGTGAGAACATGAATGCACAGAAAAGTGAAACAATCTAGCCCAGAGGTGACCAGGTTATCAAAGGGGGAGCTAGAATTCATATCCCAGCAGACCAACCTCAGAGACTACAGGCTTAGCTCGACACTCTGCTGATGTCTTGACTACAAGTGGTTGGATTTTGCATCCCTTCCCCTACACATCATCTCCACTGTCCAATATCGATCAATGTTAGCATGAGAACTGAAGAGTCACACTCTAGCTCTGCCCAATCCCACACGTACAGGTGAGAAAAAAATGGTGAGACCACTGGGCAGTTTTAGCTGCCACCTCTACTTCCACCACCTCAATGCACACAAAAAGAAGTCAGAGAAAGCATTTTTGGCCTTGCCACCACTACTTAGCCCTGACACCTTGGGGCCTGTCCACTCTCTTGTACACTCACAAGATGGCTACCTGGGAACTTCCCCTGGGGCACTTGGGGACAAAGGAAAGGGCACACGCCTGCAATGTAATTCACACTGTAACAACTTGTTTCCCCCTTGGAGAATGACACCATTAGCTGCTTCAATTGTGCATGAAATATAAATTACATGACTCAGAGGTATCATGTCGGAGCAGCCATGATGCTAGGTGATGAGGCTCTCCATCGAGCAGCCCCTCTCCAACCAGCAGGTCCAAAGAAACCCAAGACCCGAGCTGACAGCTGAGAACGAGGTTCTGTGGTCTTTGAGTGTGACTGCTTCATAGAGCCCACAAGGGAGAATCTTTCCGGGTGACCCAGGATGCCAGGCTGGAATGTTCCAGCCATCTGCTGTCATCACCCTGGACCTCCCATTTTCTTTAAAGGGAGTCGAATGCTGAACAGTACTCTTTCCTTCCCTAACCCCCAGAAAAGTAGGAAAAAGGTGGTGGTGATTGTGGTAATATCCTTCTTGCTAAGGAGATTTGGTGATGCTGTGGGTTAAGCATCTCACTACTAATCACAAGATCAGCAGTTCAAACCCACTAGCTGTTCTGAGAGGGAGAAAGATGAGGCCGTCTGACAATGGACAAATTTATGGTGTCAGAAACCCACACAGGAAGTTCTACTATTTCCTCTGGGATTGCTATGCATCTGAATTGGCTGGATTCACCAGAAGTAGGTTTTGCTTCTTCGGAGTGTATTTGTACATGTATGTGTACATGTGCGTATGCGTGCCTGTGAGTGCGTGTGTCTGCATTGTTGCTTGTGTGGTTTGGAAGCCCAGAGCAGGCAGATCGAGGCTGCATTGGAAGCAGTTGAGAAAAGAGAAGGGTGAGATCCTTCAAGAGGTAGATAGATCCAAACTCATTTCCCAGATCCCTTCTATATTCATTCTGCCTCCCATTCATAACTCTTTCTGGCTCAAATTACTCCGTATTCTCTCCCTAGCTAGCGCCCCGCAGCTTTCTACCCCATTTCACCACTAGATCTCTGGACACTACTCTAAGCTGCTGAAGGGTTGGATCAGCCACCCTTCTTTGTGCCCATGAAAGAACTTTCCAAAACCTCATGTCACAAGCAGGTACCCTTGCTTTTAGAGAAGAGGCATAGGCTAATTTGTATGTTTCCACCTTGAGAGGGCCAAGCACCACCATGTACAATTAGTAGATAACCATAAGTGTGTCACTTTTGTGGTCAGTACATATCTCCTTTGGAGGACTCATTTGCCCCTCTCCTAGCACCGTGATCCCTGGTGCCATGGCTAGACTGGGATGGGACATCCATGTGCTCAACCAGGAACTGCTAGGTGGAATCAGAGCCACTGCCCCCTCTGCAGAGCCTCTGTGAGGACCGGGAGTTTGGAAACACAGCCTAAAGCTGCGGGAGGAGAAATTTAGGAAATTATCACGCATTTATGCTAATGACAACTGTACAAAGCCCACAACCACCCTTCAAATGCCCTGCCACTGAGCAGAGCCAAAAGAAGGAAAAGCCAAAATCCACATATGGGTACAGGAAGACCTCTTGAAGGTGTCCCTGTGGGGGGCCGGGGAAGCGGGAGAGTGGACTTGAGGAGGCTCAAGGGCTCAGGCTGGGAAAGAGCCAGGATGCCTGTCGACAAACCCCTTCAGACCAGACACAACCAGAGGAAGTTCAACTCTCTCTCTTTGTCTCTCTGCCTAACCACCAACCTCTTACCCAGTGCAGGAGATTCTTTGAACAGGGTCCACAGGGCCAGATGTGAGAGCTAGCAGCTCCTGTTACTACCCTGGCTTGGGAAACCTCCCACTTTCTGGAAATGCAAATATTTTCTTGGACTTTGACCAAGACCAAGATCAACCCTACCCTCCCCCTTTTCTCACAGTGGCACTTGGTCAGAATGGCAAATAGCGCTCGACTGCCATGCCCTCCGCCTCTTTATTCCTTGTTCTATTCGAACCAACGGCTGCAAAAAAATCACAAAACTGCCAGATGGAGGGCAGGGCAGTGCTTTCTTTTCAGACTTCCCTCTCATTCTTTCTCTGGTCGCATCATCATTCCAGGTACAGCAAACTCATTGCAGTCCAGTCAATTCCTTATGTAAGTTTTCCAAGGTTGTACAACATTACTGGAACAGACAGCCCCATTATTTTACCTTGAAGCAACTGGTGGGTTTCAACTGTCAACTTTTCAGCTAGCCATTCAACATTTACATGACAGTGCCTTCAGAGTGGTGAGTCATAGTGTGCAGACACCGTGGGAAAGAATCATTCTTCTGCCTTATTTTCATAAGGTGGGTTACTAGGTAGGCAGGTGTGAGGCAGGTGTAAGTAGAAATCAACTTGATGGCAACAAACAACAACACCGATGTTATTGTTTTGGGGCTGGGGAACTGAGACCTATGAGGCATGGAGCTAAGTAACAGCTACTTCAGGTTTGTTAGGCACTTTGTCGTTGAGCTCTGTTCTAGATACTGGTTATACAGCTAGAAGGAAGGTGGCATCTCTGTTCCTGGGATTGAGAGATGAGAGGGGTTGGAAAACTTCCTGTCCTGTTAGTAGTGGGTGTAGATTTTGTTTCTGTTTTTAGATGTCATTGAGTCAATTCCAACTCCTAGCCACCCTATGGACAATAGAACGAAACACCACCCAGTCCTGCACCATCCTCTCAATAGTTGTTATGGTTCAGCCCCTTGTTGCAGCCACTGTGTCAATCCATTTACTGAAGGTCTTCCTCATTTTCGCTTATCTCTCTTCACCTAGCAGGATGTCCTTACTCCTCCAGGGACTCATCTCTCACTAAGAGTATGTCCAAGGTACATGAGGGGAAGTCTCACCATTCTCGCTTCTAAGGAGTATCCTGGCTGTACTTCTAACCCAAATTTGTTTGTTCTTTTGGCAGTTCATAGTACTTCCAATATTATTCACCAGCATCCCAATATAAATGCATTGATTCTTCTTTGATCTTCCTTTTCAATGTCCAACTATCACGTGCATACAAGGCCATTGAATATATGACTCAGATGGCTTTAGTCAGGTACACCTTCAGCTTCAAGGTAACATCCTTGCTCTTAAACACTTTGGAGAACACTTTTGAAAGAGGTCTCTGGCTGCAACGCATGGCCCCTTTAAGGATGAAGAGGCGGGGCACACAGGTGGAAGCCCATGGCCCCTTTAAGCCCTGGCCTATTTGGCAGCAGCTGGAGCCACTATTGAGGACAAGGCAAGAGGCCAGCCAGCACTTCCTGTGGAGGCCAAGGGCTCAGGACCTGAGCAGGCAAAGCTCTGAGCACTGAGTGAGCCAGTCTCAGAGCCGCACCACCTCCATGCGCCAAAATGACCTGATGGGCAAGGCCTAGGGCTTCACAGACCTGGTGTGGTTCCTGAGGCCTCCCCGCCCTATCCCAGACTCCTGCCCACCTGGGCCTTGCCAACATGACCCCTGATGTGGGTCTGCAGCCCACCTGGTGCCTGCCCAGGCACCAGAACTCCTGCCCTGCCTGGCCCACCTACCTGAGACCTCACTCCAGGCCCCCTGTCCCAACCCTGGTCCTGCTCCAGGCCCCCTCCCTGCCCAAGACTTTGTTAGTCTGGTTGGTCATGAGGGATGGAAAGGAGGAGGGACCCTGCCCAGGCCCCTGCACCCCATCCAACTTGGGATGCTCTGGGTTGGTCCTGCCCCCAAGTTGGCTTCCATCCCACAGGCCCATATACCCAGAACTCCATTGGACCCACTGGTACGTGAGGCCTCCCCATCAAGGGCTCGGGATATGTGCCCACAGCCTGGAATGGGATCCTAGCTTGCTAGAGCCCCACACCCCTCCCCTTAAGCCCCAACAATTTAAGATCCCTAGAAAGTGTCTGTTTGTGGGGGCCCTTGTAGGGTCACACTCTGGCTGTGAAGGGCTAGGCTATGGCTTTTGGCACTTGTCTTCTCCATTCTGAACCTTTAGACCATTGGTCCTTCCATGGGGCAGTTCTACAGGAGTAGCAGGGAATTCTATTCGGGAGTGAAGTTGGGCAGATTTGAGTAGGGGGTGCCCTGGCAGGGATGCCAACTTGGGAGAAGAGCCCCTCTCCCCTTTCTCTTTCGCAGCTGCAAAAAAATTTAAAAAGGAAGAGGTCTCATAGAGCAGATTTACCCAATGCAATACATCCTTTGGGTTCTTGACTGGGGCTCGCGTGATCATTTATTGTGGATCGCAGCAAGAAGTTAGCACTGATCACTTCAGTATTTTCTCCATTTATCATGATCATGTTGTAGATGACAGGGACATATAAATATGTCCCTGGGACCCAACTCCTGGGGAGTCCCAAACAACTTGATGAAAAGGAAAACAAGAGAGAGAAGACAAGCACTCTGTGCCTAGGTTGGAAGGACAGTCCTTTGTGAATAGAGAGCTTCAAGGGTATTGGAGTTCCTGGAGGAGGGCAAAGATTTCCCCACTCAAATATTCAACAAATCATTGGCAGTTGGAACCCACACAGGGGCACCATGGAGGAAAGGCCTGGAAACCTGCTTAAAGCCTATAGTCTTGAAATTCCTATGGAATCCACACATAAGGCACCATGAGTCAGAATCAACTCTCTCATGCCTGTTTTGGTTTGGGTAGAGGAGCTATTAGAAGCAGTGGAGTATAATGTTGAATCCAAGAAGAGGAAGGATTTGGTCACCATTAAAGTGACTTCTGACCCAATTAATAACAATCATACGGACTTTTCTGGGAGAAAGATGAGGATTTCTACGGCTGTAAATATTTATTGTCAGAAACCCACATAGACAGTTCTACCCTGCCCTATACAGTCGCTGATTTGGTGTCAACTAGATGGCACTAAGATAGCAACTATCTGCTGAAAGGTTGCCATGTGGAAGAGCTTGTGCCAAGTCCGTTATGTATATGCATATGATCTTTGTGGGAGACAAAGGTCCTGCTTAAGATTAATGTCTCTGGTGTCAAATCGCTCCATTGTCCAGTCTTGGCTCTATGTCCTTCTAGCTCTATAACCTCGGAAAAATCATTGAACCCCATTTGTTCTGCTGTGTGTACAAGGGAAGTGAAAAATAGTTCTTAGGTTGTGTGTTCGAGGTTGAGATTGAATGATAGAAAGACCTTGTTGTTGTTAGTCGCCAGCAAAGCAAATTTGATTCCTTGTGACCTTATGCCGGATAGGACAAATTACTGCTAGATCCTATGCAATCTTCCTGCCCATTGGCAGGTTTGAGGTCATTGTTGCGGTTATTGTGCCAGTCCATGTCATGAAGAGTTTCCCCAGATCCACTATTTTACCAAACATGATGTTCTCGTCTCGCAATTGGTCTTTCCTAATGACATGTCCAAAATCAGCATGACAAAATTTTGCCATTCTATCTTCTAGGAACATTCTTCGAAGAATGTCCTGGTTCGATTTCCTCCAGGACTGATTTGCTCATTCTTTTGGCCACCCACAGTATACTCAATACATGGTCTTTGCCATCACGGTCATTTGAATGCCTCAGTCCTTCTTAGAATCCTGGTCCTCACTGTTGTCACAGTTAGAAACTCCATTTCTCACAGCTTGCTTCAGATCTGCTGAAGTGGAATCTGAGTTCTTGTAGGCCCCAAGGACATGGCATTTGTGTGCCTGCTAGAAGCACTGAGGAACAACGTCTGGCCCATAGTAAGTGCTTATAATTGTTCATTGCGATCAGTGTTATTATTTATCATCCCATGTAAACTTTCCAGCACACGCACAGGTCAGGAAACCAAGATTCTGAGCCTGTCAGTGCCTTCACTGAGGCTACCCATCAGGAGAGGGGAGGGGCTGCATGCAAATCGAATACATGATCAAACCAGTTGGCCTGGGTGGAGGGACTTTCAATGCTAAAATAGGGGAACGGGTTGTTGGGTATGTGGGAGGAAAGGCATCTAAAGAAAACCAGCAGAGTGCTCCGAGGCTCTGGAGTTCTGACTACAAAGACAAATAACCTTGCTCCCACACCTCCTCTTTTCTGGCAGTGACATAAGCCGAGCATTTTCTCTTTTTCCCTGTACAATCCAGTGAAGAACATTCCAAATGATGTACAACCATCACCCCCATCTAGTTCCAGAACATTTGGATCACTCTGCATGGAGACGCAGTCAGTGCTCATTAACCAGTCACACTCCATTGCCTTCGTCACCCAGCCCTTATCAACAGTGACTATGCTTGCTGTCTCTACGGATTTGCCTATGGTTTCTGCATATTTCATAGCAATGTCTCATTTTGATCTGACTTGTTTCACTCAGCAGAAGGTTTTCAAGGTCCCTTCATGGTGTAGCATGTTCCAAAGCATCATTCCTTTTTAAAGGCTAAATAATATTCCATTGTATGACTTAGATATTTTGGTTTGGTTTATCCATTCTTTGGAGGCCAGGCATTTTGGTAATAGCCACCTTTCAGCTCTTGTGGGTAGTGCTGCAGTGAACTTGTATAGCACTATCTCATTGAGTTTCTGTTTGTTTTTCTTTGAGGTATATGCTTAGATGTAGAATTGTGAGGTGGTCAAGGATTTCCTCTTCCTTGGATCCATGATCAACACTCATGCAAACAACAGTCAAGAGCTTAAAAAATGCACAGCATTGTATTGGGTAAATATTCCCAAGACCTCTTTAGAGTATTGAAAAGCAGGGATGTTGTTTTGAGAACTAAGGTGCATCTGACACGAGCCATAGTATCTTCAAACACTTCCTATGCATGTAAAATTTGGAGATTAAATAAGGAAGTCCAAAGAAGAATCGATGCATGTGAATTATGGTGCTAGGGAAAGAAAAAAAACATTGAAAGTATCATGGACTACCAGAAGTACCAAGAATTTTGTCTTGGAAGAAGCACAGGCCAAATGCTCCTTAGAAGTAAGAATGGCCAGATTTTACCACCCTTTGGACATGTACTTTCAACATGCTGTCAAGAGAGACCAGGCCCTGGAAAAGGACATCGTGCTTGGTAAAGTGGAGGGGCAATAGAAAAGAGGAAGGCTCTCATGAGATGGATGGACATGGGGGCTGCAATAATGGGCTCAAACATGAGAACAATTGTGATGATGGTACCGGGTGGCATTGTGTTCTGTTTGACATAGGGTTGTTATGAGTGAGAACCAACAGGACCGACCCTAACAACAATAGTAAATCTCTGACTTGTTAAGAAGAAACAAGCATTTTTCATTTCCTCTATGAGCCAGGCACTGCGAAGTCCCTGAAGGTCCAGATAGAAACAGCACTTGGCTCCTGCCCATGATGTGTTCCCTGTCTAGGGGTGAGGCAGCAGACCTCCACCTTTGATTGAGACCTATGCAGCCCCCTTGGGGTTCCAGTGTGTGCTGGAGAGACTCCAGTTAACTTTGCATTTCTCTATACCCTCCTTTAGGGAATTGGAAGAACTTTACTCTAGAACAAACCATCCCCAGGGATTTCTTTTCCACAATTAGACAAAAGGAAACCAATGGGAAACAAAGAGAGTGAATAGAGAATACAGAGCTGTGTCAGTGTCCTTGGCCATGAAGCTATCAGTCAGCACAGTTGAGCTCAGGAATCAGGAAGCGAAGATCCTCAATATATGAATCCACCAGGTGAAGAAGGAGTAGCTTCAAAGCTAAAGAAGGATAAGCCTTCTTTCACTTTCAGGAGGAACTCACTTGGGGAGCACTCAGTCAGGTAGGACTGCACTAAAGCCTTAGAACGAGGAGGGTCCATAGGACCATGTTCACTGCCAGAATGGTGGCTTCCCATTCAAGAGCTTATAGCATATTCCACCTCATGAATGGTCTTTGCCGAGTCCCTTGGTTCATTTGCTGTGACTTCTGTGGCATCACTTGAACACTCCATCCCATCCAGCCAGGAGCAGTGGCAGGAAAAACCTGTTAAGGAGAAGTGGGAGAGTGAGCTAGGAGAGATTCCGTACCCAGATTGCAGCACAGATCTGGGCTGTCTCCTTCAGCAAAGGCCCTGTGGGGAGGGGACTTGACTTTTCTGATTCTCTCCATTTAGAAGTCAACACACAGCTAAAGAAGCATGAATGGAAGAAAGCAGGATGATGAGCTGACAGTTTTGCCATGAGGAAATAATAGCCGGAAGGGCTCCAAGTGGGGATGAAGGGATGGCAGGTGGGGACACACACACATGCCACTACCAAGGGGAGAGTGAGGAGCAAGAGACCAGCAGAGGCTAGTCTCAAAGCCATCTCCAACAACATTTGCCCACCAGGCTGTTTTCCTCTCTCCACTCTAGATACGTCAGCCTTCACCTCCACCAAGCACCGAACCCCACAATGCGGCATTTATCTGCCCATTGATCCCACCAATTGGTCCCGGTTGCTATGGAAACTATGGGGTAGTAAGGTGATCCTTCTATTACTACCACCCTCCCTGATTTCAGCACAGATCAATCAACCCCTCACCCCAACCCCATATCTAAGTGGAAGGTCCTAGGGGAGAGTAAGGACAAGATAAATTCAACACAAGAAAAGAATAGTGAAAAATGAACAAAGAGAGGGAGTGATGTAATTCCAGAGTGTTAGTCAATTCCTTTTGTCTTCCCAGCAACCATTCTCTCCCCCAGCTTAATCCCTGAAGGAGGAAGGAATGCTCAGTGGATGTCTGCCAAGGTGCGGATTCAGGTCACTTGGGGGCTTCTGAGGGTTCCCTTCCAAATTTGCCTTCCCTTCCTTCAAAGAAAGTCACTGGAACTCACCAGCCAGAGTGTGCAAGGCTATCATTGAGTTTCCCAGTTAAGGTTTATGTCCTGGGGCAGACTGTAGCTCACAAAATGCCTTCCAGGGATTGCTTCTTCCCTACAAGGTCTTCCAGAATCTTGTCATTCCCCATCCAAAGTTGGAGTTTATGTTTCTTCCCTTGAACGCACGCCGGCCTTATGGCTCTCCAGGGGTAAAATATGGCAGTTGATGTGCGTTGTGACTTCTGAGGTAATATAACTCCCACCTGGCTCCTTCTCTGCACAAGACCTTCGGAGTCCAGTCGCCTTGCTGTGAGGAAGTGTGATGTAGAGGCCACATGCAGATGCTGACAATAGTCCCCCTTAAAGTCCCAGCAAACACCAGTGGCCATTGTCTGGTACTTACCAGTGGGGAAGCTGTGTGAGATGTCTCCATCATAAGCCATTGCCTGACGTCAAGCCCACAGAAGAATCTGCTAGCTTAGTACTGCCAATCCCCAGAGCCATAGGAAATAATGACTCATGAGGAAGATAATAATTGACTGCAATTGTGTTTCAAAACAGAAGACATGTGCTGCACAACACTGAAGTTGTAGCTCTGGAGTCAAGGTCCTGACGCAGATGTATTACATTATTTATTGTCTAGTGATTCTTTCTGGTCCTCACCCTTCCCAGCTTCCATGTGTTCACCATTCAAAGCAGCTGGTTCATCACTTATTCTGTAAATGTATGTGCGGGTAAGTCAGAAAGCATTGCTCCAATACCACAGACACTTCTTAAGCAAAAATATCAATATGTGAGGCGACTGTGTCTAGACATAGCCTCCTTCTTGGTCTACATCCAGGAGGCAAAGTTTTGAGATAGAAGAGCCAAATTTGTCCCTCACAACAATTGAAAAATTATTTCAAAGAAATAAAAATATATTTTAATATTTTTTACATTTTATTAGGGGCTCATACAACTCTTATCACAATCCACACATATACATACATCAATTGTATAAAGCACATCCACACATTCCCTGCCCCAATCATTCTCAAAGCATTTGCTCTCCACTTAAGCACTCTGCATCAGGTCCTCTTTTTTTTCCCTTCCCTCCCCGCTACCCCCTCCCTCCTGAGCCCTTGATAATCCACAGATTGTTATTTTGTCATATCTTGCCCTATCCAGAATCTCCCTTCCGCCCCCCCCCCTTCTCTGCCGTCTATCTCCCAGGGAGGAGGTCACATGTGGATCCTTTTAATCAGCTCCTCCACTCACCCTCCACTCTCCCAGCATCGCCCCTCACACCCCTGGTCCTAAAGGAATAGTCCACCCTGGATTCCCTGTGCCTCCAGCTCCCATATGCACCAGTGTACAATCTCTGCCCTATCCAGTCCTGCAAGGTAGAATTCGGATCATGGTAGTTGGGGGGAGGAAGCATCCAGGATCTGGGGGAGAGCTGTGTTCTTCATCGGTACTACATTGCACCCTGCTTGACTTGTCTCCTCTCCTAAACCCCTCCGTGAGTGGATCACCAGTTGTCGACACTTGGGCTTCGGGTCTCCACTCTGCACTTCCCCCTTCATTCACTATGGTATATATATATATAACACACACACATATATATATTTTTTGGGGGGGGGCATGATGCCTTATACCTGGTCCCTTTGGCACCTCGTGATCGCACCGGCTGGTGTGCTTCCATGTGGGCTTTATTGCTTCTGAGCTAGATGGCCGCTTGTTCACCTTCAAGCCTTTACGACCCCAGACACTATCTCTTTCGATAGCTGGGCACCATCAGCTTTCTTCACCACATTTGCTTATGTACCTGTTTGTCTTCGGTGATCGTATCAGGGAGGTGTGCAGCCAATGATATGATTTTTTGTTCTTTGATGCCTGATAACTGATCCCTTTGGGACCACGCAATCACACAGGTTGGTGTGTTCTTCCATGTGGGCTTTGTTGCTTCTGAGCTAGATGGCCGCTTGTTTATCTTCAAGCCTTTAAGACCCCAGTCACTATCTCTTTTGATAGCCGGGCACCATCGGCTTTCTTCGCCACATTTACTTGTTCACCCACTTTGGCTTCAGCAGTTGTGTCGGGAGAGTGAGCATCATACAGTGAAAATTTAATAAAAGAAAGTATTCATGCATTGAGGGAGTGCTTGGGTATCTGAATAATAACTGTCCTTGAAAGGTTTCCATTTTACTTCAGAGCCACATGCATGGACCGAGAGACCCACAGTGTATCCCTGACCACTGCTCTACAGACTTCTGTAATTATTCTCTGAGGTTTTCTCTGCTCAATACACTTCTAGTCACACGACATACCATATCCAACAGGGTCTTTTTGGCATCATTGGGGGACTTGGATCACTTGCTTTGACACGTTCTTTGATCATACTGTGTCCCTTGAGAGAATCTATCCAGATGATCCCTGTCAGATCCCCAAACCAAAAAAGTCACCATCACCTTCTGAGCTGCCCTCCCTGTTTTGAATTTCACTGGCCCAGCAGATCCCTTCAGAAGCCACAGTTTTGATTAGAAGCTGCCATGTGGGCTAACCAGGGCAACCTTTGCACTTCAGCGCCCACAGAATCTTTCCATCACTCAAGTTGGGGTCTCAGAAGCTGATTTACTCATCACCACCCTTTGTGCCTGAGCTACCCACCTCAGATTCTCCGTATCAAAGGGCTGCCTCCTCTTGACCAACCACATCTCCACCATATGGCACTTGCAGCACCTGGTCTAGTGGTTCTGGAACCAGACTTTGAACTGGCTCTTTGTCCTGTTCAGGAATCAGGGAAGCCAGGCACTCCTGGCTCACCAGGTACTTGAGCTGCTCACAGGTTCCCTCCAACCCAAAGAGCTACTTCTTGCCATCCGTCTCCAGGAACACCTCCCACTCCCCACCCCTCATATTTTATGCACTAGTTTGGGGTGGATCGTTTACAACAAAAATAATAACAACAAACTAGAGTGATGCTGGACATTAGGAATGAGAATTTGGGTTCTATTGCACCATTTGTGGCAACAAACTCATTTTAGCTTTTCAACTTCTCTGCCTGTGTAAACACAGAGGTTCAATTGGTTTTTGTGACCTAGTTGATGGTTTATTTCATGGTGGATACACACGGCAATCATCGGTCACTATTTTATTATAACATGCTGTGATGGAGAGAGACAATTCACAATTTTAGCCCATGTGATGAGTCTGTGCTCCCAAAGAAATAGAAGTCACATATCCAGTGGGCACTCATCTTAGCCATTTGCGGTGGATGTCAGTCTTATCTATGTCATCTGATAATTTTTTGGTTGTCTATTCTTTGTTATTCATAACGTTTTCTGTGGCTAAGTCCTCAAAAGTGGACAGCCTATTTCTTCTATGTAGTCTGCTCTTAGTCTGGACATTCTGTTGAAACTGTTAACCTTGGGTAACCCTGCTGGTATTTGAAATACCAATAATATAGCTTCCAGCATCGCAGCAATACACAAGCCACTGCAGTACAACAAAGTGACAGGTGATGAGTACCGGTTTCTGGTTCCCCTGTAGGTAGCTGTCATATTGCTTTGTGTTCCCAAACTTCTTTAAGGTTGTAGACATTAGTGGGCCTCAAACATGAGCAGGCATCAGAATCACCTGGAGGATTTCTTAAGACAGATTGTTAGACTTTACCTTCAGATTTCTAAATACAGTAGTTCTGGAGTGAGGCCCAAGAATGCTCTGTTTGTGCTTAACAAGCTCCCAGATGATGCTGAGGCTGCAGGTCCACAGATCACGCTTTCACTTGCCACCTGTATTCTTCTTCCCCCTCCTGTTAAACCTCTTACAATATGGTTTCCCCCTTCATCATGGTTTCTCTGAGGGGGGGGGGTCAATGCTTTTGGAATATAGTCTAACCTAATGACCTCTGCTCATCCTTTGACCTCCAGTGACCTCTGTGTATCATTAAATGCCAAGGGAGCATGCTTTCCTATTTGGTGCTTCTTTTACCTTGCCTCTTGAAACATGCCTCTTCTAGTGCTGTATGCTCCTTAATACTCACTTTTTCCAGGCTCCATGAGTGTCCTGGGACTATGGTAACAAATCACCACCAGTTCACAAGAGACACTTAGTTCTCTCATAGTTCTGGAGGCTAGAAGACTGAAGTCAAGGTGTTAGCAGGGCCATGCTTACTACAAACGCTCTAGGGAATTTTTTGTTTCTTCTTGTAGCCTCAGCAAAATTTTAGCTGATGACAGCACAACTCCAATCTTTGCCTCTCTCTTCACTTGACAGTTTTCCATTTGAATTGGTCTGTGTCCCTTCTCTTTCCATGAGGGCATCTGTTATACATGATTTGGATTCAGTCTAATGATCTCCTTGTATAACTAATTAGGCATGTTTAAATCCCCCGTCCAAATGAGGTCATGTTCACCATGCCTAGTTGAGCGGCAATCCTCAAGGTCATTAGTTGGACACCACCAGCTGCACTTAGGAAGAAAAATGGAGCTGTTTTAATCTCATAAAAAATTACAGTCTTGGAGACCCACCGGGGAAGTCTACCCTATCCTATAGGGTCGTTATGAGTCGGCATCAACTTGATGACAATGAGTTTTAAGTGGGCTCGTACTTCAACATATTTTTATGTGGGGAAGTATACAGGTCAATCAATCACACTTCCTCATCTCAATAGCTGGCACTCTTTGGTGTTCTCTTTTTTCTGGTTCCTACTGATGAAGAAGCTCTGCATAAGGTCAAGAAAAAAAATTCAAGCCTCAAGTTGGAATCTTTAAAGATTCTGTAAACAAAATAATGAATGATACAGGAAGCATCAAGGGAAGATGAAAAGACTACACAGAGTCACTGTACAAAAAAGCACTAGTCAACATCCCACCATTTTAGGAAGCACCATATGAACAAGAACCAATGGTGCTGAAGCAAGAATTTCAAACTTCACTGAAAGTATTAGCCAAGCACAAAGCTCCAGGAATTGATGGAATATCCATTGAAATGTTTCAGCAAGCTGGAAAAGCACTGGAAGCACTTACTCATCAATGCTAGGGAATTTGGAAGAGTTACTCGTCCAACTGCTTGGAAGAGATCAATATTGGTCCCCATTCCAAAGCAAGGTGATCCAACAAAATGCTCCAACTATAGAACAATATCATTGATATTTCGCACAAGTAAAATTTTGCTAAAGATCATCCCACAATGGTTGCAGCAGTATATTGACAGGGAACTGCTTCCAGGAGTTCAGGCTGGATTTACAAGAGGACGTGAAACACGGGAAACTCTTGGTGATGTCAGATGGACCTTAGCTCAAAGCAAAGAATACCAGAAAGATGTTTACTTGTGATTCATTGACTATGCAAAGGCATTCAACTCTGTGATTCATAATAAACTGTGGATAACTTTAAGGAGAATGGACTTCCAGAACACGATACAATGTTCAGAATATGTACATGGATCAAGAGGTAGATCTGTTAACAGAATAAGGACAAACTGAATGGCTTAAAGTCACGAAAGGTGTTAGGGTTGAATCCTCTCACCATGCTTTTTCAATCTGTATGTTGAGCAAATCATCAGAGAAGCTAGATTACATGAAGAAGAATGTGGTATCAGGATTGAAGGGAAGGCTTACTAAAAACATGAAATATACAGATATTCAACAACCTTGCTTGCTGAAAGGGAGGAGGACTTGAAGCACTTGCTGATGAAGATCAAGGATTACAGCCTTCAGTGTGGGTTACAAATAATTGTAAAGAAGACGCAAATCCTCACCATTGGACAAATAGGTAACACCATGACAAATGGAGAAAAGATTTTAGTCGTCAAGGACTGTGTCTTACTTGGATGAACAATCAATGTTCACGGAAGCAGCAGTTGAGAGACCAAAAGGCGTACTGCTTTAGGTAAATCTGCTGCTCAAGACTGCTTTAGATTGAAGATCAGACCGTAACTTGGGTCAGGCACACCTTAGTCCTCAAAGTCACAGTCTTCTCCATTCCATCATACACTTGGGAACATTGGACATTGAATAAGGAAGACTTTGGAAGAATAAAAGCATTTGAGTTGTGGTGCTGGGGAGGAATATAGAAAGGTAAATGGACTCCTAAAAAGACAAAACGATTTATGTTATAAGAATTAAGATCAAGCAAGGTGCCTTACACTTTGAAGCATTTGCGTAGAGGCAAAGGATGGCAAGACTTCAATTTGGACATATAGCCAGGAGAGGCCGGTCCCTGCAGGAGGACATGTTTGATAAAGTAAAAGAGCAGTGAAAAATAGGAAGACTCCCCTGAGACGGATTGACACTATAGCTACAACCATTGACTCAGGTATAGGAACAATTGTGAAGGCAACAGCGGACAGTGCAGTGTTTTGTTCTGCTGTGCATTGGGTCGCTTTGGGTCAGAGCTGACTTGACCTAAAAATAACAACTGGTGAGGATCAAGGATAGCAAGCTCCAGTGTGGATTATAACTCAATATAAAGCAAACCAAAATCCTCACAACGGGACCAATGGATAACATCATGATAAATGGGGAAAAGTTTTAATTTTTCAAGGATTTCATTTTTCTTGGCTCCACAATTAATGCTCGTGGAAGTAGCAATCAAGAGATCCAATGAAGCATTACGATGGAAATATTTGCTGCACAAATTTTCTTTAAAGTTTGAAAATAAAGCATGTTACTTTGAGGACAAAAGTTCTCCTGGACCAAGTCATGGTATTTTCAATCATCTCATATGCATGTGAAAGTTGGACATTGGATAAGGAAGATGGAAGAATAAGTGATACATTCAAATTATGGAAAAGTTTTCGGAAGTACCATAGGCTGCCAGAAGAACAAACAGATCTTGGGAAAAGTACACTCAGAATTCTCTTTAGAGGCAAGCACTGCAAGACTTCATCTCATGTACTTTGGACATATTGTCAGGAGAGACAAGTCCCTGGAGGACATCATGTTTGGTAAAGTGGAGGGGCAGTGAAAAAGAGGAAGGCTCTCAACATGGATTGAGACAGCGACTACAACAATGGGCTTAGAGATAAGAACAATTGTAAGCATTGTGCAGGACTGGGTTGGGTTTTATTCTGTTGTGCATAGGGTCACAATGTGTCAGAAGTGTCTCAACTGCACCTAACAAGAACAACAACTGACATCTACCTGTCGATGCCTTCCAAATGTATGGCTCTAGCCAAGGCCTCTCTCCTGATGTCCAGGCCCACATTTACACCAATCCGCTGGGTGTTTCTAGCTGAGTGTCCTCCAGGTATCCAACATGCTCAACATCATTCTCCCATCTTTCTTGGCAAATGTACTTTGTGTCCCTTAGTCCTTGATGGCTACACAAGTTAGCTACCTCGTCCTGAAATTCAAATGATCATCAGGTCCTAGCCATAAATGCTTCTCCAATTCGCTTCCTCCTCTCTAGTTCATCCTCACCTGTAACCTTTGTTTGTACCTGCAGTAGCTCTTGCCTGGACCATGACCATGGCTGTCTGAGTGATTTTCTCACCCTTAGATGCATCTCCACTTTTGTGTGCCATTACCAGTTAGATTTCTGACATAGGGATTAGACTGTATCATTGTCTTGTTTTAAAATGTCAATGATTCTTCATAACTCTGCAGATGCTCCTCTCAGACCCTCTGATGACCCCAGGCTGCCTGAACAACTCCCTGTTCCATAGAGTGCCCAGGGGGAGCCCAGAAACAGTGACTGAGGGGTGAGTAGCTACAAGTCTCTTATTCTCTTACTTCCATGGAGAGCACGCTTGAGGAGTCACTTTTCCAGTCTCCAGAGTGACCCTGAAAGATTGAGCTAAATTGTCTCTCATAGCACTTGGTAGCACACTTTGACTTATTTGGTTTGTTTGCCGTATACCTTTTTTTCTATCCCTTTCTAGCTTTTCCTGGTAACACCTAATAAATCATTTTCATAAGAATCATGCTCATAGTTGGCTTCTGGGGACCTTGATCTAAGGCAAGATTTTATAGGGTAAAATTCAAACTTAGTAACTTGGAATTCAAGGCCTTTCAAAATCGGTTCTGAGCAATGTTTCTGGATCTATCATTCCAGTGTCCTGTCTGACATGACAGTCACAGGTAGACCTTGAATTCCCACAACATTTCGTGTGCTTCCACACTCCCGTGGCACTGATGAGGCGTTGTGCCTGTCGGGAGTGCCAATGCAGCCCCTGCTTGGAGAGCCAGCACAAAGGCCACGTCTTCTGTAAAGCCTTCGGAAGTCTGTCTTCTGGCTCCACTGTCCATGTTCCCTTTGCCTTCATGTTTTATGCATTTCCCTGATTCAATATTTATTTGGATTAATGGCTCATAAGCCCGCTTCCCACATTCCAATATGAACTCCCTAAAGGGTGGCCACATTTCCATAATTTTTGTATTCTCACTGCCTGGTTGAGTATTTGACCCATAATAAGTGCTCAATAAATGTTGAATGAATGAATTTTATGTAAGGAAGTAGAATTTAGCACTTACCATTTGCCGGACAATGTCGTAAGTCCTACACATTTTTTTAAGGGAGGAGAGCAACAGAACATCATCAGGGGATAGGTCTTCGGGGGTACCATGCAGGCTCTACCCCTGGATCCCCGTACTCTGGGATCCCACCCCTTCCAACATGAACACCGAGACCTCTTAGTGCTGCACTCTGGCCACTGAAAGTGGGTCTAGGGAGTGAGACAGGCATCCTGGGAACAGTGGGGTGAAGGCTCTGGGACTGGAAGAATGAAACTTGACTGGGTGAGGGAGTGGAGGTGGTCCTAAGAAGGGGGGGCAGTAACTCTGGTCACCCAACAAGTGGAGCATGACTCATCAGCTTTCCAGAAAGCAGACAAGCTTGTAAATAGAATAGTGAGGCTGATTCGGGAGCGCATGTACCACTAGAATCCTAGTCTTGGATTGGAAGGCTAGTTGTGTGGACCGGTCCTGGCAGGAGCAGAAAAGCAGCAGTGGTCCCACATTGAGCCACCCCCTCTATCCTCAGGACTGCGCAGGACTAGAGCGAGGCTGCCCCAAAGTGTGTGGCCTGCGGAGGTGCGTGGTGGTGCACTTCAGTCCCAGGGGCCCACAGCACCAGCCGCTGCCTCTTGTGAGGGCTTAGTGTTCACGCAGCAGGGCTCCGACTGCTGCATCTGGGACTGGCAGCCATGTGCCTCTGCCTCGAGCGCTGAGCAAGGAGCCCAACTTCACCGCGTGCTTGTGCGGCCTGTGCCTGTGCATCATGCCCTGCAAGGCAGTGCTGGGCTGCTCCCCCAGCAGCCCCAACCACCAGACCCCACAGTGCACCCAACCCAGGGACCACGCAGGAGCTGCCTAAGACCACATGCTTGCACCACACAAGGGACGTCACCTGATGCGCCAGAACTGCCATGCTTTACAGCAACCCCTCCTCACAGCAGGCTGTGGCTGTTGGGGGCATGGCCAGCCTGCACTTTGATTTCAGTTGGGGCGCCCCCTGCCCGCCATCACCTGGGAGCAGCAGGGTGAGCAGCCTGAGAACCTGATCCTGCGCCTGGACCAGATGTAAGGCAATGTGGTGGTCACCAGCATCAGGCAGCTAATACTGTACAATGCGCAGCCCGAGGACGCTGGGCTCTACACTTGCACTGCCCACAATGCAGCGGGCCTACTGTGTGCAGACTTCCCGCGCTCAGTGGTGCAGCAGAGCTTGCCGACCAGGGCCCCCTGTGCAAGCTCCAGATTCCTTGCCTGCCTCATGCGCTCCCGCGCCTGCTGTGCTGCCCTGCATGGGCCCTGCCACCATGCGTTGCTGTGGCATTTTGACCCACAGCACAGCAGCTGTATCCCTTTTGGGGCCAGTGGCTGCGATGAGGGTCAATCCTGCAAAATTATTAATTCTTCCAACTCAACAAATGCTAGTATGAGGCAGGTACTATTGTTACTTGGCAGAGGAGGTCAGGGCATGGAGAGGTCAAATGATAAGCCCAAGGTTACACAGTGAGTAAATAGAAGATTTTGAGGAGTCCGGGAAGATGGCCGACGGAGACACCCGCATACACTGAGAGCTCCTCCAAACAAAGCGGATTTGGTGACCAGGTAGCTGAATAGTAGGAGTCTGGTGAGTGAAATATCCCCCTGGGACAGCACCCCAGTCCCACCCCACACATTTGTCCTGAGCAGGGGTTTAGGTGAAAGAGGACTGGACTTGTGGGACATCTCTGGTCACTAAGCTGCCGTGAGCTCACTGGCGACTAGCCTAAGCTCCATCCCCAAACCAGATCCCAGCCCAGAGTCGCTTGCCTGCCCTGCCTAGACAGGCGCAGCAGGTCACGCGCTCCCCTACACCAGCGGCCCACGCGGATCCCCACTGGGAGAGAAGCTTTCCTCTCCCGCGGTTCCCCTCTCCCCTCAGGGCAACGATCTGCCCTAGGGCCCGCGTCCCTCCTGCCATTCATCCAATCTCCGGGGAGCGGACCCGCGGGTTGTCTGGCAACCCCCACGGGGGACCATCCACCCCCACCGCTGACGCGGACCTCTCCACCGGCCCTCCGTGTGCTAGCCGCCCACCCCCGCCGACCCCCAGCAGCCTAGTGCCAGCTCCACTCCAGGTCGGGCCCCTGCGCTGAGCACTTCCTGCCGACGGGAGCCATTGCCCAACCCACGAGTGTCCGGAAACCTGCGCTCCCGTGGAGCGCCGCGGCCTACGCTGCTGAGTCAGCCCGCGGAGGGTCCCTCCCAGCGCCAGGAACAAGAGTAGGTATCCTCCCCAGGATGCTGTGGGGACCCCGGCGCCCGCGGCTCTGAGCCTGAGCGGAGGACGGGCACCATTGCCCCCTGCAGTTTCGCGCCAAGCCGCCGCTGTCCGCGCGGTTCTGAGCTCTGAGCCGGGGCGGAGGACGGGCACCATTGTCCCCTGCAGTTTCACGCTGCTGTCTGCGTGGCTGTCCAAGGGGCTTCCCGCGCCCGCTCACAGCCTGGGCAGATCTAACATTCCACCTGCAGCGGAGCCTGGGACTCGACTTTGCAGTCCCTGCGGAGCCGTCGGTGAGCTCCAGCCGGCTCTCACCACCTGGGGGCACTGTGGGGTCCCCAGTGCCAGCCCTAAGCCTGCCGCAGTCCTCCCCAGCCACCACAGGAGACGGGCACGGTGGCCTGTGCCTCCACACAGTACCCTTAGCTGCCCTAGCACTTCCCAGCTAGAACACAAGGACCGCCAGTGGGGAGCGGCTCACCTGGGAGGTCTTGCTGAGCTGAAGAGCATTGCCAACAACACATAGATCAGCACCACATCGTGGGACAATATGAACTCAGCCACCTCTGCGCTCTATTAGGCATCACCGGCGCTTAGAGGGAAAGGGGGACATTTTCAGACATACACATTCACCCATCCTCCATCTAGCATAGGTTTTTGTGTGTGTGCGTGTGTTTTTTTCTTATTTGTGTTTTGGTTTGTTTTTTTATTCCTTCTTCCCTTTCTTTTACTTTCTGTGCTGTATTTTCTCTCTCTTTCCTTCCTACTTTTTCACTAATGCTTGTACTTCTCTTCTGCCCCTTTTCTATTGATTCTCCTTCACTATCTTTTTTCTTCTCCTTCCACCTCTACTAGTATCACAGCTTGTCCCTCTTCTATTATAGATTCTCTTCCCCCTCCCTCCAATTTTTTCTTCCTCTGCCCAATATTCCGTCAAAAACTATTTTTATATCATTAACTTTTTAAATCCTTTTATTACTAACCCCCCCTCCCCATAAAGGGGGCTGCTAAGGGTACCTTGTCACCCCTGGTCAAAGCAGCCTGAGGGCACTCACTGAGGCCCCAGCAACCACTCCAGCTGCTGAAACATCTCGGCACTGCGGGTCACCAACCTGACAGGGAATTCGGTCTACACAGCAGTCTGACCCACCCTTACAGGAGCGCATAGGCAATTACCTGAAAGAATCCTTAACAATAACATAGATAAGGTTACTCCTGTCTCCCAGAAGCATGGGGCCTATGAAAGGATCAAGGAAAAATCAACAGACCACATCACTCCCAACAAAAAATCAGAGAAACGAGGCACTTTAACAAACCTAAAGTCACTCATAGAAGAAACAGATATAGATCAGCCACAAAAGGAAATCTTCAGAACTCTGCTTGCAGTAATACAGGAGCTAAGAGAAGCAAACCAGAATAAGGATGCAACTATAGAGGGGATGAAATGCACAATAGAGGGGATTAAGTCCACAATAGAGGGGATGAATTCTACCCACCAAAAGGAACTGCAGAAACTAACAGAGGACGTAGCAGAGGCCACACAAAAGGTCACAGAAGCTACATCTAGGCTTGAGGAGGCTGAGAACCATATCAGTAAACTAGAGGACACTCAAACGCAGCAAACGAGAAAAACAATCAGATAGGAAAATTAAAGAAACAGAAGACAGCTTGAGATCAATGACAGATGCTATGAAGAGGAATAATATTCGAATAATCGGTCTACCGGAACACAACATAACACACAAATCGACAGCCAAGATAGCAAAGGAATTTCTGGAAGAAAATTTTCCCAACCTAACAAAGGAGAATCTGACTCTCATACAGGACGCAGAGAGGACGCCGGCTAAGCTAAACACCAAGAAGAACACGCCAAGACATATAATAGTAAAAACATCCAACTTAGAGGAAAAAGAGAGAATTTTACGAGCAGCAAGAGAAAGGAAGACAGTCACATAAAAAGGAACGCAGGTAAGAATATGCTCAGACTTATGAGCAGAAACCATGAAGAGGAGGAGAGCATGGAGCAACATCTTCCAAAAACTGAAAGATAAAAATGCCCCCCAGAATCCTATACCCTGCCAAGTTATCCATTAAGATAGAGGGTAAGATAAGGGTCTTCCAGGACAAGGAAGAACTCAAAAAATATGCTGCAAGTCACCCGACCCTGCAGAACATACTGGCTGACTCACTATGGCCAGAAGATCAAGCTCCAACTAGAACCATCAGGAGACCACCATATAGCCCATCTCCATCTAGAAGCCAACATGCCAGCAACACGTACCAGGACAACAGGGTCTCAGATGGAAAAGAGGACATGATAGAAACCCTCCACTCAAACGCAGTACACTGATATAAAGGAAGATAGGTAAAGACCCAAAACACAAACCAGAATATGGCAACTATGAAGCCAGAGATAGTAATAATCACTCTGAATACAAATGGGCTCAATTCATACATTAAAAGAAAGAGGCTGGAGGACTGGATTAGAAAACATAACCCATCAATCTACTGCCTGCAAGAGACACACCTTAAGCGAGCAGACAAGCATATGCTGAGAATAAAGGGCTGGCAGAAAGTTTACCAAGCAAATGGTAACTCCAAGAAGGCAGGAGTGGCTATCTTAATCTCCGACAAAATGGATTTCAAGATGCAAAACATAAAAAGAGACAAAGACGGACACTACATAATGCTCAAAGTTTCAGTAAACCAGGAAGCACATAGCATACTGAATATTTACGCACCTAATAATGGTGCGGCAAATTTCGTCAAACAAACTATTAAAAAAATGACAGAAGAAATCACGGAAACAACAATAATAGTGGGGGAATTCAACACTCCACTATCAGAGAAAGACAGGTCACAGGGGAAGACGCTCAGCAAAGAGGCCAGAGAGCTAAACAATGTAATTAGGCAACAGGGCCTGAGAGACATCTAGAGAGCCTTTCATCCAAAAGCAAAAAGTTTCACATCCTTCTCCAATCCACACGGATCTTTCTCAAGAATAGATCACATGCTGGGACACAAGGCCAGCCTGAGTAAATTCAAACACATAGATATTATCCAGATGTCTTTCTCAGACCACCATGCCATAAAGCTGGAGATTAGTAAGAGGGACCCAGAAAAGCAAGGACAACCAATTGGAGAATAAATAACGATCTCCTGCGACATGAATGGGTTAAGGTCCAGATCAGAGAGGATATTAGGAAGTTTCTAGAAACTAATGAGAACGTGCATACAACATATCAAAACTTATGGGACACTGCAAAGGCAGTTATCAGAGGTAGCTTGATATCACTGAATGCATATATGAAAAAAGAAGAAAGGCATATGACAGATATGTTAACACAAAACCTCCAACATCTAGAACAGAGTCAACAGAACTACCCCTCCAATAGCAAGAGAAAAGAAATAATAAAAATCAGGGCGGAGTTAAACCAGGGGGAAGACAAAAGAACAATGCAAAGGATTAACGCAACTAGAAGCTGGTTTTATGAACGAATTTATAAAATTGACACTCATCTGGCAAAGCTTACCAAAGATATAAAGGAGCAAACATCAATAGCCAGGATGAGGGATGAATCGGGGGCAATAACAACAGACCCCAATGAGACAAAAAAGATAATCAAAAAGTACTATGAAGGTTTGTATTCTAATTAATTCAGAAACCTGGAAGACATGGATAAATATTTAGAAAAACAATCTCTCCCTAGATTATCTGAGACAGAGATCAAGAACCTCAACAAACCCATAGCGAAGGAAGAAATAGAGAGTGTCATCAAAAACCTACCAAGGAAAAAGGCCCCAGGGCCAGATGGCTACACAGCAGAATTTTACCAAACATTCAGGGAAGAGCTGACACCGATCCTCCACAAAGTATTCCATAACATAGAAAAGAACGGCAAGCTCCCAAACTCATTTTACGAAGCCAGCATTACTTTGATACCCAAACAGGGAAAAGACCCCACAGGTGTAGAGAATTATAGACCAATATCTCTAATGAACATAGATGCAAAAATCCTTAACAAAATATTGGCCAATAAAATACAAAGGAACATCAAACATATCATCCACCACGACCAAGTAGGATTCATCCCAGGGATGCAGGGCTGGTTTAACATCCGAAAATCCATCAATATCATACACCACATCGAGAAGAAAAAGGATAAAAACCATATGATAATATCCATAGATGCAGAAAAAGCATTTGACCACATCCAGCACCCATTCCTAATCAAAACGCTCATGAAGATAGGATTGGAAGGTAAGTTCCTCAAGCTCATACAAGCTATCAATGAAAGACCAACAGCCAACATCATAGTCAATGGAGAAAAGACAAGAACAATCCCACTGAAAAAGGGTACAAGACAAGGATGCCCCCTGTCCCCTCTTCTATTCAATATCGTTTTGGAGGGTCTGGCTAACAACATAAGACAGCAGAAGGACATCAAAGGGATCCAGTTGGGAGAGGAGGAGGAGAAACTATCGCTATTTGTAGATGACATGATCCTATACATTGAAGACCCCCAAAACTCCACAGTTGGCTCACAGCAATAGAGGAATATGAAAGAGTAGCAGGATACCAGATCAATAAACAGAAGTCGGTAGGGTTTCTATACACATCGGACAGGGCCATGGAAGAGGCGATTAAGAGGGAAGTACCCTTCACAGTAGCCAAGAACAAACTGAAATACCTAAGAATATAATTAACAAAAAATACTAAAGACCTTTATAAGCATAATTATAAAACCCTATTACAGGAAACCAAAAGTGACCTTCACAAATGGATGACCCTCCCCTGCTCATGGTTAGGTAGGCTGAACATAGTAAAGATGACAGTTCTTCCTAAAGCACTCTACAAGTTCAATGCTATACCAATCCAATTACCATCAACCTTCTTCAAAGAATTGGAAAAACTGACCACCAACTTCATATGGAGAGGGAAGAAACCCAGAATTAGTAGAGAACTCCTCAAGAAGAAGGACACAATTGGAGGACTCGCCCTACCTGATTTTAATGCCTACTACACAGCTACAGTGGTCAAAACAGCATGGTACTGGCACAATGATAGATACTCAGACCAGTGGGAAAGAATAGAAAGCCCAGGAGTAAAATCATCAGCATATAGACAACTGATCTTCGACAAGGGTCCCAAAAACGTCAAGTGGGAAGCAGATGCCCTCTTTAATAAGTGGTGCTGGAAACAATAGATATCCACATGTAGAAAGATGAAACAAGACGTTTACCTCACCCCATGCACAAGAATACACTCAAGGTGGATCACAGATCTAGAAGTCAAACCCCAAACCATCAGGACCATTAAGGAGGGAATCGGGACTAATCTCAGAGCACTGGCCCAGGGAGCACATGACTCACTGCAACAGGGAAGGGGACACACACAGGTGAACTGGAAATCGACAAATGGGATCTAATAAGAATAAAACACCTGTGCACCTCGAAATTCTTCGCCAAGCGTGTGACAAGGCAACCCACAGACTGGGAGAAGATTTTTAGTAATGACACATCAGACAAAGGGCTCATTACTAAAATCTGCAACACCATCGTGACCTGTAAAAAGAGGAAAACAGTTAACTCCCTAAGGAAGTGTGCAAAAGAATTGAGAAGAACTTTCACTAGAGAGGAGATCAATATGGCCAATAAACATATGAGAAAGTGCTCGAAGTCCCTTGCCATAAGAGAAATGCAAATCAAAACAACCATGAGATACCACCTAACACCCCTGATGCTAGCCCAGATCAGTAAATCAGAGAGCAACAAGTGTTGGAGGGGCTGTGGTGAAGCAGGAACCCTCCTCCACTGCTGGTGGTCGTGCAGATTTGTACAGCCACTGTGAAAAGCAATTTGGCGATACCTAAAGAAAATGGAAATTGATCTACCTTATGACCCAGCCATCCCTCTACTGGGCATATACCCGGCTGAAGCAGCACATAAAACACGACCAGTCATATGCGCTCCAATGTTTATTGCGGCACAATTCACAATAGCAAAGACTTGGAAACAGCCTAAGATTCCATCGATAGACGAGTGGATTAGCAAACTTTGGCACATAACCACAATGGAGTATTATGCAGCACTGAAAAGCACCGATGAGCACATGAAACACGTTATTTCATGGGAAGAGCTGGAAGGAATTATGCTAAGCGAGGTAAGCCAGACCCAAAGGGACAGGTACAACATGAGTCCCCTGAGGTAAGTACAATCAGCATGACAGAAATAGAAGAATAAACATCCATCCCACAATAAACGGGTGAAAGCATAGATAGTTGGAAGGAGGGCAGGCCACACTTAGGGAGGTACATGAGAGCCCAGCATAAAAAAGGAGTAGTGGGGCAGGGAGAGGGAGAACCTGGAGGGGGAGAATCCGAATGGATGGTATGGGGTGGGGCAGGGTACTAACCCACCTGGGGGAGAGTATCGGTTGTGTCCCCACAGATCTGGAACATGAATATGGACCCACCACGACACACCAAACAAGGAGGGCAATGCAAAGTACAGAGGTCTACACAAAGAGGCTGGACGACACGCTGGCCCAAACCAGAATTAGGCCGACGCCCACACTTGAAGGGAATACCACAGAAAACTAAAATAGATCGTCTGGAGTGGGAAAGGAACTGACCCACCACACCACATCCAGAAGGAAGCTGAAACAAAAGAAGGAGAACGGTCTTAGTGGAGTACACCTGGGTCCACCATTCAGCTGGCCACACTATGAGATGCAACATCCTGTACCAACACATGGCCCTACACGGGACAGCACCTGAGATACAATGGGGGATGTGCGACTGAGCTGACCCCGCCACACTGAGGCAAACACTGGGGACGTGCAATGGAGCAGTGGAGGAAGCAGAGCAAAGGGATCCCGAGGGAGTATAAAGGATGGTCTTCCGGGCCAGGACGTGGCGCCTCACAAGCTACACATAGAAAACACTCCTAAAGGCCAACGAACTGACCTTGAACTACTAGCAATTTTTCTTTTTAATATTTGCTATCTTTTTGTTTAGTCTTTTTTTAAATTGGTTTTGTTTTTTACCTTCCAAATTTTGTATGTTAGTGGCTTTTCTGCTTATCAGCGTGTCGATGTTGCTTCTGTCAAAGCCATGTTCTTATGTGCCACTTGGGCGCAGTCAAAGTCATATGCATTTGTATGCACATATTACTATGTCAGCAGGTCCACCTAGACAAGATAGGCTGGACAAATAATGAGAGAAGAAAACAACAGGACCAACGGTCCTGGAGGGACATGAGAGCGTGGGAGGTAGGGGAAGGGAGGAGGTGTCGCCCTACAGAGGGACAAGGGAACAGCAAGTGGTTCAAAACCAGAGGAGGGAGGGGAGGGGAGGACTGGTAGGGAGTGACCAAGAGCAAGGTAACTGAGAGGAACTACTGAATCCAGAATGAAGGCTAAACATGGTAATGGGTCGGGAGGAAAGCGAAAGGAAATAGAGGAAAGGAGTAGGAGCCAAAGTGCATAGAGAGAAGCCTAAATACAGACATGTACATATGTAAATATATTTATGATTATGGGGGCAATAGATTTATATGCATATATTTATAGGTTCAGTAGTAGAGTAGCAGATGGACATTGGGCCTCCTCATACATAATCCCCCAATACAATTGCACCTCGTCCTGCTAAACATTCATTGCAGGATACCCATCTTCCCGACATGATCACTGAAGACAGACGTGTGTGTAGGCAAACGTGGTGAAGAAAGCTGATGGTGCCCGGGTATCAAAAAGATATAGCGTCTGGGGTCTTAAAGGCTTGAAGGCAAATAAGCGACCATCTAACTCAGAAGCAAGAAAGCCAACTGAGAAGAAGCACACAGCCTAAGCGAATACAAGGTGTTGAATGGACCATGTAGCAGATACAAAGCAACAAAAACAATCATTGTGTGAACACCTTCCTCACATAATCGCTGAAGACGAAAGTGTGCATAAGCAAGTGTGGTGAAGAAGGCTGATGGTGCCCGGCTACTGAGAGATATAGCGTCTGGGGACTTGAAGGCTTGAAAGCAAACAAGCGGCCATCTAGTCCAGAAGCAACCAAGCCCACACGTAAGCAGCACACCAACATAGGTGATCGTGAAGGGCAGAGGAGACTAGGTCTCCAACAACAAAGGTGGGGTGGTGGTGAGAATCACATCACCGTGAAAGAGGGAGAGTGCGTGATGGGGACCCAATGCCCATCTGGAGACAGCTGGACACCCCTTCCAGAGGGGTAGTGTGGAGGACATGGGCCACTCAGGGTTCAGTGTAGCAACAATGAAACTCAAAACCTTCCTCTAGTTCCTGAACACTTCCTCCCCTTCCAATCATCATGACCCCAATTCTACCTTGCCTTGCGGACCTGGTGATACCAGAGGATGCACAGCGGTGCAGAGGGGATCTGGAGGCACAGGGAATCTAGGACAGATGAACCCCTCAACACCAGCGGTGGGAGTGGCGACACCAGGGGGGAAGGGGGTGTAGAAAGGGAGAACCTATCTCGGAGATCTATGTGTAACCTCCTCTCTGGGAGATGGCAATGGGGTGGCGGGTGAGGGGAGACGCCACGGAGAGTAAGATAAGATATAAAATTATTTATAAACTATTAAGGGACCAGGGGTGGGCTCGGGGAGGGAGGGGGATAGGGGGAAAAAGGGAAACCAAGCTGATTCCAGGAACCCAAGTGGAAGGTGAATTATGAGAATGACGAGTGCAACGAATGTATAAGGGTGCTTTGCTCAATTGATGTATGTGCAGACTGTGATAAGAACTTTATGAGCCCCAATAAAATTTTTTTTTTCAAAAAAGATGACAACATATGTACAGATGTGTTTGAGGCAATGGATATATGTATGGGTTATGATGAACTGTAAGAGCCCCCAATAAAATACAATAATAAAAATCAAAAAAAAAGGAATGAAGAAAAATTAAGAGATGAGAGAAAGAAAAAAAAGACTTGGCTCAAAAAAAAAAAGAAGAAGAGTTAGATTTTCCAAGAGTAATCTGATGTGTGAGATCTTCACTAACCACTATGCTATTCTGAACTAAGACAATTCTAATAGCAACTGATGCAAAGGAGATTCGCAGCCTCTTAGGTACTTCTAGGTAGGGGAGAAAACTGAGACAAAGAGAGGCAATGGCCAAGTTCTACATGAGTTGTAAACAGCCAAGGTGGCAATCAAACCCTTTTTTTCTGACTCCTAATATAATGCCCTCTCTACAAATCAGAAGAGATTGGCCTTGAGAGCAACTCGTGATAAATCCCCTTGTTTGAGAGTCAATGCCACTAGTTTGGGTACCAATGAGTAAACACAGGGCAGATAGTTTTTGTCAGGGAAACCTGGTTCCTTGGTAGAAGACGCTCCTTGGCTGGGTATGGGCTAACAGTGGTTGTGTACATTTTCATTCTCTGCGAGTGTAACTTCCATGATTGATGGTCATAAGTAGAATTGCTTGGCCTTTAGATTTAGAACCTGATGCCCATAAACCACATTTTCATTTAGAATACATGTCTGAGAAGCAGGCATGTTTTAATCTCAGAAGTCATTGTCCTACCTTTCTCTAAAACCTGAGCCAGCCTCCGATGAGTGAAGAGCTTGCTGTGGCAAGGGAAAAACCCACCCAGTGCTTCAGAGCCTCCCATTTTGGCTCCCTTGTCAGAGACCTGCATTTATTTATTCTGGAAGGGGAGGATGTTCTAATGGGTATTTAAGGGTCCTTGCTGCCTCTGAGTGGCAAGAAGAGATGCGATGTTCACAGTTTGGATCACTCAGTCATGATTCCCAATAACTGCGGACAGCTGAGTCGTTCGGCAATGGCTCTAGTTACAAAGGATGATGATGGCCGTGTGTGTGTGTGTGTGTGTGTGTGTGTGTGTGTGTGTGTGTGTGTTCCGTTAAATTCAAGTCAGTTCTGCAGATCAAGACTTTGTAATACTGGATTACTTTGGCATTGGCCAAATGGGAGGAAAGAAGTTATGCTCCCTGGAAAGTTCCAGAAGACTTACACTAGCCTGTTGGCTAACCTAGTACATAAATAACAAGCAAGCTGATTGCCAGGAAGTCGTGCTATTTTATAAGGGGTGGTGATAGAACATTAGAGGTTGGCCCAGGTATATTTCAGATATTGAATTTACAGTGGACTATCAAAAGAATGAACAATCCATCTTCGAACAAATACAACCAGAACCCTATTAGGAAATGACGATGGCAAGGTTGTGGCTTGATACTGTGGACATGTCATCACAAAGGGCTGATAGCTAAAAAATGACATCATGCTTTGCAAATTAGGTAAACAAACCAGGGGAGCTCATCCATGAAACCAATGGACACAGTATCCCTGCAAAGGACTCAAGCACACCAGTGCTCTGAAGATGGTACAGTCATGGTCAAAGTTTTGTTCTTTTGTACATAAGGTCACCATGAGGGGAGCCTACTTCAAGGACATTAACAACAACCACCTAACTCCAAAACAAACATCACTGCCAGGGAATCCATTCTGACTCATAGCCACCCTTTAGGGCAGAGTAGGCCTACTCCCTGGAATTTCTGGGACTGCATTTTTCAGGAGCAGCCAGGCACATTGTTCTTAGCGGATGGGCTGATGAGTATGAACCGCTGCCCTTACAATTTCAGCCCAATGCTTACCCAACTCTCTCACTGAGACTCTGTGTAACAGCAGTAGCAGCCGCAGCCGCAAACCCTGGCCACTGCTGATTTTAGGGGACAGATGATGGGTCTGGAACTAGGTGTGATCTAAATAGGGATAGCTCAGACACATGTAGTCTGGGGCTCACAGTGCTTCAAGGATTGGGCTAGATGCTAGGGGATGTGATACCACAAGGCAGAGGCGGCTCAGGGAAGGGTAGAGGCCAGGCATGGATGGAAATGGTGGACAGTTCAAACACCTGTCTTGAAAGGCAAGCACTGTGTCAAGTAGAAAACCCATTGGAATATGCTCTCCTTAGGAGAACTTTTTTTCGTTGTATCACCCGGCTAGTCCACAGAGCCTCACTTCTACAATGATCTCATGCTTCACTTGGCTTCTTGGGTTTTCTTCATCTCTCTAGCCACTCCTTTTGAGTCTTTTTTGCTGGTTCTTTCTGTTCTCCTTGACCTCTTATTCTTGTGTTACCCAAAGACTAACTCTGAATTTCTTCTGTTCTCTGCCTACACCCTTCCATGTAGATGTCCTTATCCCATTTTGTGACTTGAAATATTCTCTTATACTGAGGATTGCCAGATTCATGACTACGACACAGACTCCACCCATTGCTATTCTACTTGGACCTTCACAGCCTCTCAAACTTAGCCACGTTCTCCGTCACCCCTTACTCAAGATTGTTCCTCCCCTAGACTTCTGTAGCTCAGTGTTAGCAGCTCCTTACCTCCAGTTGCTCAGGTCAAGTGCTGTAGATGCATCCATAACTTGCCTCTTTCTTTCCATCCATTATTATGGTAGATTCAGAATCCTGTTCTGTCCAACCCTTTCCACTCCTACCGCCCTTGCCCTACCACCATCTGTTCATGCCTGCACTGCTTTCCTAACCTCCCAATTCACTGACTGCTTTCCATCTTTGTTCCCTTAAAGCCTGCTGTTAACACAGAAGCTAATGCCCTTTTAAAATGCACGGTGGGCCATGTCATGCCCACGCACTACCTTCTAATGGCTCATCTAACCCCAAGGAAGACAAATTCTTCACAATGCCCTGTAGAGCTCTGTATATTCTGTATACATCTCCCTCAGTAGCCCTTCAGCCCACGGGTCTTCTATTCCTTCCTTCCTCCCTCCTTCCCTCCCTCCCCATTGCTCTCTGTGATATGGCCAAGCTGGTGGCCTTGCCACTCCTGCCACAGACCAGGCACCTATCCATCTGAGGACCTTTGCCCACAGGATCTCATTGTTTGGAACCCTCTCCTCCAGAGATCTGTGTCACTTTCCCTCTCATCTCCTTCAGGTTTTGATCTCAAAGTCACCTTTGTGACACCTCCCCTGGCTGACCATCCCATTCAAAACAGAAACCCTATCATTCTCCCCAAACACCCCCTCTCAACTCCCACCCCAGCTCCTTTGTCTGGTTTCTTTTAATAGTACTTTTCTAATTTGTTATCCATTTTACTTTCCCCCTAAAATGTAAGCTCTGTGAGGGCAGGCATTTGGTTTGTTTGAGTCACTATTTATTCCTTATTACCTATTTACATTACCGGGTAAAAAAATAAGGCACTCAATAAAAATTTTTTACCAAATAATTTTGTTACTTGGACGTTATTTTTATGAGGCTATTTCCTTCTTCCCTCCCCCACTTTTCTTCTGCCCTTCCCTCTTTCCCTCTTTTCTCTCCCTTTCATTCTTAACTGAATAATGCTTAATATACATTCCATTTTGGTAGTGCTTATCAATTTTTAACATCCTCTTCCACACATTCTCGGATTTTATCTTCATAGCAACCCTCTGTGGTCAACTGAGCAACTTCTTTCATCCAACTAAGATTGAGAGGTTGATTTCGGGCAAATCAAGCTGGGGCTCTAGACATCCGCCTTACTCTCTGCTCGGGTGTAGCACTGCAACTCAGCAGCTGTGGGAGACAGTTTCCAGTACACTGAAGGCTTTCCACCTCAAGTGCCTGAGGCTCTCTGCTTCTCTGCCATGGGCATGCTCAGTCAAGCACAAGTGCCACCTGGAAGTGCAGAGGCATGAACGCCCCAAGGATATTGCTCAGCCCCAGCTCCTCACTCCTCCTGTGCCCTGATGCTAAGACAAGTTCCGTGGTTGCTGGGAAGCCTCCTAGGGGATTGAGTCCTAGTGACTCCCTCTTACTGGTTTCCCTCCCTTCCTGGCCTCACCTTGCTGTTCTTGCACTGTGTTTTTCAGGGCCACCTCTCATTCAAACCACCTGTGCCCAAGTGCTTCCCCATGTTGGCTTCGGGAGATGCCTATACTGCTACAGAAAGGGGGCTGGTGTTCTTTAATGCTACTAAAAGAGCCCTCTGTGGCCCTGCCTACCAGATTCTTTACATGAAAATATAGAATTCCTGGTTAATTTGAATTTCAGGTAAACAATAGATAGGCTTTTAGTATGTGTCATATTTAGTATAACTATGGGGGATGTGTGTACTAAGAAAATGTCATTGTTTATTTTGGATTCAGTTTAAACTGGGCAGCCTGTGTTTTACCTGGAAGCCTTACACCTGAACCATGGTTGCAAAGAAGTCTGAATTAATAGGGAAACTGGGAATAGTGACAGACGCCTGGGTGACTGGTAACGCTAGGCTACATAGATCTGTGAATTTGAAGCTTTAACATATTTCATCTGGGAAGTGTTTGCATCCCATGGTCTCCTTGGGCAACTTGTCCAGCCAACTATGTAAGGACAGGCCATCAAAAGCACACTTACTGCCCTAGAGTCAACTCTGATTCATAGTGACCCTGCAGGACAGAGTAGGAAACCCCACCGGGGTTTCCAAGGCTGTGGGTCTTTATGGGAGCCGAGAGCTTCAACTTTACACCAAACTTGCAGTTAGCATCCAGATGCTTAAATCCCTGCCCCGATAGGGATTCAATGTGAGTTTTAAAGCCATCCACTGCTATTAAATCGATTCTGATATATAGTGATCACGTGAACAGAGCAGAACTGATCCCTAGGGTTCTGAGGAGTGGAAATCTACCTGCTCCCACCCTTTGCGACACTCTGTCTGTCATAGAACTCTGCTCCATAGGTTTCCCAGGGTTGAGAGTTCGGAAGTAGAACACCAGGCCTTTCTTCTAAGGCACCTCTGGGTGGATTCAAATAGCCAGCCTTTGGGTTAGCAGGCAAGCCCCTTAACTTTAAATAACCTATTGGCGTGATTAGTTATTTAATTGACTAACCACTAAGTGGATGAGGTGGGGAGAACTATCAACCCCATTTTCCAGACAAGGAAACAGAGACACACTAAGAGAGCACTTGTGGTGGAACAGCCATCAGGCAGACCTAGGAAATGTGACATCTAGGCAGTGAGCCCTCCTACTCAGTCACAATCACCGACTACTCAGAACTGTTTCTCGAATCAGGGGAGAGTGTATGTAAAGACCAACAAAGGAACAGTGTCCAGGCTGGAGTCTGAAGGGATCTATGTATTAAAGATACTTGCTTGTGTTTGCATCACTTTTATCCCTATCTTTCTTCTCCTGCACCCAAAACTCTGTCCCAGGGGCGATGGCAACTACAGTGACCAGACTGTTCTGTCTGACTTCTCCAGTAGGACACAGAGACCATCTGAATAGACCCTTTGATCTCGATGGCCCTCTCACTCCCATAGACAAAACTGCAGCCAGCCCCAGACTCCAAACCTGCAGACTAAGAGTTTGTCACAAGTCTAGAAAGAGCTGTCAATGCCCTCAAAAACTAGCCTGGAGAAGAGGAGACATGGAATCAATAGCTTCAGGTGAGAGAAGATCAGACAACCGAGAAGAGGAGAAAACACTAGAGCTTCTCAAAGTGGTTCACCCTGGTTTAGTCGTGGCCAGGATTAAGTCACTTTGGCCTAAATCAGTGTCTCCACCCAAATCCCTAAGCTTCTGAAGTTCCTAGAACCCTGTGTCCTGCAGTCCCTGTCTTTTACCCAACAACCCTGCTGATTCTACATTATAGCCACCTCTTCCTTTGTTCAGTTTTTATTTAATTTCTTTGTTATTAAATGATGTGGTCTACAGAAATTTTAAAAATTTTAAGCCATTAGAAACGTATTTCACTTAAAAAAAATAAGGCCAGCATGCAAGTAAATGTCTGGATAGGCTGAGTAGAAAATAATAGAGCCTGCTCAAAGATGGCAGCAAACCACTTGCTGCATTGAAAGTGTGTCGCTCTCCACAGTGTTGGAAGTAAATTGATGTCATGAAACAGGTTTGTGAAAGGTTCCCAAATCTCTATTCCAGGGATTTAAACCATATTTGCCCCCATTCCATTTAGCCTTCGAGATCGTTAAAGCTTTTAAAAACAGGTCTACCTCACTTCTTTTCATCAGCCCACAACTGAATTGGCTCATATCAGTTCAAAGACCCAGAAAACACAATCTCTGATTTGCGCTGTATTCAAGTTGAGATGAGCTGCATTATGACCATCTGCTTTTCTTTCTTCTTTAGAAAATTTCCCATAAGTAGCATGCACTACATGTAATACTATAGCATATATCTCTGATTTCATTCTAGCTGTAAGTTTATATCAAATGTTTTCAACCCCCACAAACTAATGATGGTCAGATGTGTAAAGATGAAAATAAAAGGTAAGAATAATGAGATATTTGACTTCTGTCAGGACTGACTCATAAAAGAATTGTCAGAATGGTGCGGGTCATAACTCAGGGACTGAGTACTTGTCATCCAAACCAGTTGCTGTGAGGTTGATTCCAAGTCACAGAACTACCATGTATGCAGAGCCAAACTGAACCGTGTTAGGTAGGGGCTTCAAGGCTGTGTGAGCGTTCAGAAGCAGACCACCAGGTCTGTCTTCTGAGGCACCACCATATAGATTCAGAAGTATATTTTAGTCAGGAATTGAGCTCTTAACTGTTTGTGCAATCCAGGGATGCCACCTAGAGATGCCATGGGGGAGAATAGCTTTTCTGTATTTAGTGTCATTCCCAAACTGACAAGGGTGCTAACTTGTGTCCTGGCTTCTCTTATAGTAGTTGTGTTAGTCTAAGTACATTGGAGAAATAAATCCACAGAAAATCTTATGTACAAAAGACAGTTTTGGATAAAGGTTAAGTGCACATCAAGAAAACATCCCAACCCAGTGCTGCCTAAACCCACAAGTCCAACATTAGCCCATGTGTCCCACACCAATCCACAAAGTTCTCCTCCATCTTACCAAACACAGTGGTGCCGGCTGCAGGAGGAAAGCCGAATAAGTGAACATGTAAGCATCTCTCAGCGCTGGCAGGGGTCTCCAGTCTGCTTCTCTAGGACCCAGGACAGCATCGGGGCAGGTCTATGTGGCTTCTCCTTGGGATGTCTTGCAGTAAGTCAGCCTTGCCACCTGAAGCAGAGAACTGGCTAAGACAGCTGCAACCGAATCTGACCATCAGAAAGCAAGGGACCCAAGAACAAGAAAGGCGAGGCTCACCAAGCCATTGATCTCTCTGCCCTTCCATTAACCCCACCTGTGTTAGTTGGCCAGGTTGTCAGAATAAACTTTAACTATCTCAATAGTGGTATCACTACTTTGAGGAAAACTGAACTCTGATACTGGGTTAGGCAGGTGTATTAGTCTGGGTACATTAGAGAAACAAATACACAGAAACTCATATGTATAAGAGAGTTTTAAATAAAGGGTAAATGCACACCAAAAAAACCTCCCAACCCAGTGCTGCCCAAGTCCACAAGTCCAACATTGGCCTGTATGTCACCACCAATACACAAAGTCCTCCTCCATCTTACCAAGCACACGCAGTGATGCCGGGTGCAGGAGAAAAGCCGAATTAGTGAGCGCGTAAGCATATCAGCACTGGTAGGGGTCTTCAGTTGGCTTCTCCAGTACCCAGGGCTGCATCAGAGTAGGTCCATGTGGCTTCTCCTCAGGGATGGCTCACAGAAAGTGAGCCTTACCAGTTGAGGTAAAGAATGTCTAAGGCTTTACTGGTAAGGCACACTGGTCTGACCATCAGAGAACAAGAATCCAGAGAAAGAGAAAGGCGAGGCTTATTACTGAGGCATTTATCTCCCTGCCCTACAATTAATCCCACATGTGTTTGTTGGCCTGGATAGTTAATAAACCGTAACTATCACAGCAGGTAAAGTAGGGCCCACCTCACAATGCCTCCGTCTTTAAAACTAGTCAGAGTGAAGTCATGACACTGGGACATTTTTCCAGACACTTCGTCTAGTCTTTGCGTTTCCCTTAAGTGCCCAGAGTGTCACTAACTGGGACGGGATGGGCAAAGACCTTGGTGGGCCCCTCAGGAGCATATGCTTGGCCACCCTACACTTTGTCCAACAGTGTTTTCAGGCTGACTATCAACTGCCACTAACTGCAGTTCTTTTTCAATCGCATGCTAGAAAGAGGAAATGGCCACTTTTCTAGTGCAATGCACACAGAGGAGTTTATCCCTCCCCACTTGTGCCCCAGTAAAACCAACACCCTGGCCACCAACCTTCCCGCACTGGCTAACATGACAGCCAAAACTCAGACTCCTGCCATTGAGTTGATTCTAGCTCATAATGACTCTATATGACACGGTAGAACTGCCCATGTGCGTTTCTGAGGTTGTTAACTCTTTACTGGAATAGAAAGCCACCTTTTCTCCCCTGGAGCAGCTGGTGTGTATAACCACTCAGCCACGAGGGCTCCATCTCCTTGTGCAGGAGAACTCAGTGATATATGATCTACACAAGTGCTGCTCCAAGGGTGGTACATGAACTGGTGATAAACTGTGAGATGTTTATTATCTGTCCATTTTCAGCTAGGTACACAAAGGAAGGCTGGAGGCCATGTCACAGGTATTTCCAATGCCAGCAACGTCATCCAAAGGGCAAAGGGTGCTTAGGAGTTTCCAGACAGAGGACAAGCTAAGAATGAAGAAAAATCGGCTGCCCACTGCAAAGGAATTCGCCACTGAAAACCTTATGCTCGGCATGGAAACACTGTCAGGTGGTGGAGGTCTAGTAAGTCAAGGCAGAACCTTGTGAGAGAGGGGGCCAGAGGACGAACCCATCTGGTCAGAAGTAAGGGGAGGGCCAGCGCCAAAGAGGCAGGTCGTTGGCAGGATGGATGGCCTCGGAGGCTGCAACGATGGGTTCAAACATCAGAACGATTGTGAGGGTGACCCAGGACTGGCAGCATTTCCTTGTGTTGTACATGGGGGTTGCTTTGAGGCAGGCCAACTTGATAGCACATACCAACAAGACCAAGCAAGGAAGAGGAAGCCTCTATGATCTCAGAATCTGACATCACTAGGATGTTTTAAGAGTCTTTTTTAAAGGTAACCAACAGCTTGGCCCTTCATCACAGAAAGCTGGGGAAGCACCATTGTCCTGGTTTTCCAGACGTTCCCCAGGGGAATTACTCTCCAGCTGCCCACAGAGTCAGCTGGCTCACTACTACACCCTATATTGGCTGCCTTCCAACTCTTGGTTTCCTTCCCCATTCCCCTACCAATGTTTCTTGCATTTCCCAAACAAACACCTTGCACTTGCCTCCTTCCTTATGTCAGGTCTGCTTTTTGGGCACCCTAAACTCAGACACTCTCCCTTCTAAAAGGCTGCTAACAGTGCCATCTGCTGCCTGGGGCACCTCACTGGCGCCACCTCTACCCTTCCCCCAAGGAGTTAAGTAGCCCATTAAGGATGGTAAAGTTATCTGCCCACCTCAGCATTTCTTCCTGCTTCCATGGTCCTAGGCCATGGTGATTGCCCCCACTGCCCTTCCCTGCTTCTGAGTAGAGTGGACTGCTGAAAGCTGCTGGAAGACGTGCTTTGAAGCAGTTGGCAGCCAAGAATTTCCAATATTCCTGTGAATATTGAATGGCCCCACCTCACCTTCCAGATTGGTTCTTGACAGGGGCAACTGTTTCAAGGTAGAGGTCTGAAGCATTAATTTATAGGCCAGAGAGGCAAGTCAGGAAAATCGGTAGGTTTTTCCAAAACCACTTTTGCATGTCAGTGGAATGCTTTTGTTCTGCTACAAAGCACCCAGGAGCAGCCTTTTATGACTTGAATCATTTACATGTGGCCCAGGGTCTCCTTCGACTTGAGTGCTATTATCCCCCTGTCTGTTAGACCGTGCAGCTCTATCTTCAGGCTTGCTCCTTGGTTGTTTATGGATTTCTCAATCTGCCTGCTCAGGCTGAAAAAGGCTTGCTTGCCCATAAAATTCCCACAGTTCTAAATCATATCTCTCTCTCTCTCTCTCTCTCTCTCTCTCTCTCTCTCTCTCTCTCTCTCTCTCTCTCTCTCTCTCTGTGTGTGTGTGTGTGTGTGTCTCCTCTCTGCTCCTGCTCTCCTCCCTTTTTCCATCCCGGCCACCCCCTTACTCTCAACTCAGTCCTTAGGACTCTAAGAGCCTACAATGAAAACCATTTTTAAATCTCATTTTGTTCTTCCCTTTTAGCACCGGAATCACCCTGGATTATTTGGAGTATCTAAGAGAGCCATGGTATTGTAGGGGTTACGAGGTAAGATGTTAACTGGCAAGATCAGCAGTTCAAAATCGCCAACCACTCTTAGGGAGAAAGACTGGGCTTCCTACTCTCATAAAGAGTTACCGGCTCAGAAACCCACAGGGGCAGTTCTACCCTGTCCTATAGGGTTGTTGTGCATCGGTATCAACTTGCTGGCAGAGGGTTTGGTGAGTATTTATGCAGCCAATTAAAGGAGCCCTGATGTTGTGATGATTTGAGCCCACTCAGGAGGAAGATTTGCTCCCATAGAGATAACAGCCTAACCCCTCTCCCCACAATGAGAAAGTCATCTCTGTCACATGTGGTCACCATGCATAGAAAATCAACTGGAGGGCACGTAATTACAACACGCCTTGACATCTTCCCTCAGTACCTGCCCTGCTTCAGGCCCTCTGCCAGGGAAGAATCTCCGGAAGCGATTTTAAAAGCCCTTCTAAGAGAATAGTTATGGACTGGCAGAGGCTGAGGTCAGCAGACTCTTGGGAACATGGTCAGTTCTGGGGTTGTTATGAATTGGGCAACCCCTGTGAAAGCGTTGTTGGACCCCCAAAGGGGGTGTGACCCAGACGTTGATAACTGCTAGGTGAGCATAGTCATTCTGCCTCATAATATTAACTATTACCCCCTCTAAAAACCACAACCATTATTATACTCTGTAATGTTAAATACAAATGATGGAGATAAAATTGGGGATAAGGTGAACTGGAGTAATCAGAGAAGGCTTCCTGGAGGAAGGGGTTTTAGAAGGCGGCCTGGGGAGGAATCAGCCATTGAAGGGTAGCAGGGAGGATATAAATTATTGTACCAGAGGCCAGACTGGGTGAGATCAAATTTTCCAAGATGGTAGCCAGTCATCTCTCTCAACCAGTCGACTCTTTGCCACCTAATCTAGATACTCCTCCCACCACAAGGTGGGATCTGGGTCCTTTCTATTTGTATATGAGTAAACTGATGTCTGCTTCAACCAATAGAATACAATGTAAGTGATGCTGATGGCCAGGCTGTGCAGTTGCTGCTTTATTCACTTGTACTTGAGTCTTGAGCTGCCTTGTAAGACATCCAATGATCCTGCATTCACTATGCTGCTGCGAAGAAGAAGCTTGAGCTACATAGAGAGACCACCTGTAGATACGCAGCTGACAGTCCTCCCAACCTAGGTGGGCAGAGGGGAGGCAGATATGTGAATGAAGGAACCCTCATGATGCAACCAACAAATCACTATCACGTACGAAAATCTGTTCTTCCCACAGTTCTTCAACAAATCAGCCCAGTTATCAAGCCACCTCAGTCTCCGTGTTTTCCCAGCTGAGACTATACGCTGGAGCCTGTCTGAATTGCTGACCCAAAGACTCTGTCAGCATGAGAAAATGACTGGTGTTTTAAGTCACTGCGGTGGGGTACTTTGTTCATCAGCAGTAGTACCTGGGGACTCAAGTAAAAGTGCAGAGCTGCGGGCAGAAGCAGTGCAAGACAAGTCACTGTTGAGTGTGAAATCTGGGGGACACAAGAGAGAGAGCCCTGGGGTCTGTGGTCTACTCTTTCCCATCTTAGAGTTGATAACACGATGGTAGAAAACCAAATCAAACCAAGCCGTACCCAACAAACTCACTGCCATCTAATTGCTTCCAATTCATAGTGAGCCTGTAGAGCAGAGTAAAACTGCCTCCGTGGGTTTCTGGAGCTGTAACTCTAGCGGAGCAGAAAGCCTCATCTTTCTCCTGTGGAGAGGCTGGTGGGTTTGAACTACTTGCCTGGTGGTAGCAGTAACCCATTATATCACTAAAGCTCCTTAATAATGATGCAAAGTTTTAGCTACTCAGAGACTGGCAAAGGGCAATGAGGTGATAATGGAGGGATATGGTAGAAGTTGTCCTGCAAAAGAGAAGTAGAGACAAGTTTTCCCTTTGTACCTCCTCAGCACAAAGGAAGGGGAAGGGCAGACTAAGACGCATTTCCTTACCCGATGGATGAGAACCAAAATAATGGAGCAAATGAAATGGCTGGGGGAAGAATGTTCATATTATGCTCACAATTACCTAATAGCCTCGAGTTTGGGGTCCGAGACAAGAGCACAGCATGAAATCTGGGGCACCAAGATGTGGTTGATAAAAGTGCCAGAATGTGCATCCCTGAAAGGAGGAGGGCCACAACAGAGGACCAGTCAATAGCAGAAGACCCCACCAGAAAGCCAGCCTTTGGTGGTGGTGGTGGTGGTGGTGAGCCATTTTCAGTATACAATGTCTGGCTCTACATTTTGCCAGACCTGTTAGATTGACTAAGGGCCCTTGTGGCACAGTGGTTACAAGTTGAGCTGACATCCCAAAGGCCAGTAATTTGATACCACCATCATCCCTGTGGCAGAAAGATGGTGCTTTCGGCTTCCATGGAGTTAGTCTTGGAGAGTCACAGGGACAGAGCTACCCTGTACCATAGGATCCTGTTCAACAGGGTCCCTCACTATGAGCTAGTATTGACTTGATGGCCATGAGTTTAAGGGCCATTTTGGCTTCCTTTTCAAAGGAACCTCATTCAGTGAACTGACTCTTTCTGGTCAATCCTTTCCTCTGACTCTGGTCTGATGTAGCACCTCACCTGGGGAGTGAAGAGGTCTGAAGCTTGGAGCTGCCTCCCAATGAAAGAAAGTAAACCATGATAGTTCATAAAGGCACTTGTGCAAATTGTAACCCACCAACCTTGGCTTAATTCATTTTTTAATTAGATAGAAAGTACTCTAATTATGTTGATGACAAATAAACCAAACATATATATGTGGATACACACATACACACACACACAAATACACACACACACACACAAGACGGATGTTTAGGGGCATCTACCCAGCCCTGTCAGAGAGATTTGTCCCTGGTCTGGGCATAGGAATCAGTCTTCTTGCATTTCAGTCTCTGGCTCTGTAACTGACCTTAAGCCACATGACCTTGATCAGATTGCTTAACATCTCTGAGCCATTTTGGCAACACCGTGTATCAGGGCTGAGAAGAGGCACTGGGTAAGCCCTGACACATGATGAGGGAGGGACTCAGCCAAAATAAAGCATACAAGGGTAATGACCATGGCATTCTCTCCAGTGTGGGCCTCAGAGCAGCTCTGGTTCTAGAAAATCCTACAGAAATAATTTTACCAACCTGGGCCTTCAGCCCTCACGCCAAACTTAACACGTTTCTAATCCACACAATGTTTACAGCTTTGGGTTCTCATCCCTCTACTTCTTCCAAGAGACCAAGGAGAATGGAGTGTTTGAGCAATATCCAGGCCACATGACCATCTGTCTCAGTTCTTAACTCACCTTTTCCTCTCTCAAGCACAGCTTTAATGTTTCCATGAGTGTCCGTGGCTATGATAAAGAATACGTGTTATGGGAGGTAATCAGGGCCTGCGTCTTCCATAAACCAGTTGTCAAAGACTCTTTACAGATAGGTAATGGTAGGCCCATATGTTTTACTTACCTATTGCTGCTTAGTGACTTTCAATGCCCCTCGGTGTATTATCAGCTCATAATTTTGTAATTTGAGGAAGGTTTGGCTGGGGCAGCACATCTCCACTCCACGCAGCATTGGCCAAACCAGCTCAAGCAGTGAGACCCGGCAAGATGGGTTTGCTTTGGTTCATAGGTCTAGGGCCTGGGTTCTTGCTGTTGCATTGGCTCCCCAATTTCCCTCCATGTGATCGTGTCATGTGCTTGCCTTTAGCTTCCTCACAGCAGGGTGATTTTCAAGATAGATTTTTTTGTCAGGATAGTTGGGCTGTAGGCCCAGTGACAAAATCCCTTAAAGGGATTAAATTGAATGCACAATTTAATACGTGACTGCCAAATATCCCCCAGAGCACACAAGTTGAAACCACAAGACTTCTCCCTAAGAGAGGTTCCTTGTAGCTTTTGATTGTCTTCTAAGTCCCTTTTCCTTTTCCACAATAATGTCTGGCTTGCTTTATCAATCATCTTTTTTCTTTTTATGTAGCACTATCTCTGGCTGTTTAGTCCAAGCCAATGCAGTTCCTTCCCAAAGTTAGTGGGTTTCCCTTGCACTGGATTACATGATGCATTCCATTTTATGAAAGCCGTGTCCCCACATCTCTTTGAAATGGGTCCCTCTCTGTTTTAGGCTGCAATTCAGCCTATTTAGACTCTTAGAAAACCTTTTGTGTACACGAGATTGTCTACAAGGCACTGGGTTACATTCTTTTGTGATCTTAGTACAGGGCATGAAAGCTATCTTCTTGATCTGATCCAACGCAGAAGCCATGCTCATGCCATTCCTATTAAGGGACATTATTTTTTGGCAAGAAACACTTGGGGTTGAAAAATAGGTTTTGTTAGGCAGATAGGCAGGAATGAGATGTCCATTGACGCATGCCCAGGAGAACCAAGCATAGAACAAAAGCCTAGGTTTTCCCGCTGGTGGGTACGGATGGGCGTTAAACCTGGATCAGCCCAATAGGATCGACCTGGGGTCATTCACCATGCCTCCCCCCCGGGAATCCTTGAAAAGGCAGGAGCGAGGGGGAGAAAGGAAAAACTGGGGACAGGAACTGGGGAGAGAACTTGAGAAGGAACATGAGACAGGTCTTTTTTTTGGAGGAAAACTAAGGAGAGAGATCTTTGCGTGACCTCGAGCAGTCTCTGCCAGGCTGCAAGGTGGGGAGGAATCCTAGGGGTGCCGCGTAAAACCTGAAACTTCTTTTAACTTTCATTAAACTCACTTGGATCACGAGCCAGGCTTTGGCATGAATTCTTTCTCATGCAGAGCCAAGAACTGTGATGTAACTCTAGCCCGGAGAGAGATCTTACAGTTTATATTTAAGTCCAGCAAGTCCCTGCTCCTTCATAGTTCATATATTCTGCTCAAAAACACACACAACTAAACCCCAAACAGAAGTAACTTCTTTAGCTTCTCTTTATCCTTCTGTAGTTTATAATTTTTTGTCTGTTGCCTCCATTGTTAATGACGCTGAGAGTTCAGATTCTAGATAAAGCAGAAGAATGTCACTGCCACCCAAAATAGTTGTTCTTAGTGTTAGTTGGTGCCCAATCAATCCCTGCCCATCCACTCACTTGCTGCCATTGAGTCAATTCTGACTCATGGCAGCGGAGTATACTTGCCCTGGTAGGTTTCTGAGACTATACATCTGTACAGTAGAAAGCTTCAGCTTTCTCTCTCAGAGCAGCTGGTAGTATTGAACTGCTGGCCTTATGGCTAGCAGGACAATATGTTACCAGGGATCCTTTTCAAGACCCTGCCCTTTCAGAAACAGATCACCAGGCCTGCTTTCCTAGGAACCTGTGGGTGGGTTTGAAGCATCAACCTTTTGGTTAATATGCAAGTGCTTAACTAATGGGCTTTATCCTGGTTTGGAAAACCTAAGTCACGGGTCTTTTGCCTAAAGAGTCACTTTCAATGGTCCTGGCTTGTTTCATGGGAAAGGCCAGTTCAGGGGCTCCCGGACAGATGGTGGGGTAGGATCCTTATTTAGTAGGGCCATATTGGGGGGGGGGGCGGCAGGGAAGTGTGTGTGTGCTGTATGTGTGTGTAATCTGCATCTTTAACAAATGCCCCCCCCCACTCAAATGAGAAACACTGGCCCCAATTGTCCTCTGCCTCTCTTGTTGCTAACTTTTTTGGGGATTTTTCTGGCTTTTAGCAGCCCTGGAGGCCCCTCCTATCTAGGCAGGAAAAGGAGCCAATAAATAATTTCACAATAAGGTGCTAGAGAGTTATAACAGCTAATCCCTTCCAAGGGCAATTGCTTTCAGAAAGAAAGAAAAAAAAGAGAGAGAGAGCTCAGGGGTTTGGGGGGAGCAATTTAACTCCAATGAATAGTGTCTCCTGGAAGATTACTACACTTTGTCACTACAATGGGAGTCATATGTGAACATGTGTGTGCGTGAAACCCCTCGCATCAGTCTCTTCTTCTGCTTTTGTGTAAATTGGACTTTAAACACATTCTCTAGGAAGTGTTTGAATGCCTCTGTTTATGGAAGCTTCTTGACAGAGGGGGATTTTTGTCTCTTTTGTTCAGTGAGAGAGCCCCAAGGTCTGGCATTTAATAAGTAAGTAGCAAGCTGGTTGAATGAATGAGTGAATGAGTGAGTGAGGTAAAGAAGCCTTCTGCAGCCTTCCAGTTCGAGACTGCCCCCCTCAGAAGCCTGGCTCTTGTCTAAAGTGAGGTACACCTCTCTCCCTTCCCATTTCATGCTTTCCTGTGGTCTGCCTGGGATTGAGCTGAAAAATGATTTTTCATGCACGTCATCCTCATTATATCATTATCCCTCAGAGCAAAGCTCTCTGACCACGCTGAAGACCTGTATTTAATGTGAGTAAAGGTGATTTCATGGAGTGGAGAGCGCAGCAAATAACAGACAACCCTTTCAGAATAGAAGAGCAGGCTGTCCCTCCAAGGGGAAAGGGACAAAAAGGGAAAAGAAAAGAAAAATGGCGAGGGAGGGGGGGCAACTCTCACTCTGCTAATAGGCTGAAATAAGAAGTCCTTTTGGTCAGCTTCATCAGAAGACAAACCTGAAAGGGGCCCCTTGCCCTCCCCGCCAGCGCATAACTGACTTACCATGCATTTTACCTTGGAGCTGATTATGCGCTGAGTTGAGGCAGACGGGGAGCGTTTATTGACATATGGTCTCCCTTCACACATTTTGTTACAGCCAGACATCAGGGACTGAGCTGCAGGATATTAAAGGATTTGGAAGCGTTATCAAGGAATGGTACATATTTATCAAAACCAGGGTGATATTACAAAGCAGGGTTGCTGCTACACCTGGGTGTGTTATGTGATTAAAAATAATGACAATGCATCCTCTTGATGGATTTTGCACCTGGGCGAATACTGAGCAGGTCTGCTGGACCACCCTTGGTCGAGAATTCACACTTAACAACCCCTTTGGTCTCAGAAGAAAATTGTGGCTGCTAGCTCACACTTGGAATCCAGGTAGGGCAATGTTTAAGCACTTCACTGTTAACCGAAAGAGCAACACTTGGAATTCACCAGCTATCCCGAGTGAGAAAGATGTGACCATGTGCTGCCACAAAGATTACAGCCTTGGAAACCTTCCGGGAGGTTCTTCCCTGGCCTACAGGGTTGCTGGAGTCAGAATTGACTTGACTTCCATGGCATTGAGCTGTTTTGAGTTTTGAATGGCTGAATTGGAGACTTCAGGATTGCAGGAAGATTTGAGAACAGCCTGAGATATGCAGGCGACCAGCCTTGCTTGCTGCAAGGGAAGAGGAGTTGAAGCACTTACTGATGAAGTTCAAAGATGATAGTCTTCAGTATGGATTACAATTCGAGGTTAAAAGAATAAGAATCCTCACCACTGAACCAATAAGCAACATGATAAACAGAGAAAAGATTTAAATGATGAAGCATTTCATCTTACTTGGACCCATCCACAACCAACGCTCATAGAAATATCTGTAAAGAAATCACTGGATAAATTGCTTTCAGTGAATTTGCTGCAAAAGGCCTTTTAAACATTTTTTTGAACCAAGGTGACTTTGCCACCTTAAAAACTCAGGAATATCCTATCCCAAGGCATGATTGTTTTCATGTGGAAGCTGGAAAATGCATAAGGAAGTCCCATAAGAAGAACTGATGCATTTGAAATATGGTCCTGGTGAGGAATATTGAATACACCAAGGAACTTCTAGGAGAACAAACAAATCTATGTTGAAAGAACTACAGCCAGATTGATTCTTAGAAGCGAGGATGGTGACATTTGGCTTCATGTACTTTGGGTGTTATAAGGAGGGACCAGTCCCTGGAGTTGGGCAGCATGCTTGGTCAAGCCAAAAGGAGGACAAACCTCCACAAGATGGGTTGACACAGTGGCTCAAATGTAGGAATGACTGTGAGAAATGCACAGGGCAGCGTGTTGTTTTGTTCTGCTGTACATAGAGTGGCCATGAGTTGGAACCAAATTGACAGCACCTGGTTACGCAATGGACTGATGGCAAGATCAACCATTCAAAACCACCAGTCACTCCTCAAGAGAAAGATGAGGCTTTTTTACTCCCGTAAAGAGTCGCAGTGTGAGAAACTCACAGGGGGAATTCTACCCTGTCATATAGGGTCACTTTGAATCGGCATCGACTCTACGGACGTGAACGGCAACAACAACAACTACAACAACAACAAAAAACGCACTAATGGTGGCTGGGTACATGCGCAGACACCCATCCACTCGCTCTGGAGCTAAGTTAGTGGTATCAGCAGGTAGCTTACCTCGGTGGTTTCCAGAACTCCCTCGGGCTGAACCTATTTACACCAGGTCCTTCAAATATCCCTGGTACCCCGGGCATCTTTCATTTCCCAGAGTTGGTTGCATGACTTAGGGCTTGATGATCATGGGGCCATATGAAGGACGCCTATGTGCTCCAACCACTGCCTTCCTATAGAGTGCTGTGGACAATTGCCTTCAAGTCAGCCAGCTCCTGACTCATGCGGACTCCATGCGCTACAGAACTCAATGCCCACAGGTCCTGCCCCATTCCTTCAATGGGTTGTAGATTTGACCCCTTGTCAGCTGGGGGGTGTTCAGTGGCTGATGGCTTGAAGGAGTTCACAAGGCCTTTTCTCCTAGTCTGTCGGTAGGCAGAAAACATCGCTAAAATCTGTTCAGCATCATAGCAATATGCCAGCCTCCACTAGCAGTTAGGTGGTAGCTGTAACAGGAGGCGCACTGGTCAAGAATCAAACCCAAATTTCCTGCATGGCTAGTGAGAATTCTGCCATAGAACCACCATTTCTTCTCTCCTGGTTTCTAGTGTTTATGTATATAAGATTTCAGTACCTTCTAACAAGCAGTAAGTAAGACTGCACCACGGGTCACCTCTATTTAGCTCTCCCCCAAATTTTTCCACATGAATTTTAAAGTGTGTGACAGTTGTAATATGTTTCTCTTTTTAAAAATTGCTGGGTGAACTTAAAACAGCACAAGGAAGTGCCAGCATAGCAAAATGATACCCACCTGCTTATTTATCTTAAGAGAAGAAAAGTCGTGAATGCATTCACTCAGGTGAAAATATCATTCATGGAAAGAAGTGCCTAATGGTCACCAGGACCCATGGTTAATCCAGGCGTGGTCATCTGATTCCAAGCGATCAGACCTAGCTATAAATCACGTATAAGTCTGGATAATTAAAAGCAAATATAAATTTTCAAAGAAATAACGTTGCATGGGATAGAAAGAGAATACATAACAACATCAGACATAAATATGCCTCAAGACAAACTCATTGTGTACATCCAGAATACATAATGGCTGTTGCTAAGATGCGTTTCCCACTAGACCCTAACCCAAGCCAGTAAAAGCCAGAAACTCTACAGTAAACTGTGGATTGTACTACTCTGAAATGGGAGCTGTGTCTCTAGACCTAATTTGGGGCTGTTCGTGCTGAGGACTCACCAATACCTGCTGCAGTGACAACAGTCCAGGTGAGAATAAGGAAATCTGGATGACAGCCAGGATATAGGAGCACTGAGACCTCCAATTGCTTCTAGGCGAGCATGGCCTAATGGGCTTCCATTTCTGCACCTCTGTCAGGAGGAGTTTGTTCTGGAAAGTAATGGTTTCTAAGGAAGTATTTCTTAAATTTTCACATACTTGCACTTACCCAGGTTCCTGGAAATCGGGCTGGGGATTGGCAGATTCTGATTTTTTGGGTTCAGGGTGGGGTCTAGGATCCAGCAGTTCTAGAGGCCCTGGTACTCTTGGGCTGTTAACCACAAGGACAGTAGTCCTAAACCACCAGCCACTCCTTGGGAGAAATATGAGGCTGTAGACTCCGGGCAAGAGTGACAGTCTGGGAAACCCACAAGGGCAGTTCTACCCTGTCCTGTAGGGTCACTATGAGTCAGCATCAACTCGATGGCATTAGCGTGGGAGAAGCTAATGCTGATGTTGCTGGTTCCTTGACCTATCTTACTTTGAGTGGCAAAGTCCCAAGGGCCTTCCCGGATGTGATGGCCAAAAGCAGTAGTGTTCACCCTTGGTCATACTTTGGAATCCCTTAGGAGCTTTCCAGCCTCCCATTGGCCTGGCGCCATCCCAGGTCAATGAAGCAAGGCTTAGTGGAAGCAGGATTCAGGTCACGGTCAGTGAGAAAGCCCCCTTGGCAATGCCAACATACAGCCAGTGCAGAGTCGAACTGGTCGATGACTCCACAGGATTCCATATACTTTGGTGAAGCCAGCTGTTTGGGCAAGGTTTTCAGAGTTACCACCCATGTAGACTTGTTGGTGATAGTGCATTAAATAGAGCACATGCAGTGCATTGCATGAGTGGCCTATGTCATGCAACCACATCAGGGGGATGTTGAGCCAATTTCTCTGCGAGACCAAGGGTGTTGGCTCCATCCTGAACGTTGGCAGGGTAATGGACTGACACAGAGGAAACTCATTCTCTTTGTGGCGGTGCATTAACGGGTTCTTCACAGAAGGCCAAGTCCATGGCTGCAGATGCAGATGCTCACGGGGCTGAGGGAGCAGGTCAAACCCTAAGTCCGAGGTGGGTGTTTGCATATTTACATGTCCTCACTGCCATCAAGTCCATTCCAACACACAGGCCCATGGGACTGAGTAAAATGGCCCCCGTGGGTTTCTGAGACTGTGATTCTTTAGAGGAGTAGAAAATCTCCTCTTTCTCCAGAGGAGCGGTTGGTCATTCAAACTGCTGACCTTGAGATTAACAGTCAACTCGTGACCACTCTTGCCGTCAGAATTCTATTTATATACACAAGTATATATATATCCTTTCCCAAAAGAACTCCACATTTTCAAATCATTCTTGACACTCATGGCCTTTTTTCCTCTATAGCCATGCCTTTGGTTGAAACACAGATATAAGAGAAATATTTATCTACTTATAGGGGTACAAAAGGAGCTTTGGTGTAATAGTGTTTGCATGTTGGGCTGCTAACACCAAAGTCAGCACTTTGAAACCACCAGCCACTCCGTGGGAAGAAGAGTCTGTCTACTCCTATAAAGAGTTACAGTCTCAGAAACTCACAGGGACAGATCTACTCTGCCTCATAGGGTCACTATGAGTCAGCATCACCTCCCTGGCAGTGAGGTAGATTTTGGTTTCATAGAGAAACAAGTCAGTCCTGAGCTGCTAAAGACAAGGTTGGCAGTTTGATCCCACCAGCTGCAGAGAAAGAGGAGGCTTTCTATTCCCATAAGGAGCTACAGTTTCAGAAATACCCACAGGGGAAATTTTAACCTCTCCTGTAGGATCAATATGAGTCAGAATCGACTTATCGGTGGTGAGCAAGTGGAGGGGACCCTAAAGAGGTTCCGGTGGACCTTAAGAGTTCTACTAATTGTGCATGCTCTGTAAAATGTAAACCAAGATTTTACTTTTGCAAACATTATTTTTTCTAAACACGTCTAACTGTGAAACTATACTCGCATGCGGGTCTTTGAACCTGGTCAGTGGTCTGGGGAAGTGAAGGGCCCTGACATCCTTTGTTGTTGTTAGTGCTGTCCAGTCATTCTGACATCACAGGGACCTTCTTTGCAACACAAGGCAGCACTGCCCGGTCCTTTGCCAGCCTCAGGGGTAGTATGTTGGAGCCCATGGTTTCAGCTACCGTGGCCTCCAGTTCACCAAGGAGTTTCCTCTTTGTGCTGCTTACTAAACCCGTTTCTGAGGAGTCCATTCCAACTCACGGTGACGCCGTGTGGGTCAGCACCACGGGACCCCACAGAGCTTTCAAAGGCTGGTCGTTCCGATGTCAATCAGCAGGCCTTTCTCCTGAGGGGCCTTGGATTTGAACCGCAAACCTTTTAATCAGCAATGGTTGAGCGCGCTAACTGTTCACATTACCCGGGGACACCCAACCCTTCTTTCCCTCATCGCTTCATAGGTGATCCATCTCCAATCCAAGAGGGCAGAGAAGATAGATAATACAGCCTGAGCTGCGTATGTCAGGTCCAAACTTTTCAGTGTCATGGAACAAATAGCCAAAAAGCCTTGATGAAATGGCTGGGAAAACTCAGTCCAAATCATTCCAATGAAATGAGTAGCGGTGCACTCTTGGGAACTTGCGCTGTGACAGCAGCCACCAGGTAGACCCGGGTAGTCCAGAGCTTTGCCACCCCAAATATGGTCACAGACTAGCAACATCAGGAGCTTGTTAGAAGTGCAAATTATCAAGCCCTACACAAGGTCCACTGAACCAGCGTGTTCAATTTACCAAGACCACCAGCGGATCGGGGTATCTGTGAAAACCAAACCAAACCCATACTCACTGCTGTCCAGTTGAGTCAGACTCAGAGCAGCCCTATGGGCCAGGGTAGAGCTACCACTGTGCATTCCCAAGACTGTAATTCTTTAAAGGAGCAGACAGCTTGTTGTTCTCCTTCAGAATGCCTGCTAATTTAGAACTGCTAGTTTGGTGGTTAGCAGCCCACTGCCTAACTGTTAGGCCACCAGGGCTCCTTTTGTGCTTGTGAGAGTTCGAGCAAATACCATTAGCAACTAGAGAAGAACCTGGAAGAAGAAGAGCAGGGTCAGAACTGTGAGTCAATTTGGTCATTAGCATATTTCTGTGTTTACTTATTCTGTTCCTTCCCTTGTGTATTCAGTCAACAATTCTTCTTTGAACATCACCTCTGAGCCAGGATCTGTGATATGCTAATTAAGTTGGTTTAGGAAAGGGGTCTGCCTTAGGACTCCTGCTTCCTGGCTTTTCCTGCTTCCAGATCCCCTCTCTTTATTTCCTTCCACATTAGAAGCACATCCTTACATGTCAGCTGATCCCTAGTTCAGGACCGGAAGTTACGTGTTGGCATGCATGCTCATAGCTCGCTCAGTGGAAGTGCAAAAAGTCAATTCCTTCAAGAGCCTAGCAAAGTCTTTAAGGTTGGGATGGTGTGAAAAGTGGTGGGGTTGGTGTTAGTTCCCGTTGAGCCCATTCTGCATAGGATGCCTTCATGTGACAGAGTAGAAATGTCCCCATTGGGTTCCCTCGTCTGTCATCGTTACCAAAGGAGCCCCGGGGGGTACTTTAAGGGAAGTGTTGGACTGTCAACCACAAAGTAAGGGGTTCACACCTACCAGCTGCTCCGCAGGAGACAGATGAGACCCTCTCCTCCCATGAAGATTTACAGCCTCAGAATCCCATGATTGGGTCGCTATGAGCCAGGGTTGGTTCCATGACAGACCCAAAGCCCACATTCTATCGAGTTGATTCCAACTCATGGTGATCTTATATACTTGTTGTTGTTGCTGTCGGGTGCCATTGAGTGGTTTCTGACCCAAAGTGACCCTATGCACAACAGAACCAAACACTTCCAGGTCCTGCACCATCATCACATTTGTTCTCTGCCTGAGTCCATTGATGCAGCCACGGTGTCAATCCAGCTCGTTGAGGGCCTTCCTCTTTTGTGCTGCCCCTCCACTTTACCAAGCATGATGTCCTTCTCCAGGCAATATGTCCAACATATTTGGGAGGCAAAATCTTGCCATATATTCTGTCAAGGGCACTCTGGCCTGACTTCTTCCAAGACAGATTAGGTTGTTCGTTTAGTAGTCCATGGCAGGGTAGAATTTTCCCTATAGGTTTCTGAGATATTATGTCTCTATAGGAATAGATAGCTTCATCTTTCTCCCACAGTGAAGCTGGTGGGTTAGAACTGTTGACTTTGCATTTAGTAGCTCTGTGAGTAGCCCGCCATGTCACCAGAGGTCCTTTGCGTTTGATGGCAGTGGGGTGGAATGTTTACAATGGCAAGACCTTTTTCTCATGTGTTGCTACTGACCGCGGTCTAAAGCCCAAGTGTTTAGCCATTGGGCCACCAGGATTCTTCGGGGTAAGGATGTGTTCCTGCCAAAGTTCATGAACACTACACAACAGTGGGGTTGTGGAACTGCTAGGTAGTTTAGCTTAGGGACTGAGGCATCCATTACGCATGGTCAGCAGTCTGAGCCTTTGTCCCATGAACGAGTGGTACACTGCGCATGCTCAAAGGCTCAGGTTCCCAGCCAGGAAGGGGAGGTACACCTGGGTGTGTTCTGCACCTGAATTGGCCCACCAAGGCCAGGTGAATTCAGTTCAGCCAATGAGTTCAACCAGGGTCACCAGCACGCCCCACCTCTGGGAGTAATTTAAAAGGCAGGAGCACAGAGCAGACCTCGTGACTTTCAGGGAAGCTTCTAAGGAGATGCACATTTCTGAAGAGCCCTGCAGGTGCCTTTATAAACCTGAAACTTATTCTAATTCTCATAAAACTCACTTGGATCACAAACTAGGCTTGGAGGTGAATGCTTTCTCATGTGTAGCCAAGGAGCAAGGTATATCTCTATCCTGAGAGATCTCACAGAACCATTGATTGCCCTGGCATGTTTTGGAGTCCTGATGGTGTCATGGTTATGCTTTGTGCAACAGTTTAAAACCACTAGCCACTCCACAAAGGAAAGATGGGGCTTTCTATTCCTATAAAGAGATACATCCTCAGTAACTCACAGGGGAATTCTACCCTGTCCTATAGGGTTGTTATGAGTCAGCATTGACTCAATGGTAGTGAGTGAGTGCCCTGGCAAGTAAGCCTTGGGTATCTACATCGACTCTCAGTTTCTGGTTAGCTTTTCACCACTTCACCCCATGAACTTGAACTGCAGTGGATGAGGGTTGGGAGCTCTGGCTCTGGGGCTGCTTGCTTGAATTTTCACATCATGGCCCTGCCCTTGATGGGACCTTTGACAGTTGGGCAAATGAGCTCAAGCCCGAGTTTCCTTTTCTGCAGCATAGGCTGAGGAAGGAGATGTCTTCTTTCTTGTGTGCTAACTGACTTTTACCAGTTACTATGAATTAGATCTTTCCACGAGGAAGATCAGGGAGAAGGGGGAAGGATGAAGCAACTTGGATAGAGGTGAAGGCAGCGTGAGGGGTCAGAGAGAGTTGAAAGGACCAACCATGTCACCTTTGACTACTCTGAGTGAGGCTGGCTTGGAGTGCAGGAGACGGGGAGAGTGAGGACACGGGCTAAAGGCAGTGCTCATTCATTACTTCCGGGCAGAGTTCAGCCTTTGGCATGTTTGTTGGATGCTGGTGCTGTGTTCATCCAATGAAACTTCAAACTTCTGTCCTCTCATTAACCCTTTGTCTCTCCTTTGTTCACGATTTAGAACTTCTATTCTCGGGTTCTCTTAGAGCTCCAGGAAATCAGAAGTCACAAGTCACTTCTGTTTACAGAGAGGCCCCCAGCATGCAAAGGCAGGAGGGTGTGTTAACAGCACACCGGTCCAGTGGCTGGTCACGCCCATGCAGTACATTCTCCATCCCTTAGCTCAACAAAAGGAAAATCACCAAAGAAAAACATTTTTCTTTTTCATGGATATTTACTTTTTCAGTTCCCCCCACCCACCCATAATCTGTGTGAATTACAATAGAACACGCACACACACACATACACACAATTTTCTGCCAGAATGTGTTACTCCAGTACATTCTACCCTCCTCCCTCACTGCCTCCTACCCTTTTTTCTCCTATCTACTCTCTTCCCATGACACCCAATGGACAGGTAGGGGAATTCAAATTAGACCACAGTCTCAAATGTAGTTTAAAGCTCACTCACGCACTGCTATTGTGCCAGTTCTGACTCATAGTTACAGGATACAACTGTCCTTGTGGATTTCTGAAACAACAATTCTTTGTGGGAGTTGAAAGCTGCCCTTCCTACAGGAATGCAGCAGGTGCGTTTGAACTGCCAACCCTGCAGTTAACAGGCCAATGTGAAGGGATTTTGCCACTTTGCCACCAAGGATCCTAAAGGTAGCATGAGGAGAACATTTATTAAATCTTCCATGGTACACAGGCAAGGGGGAGACCTGAACTACAGCTCTCGGGATTCTTGGTGCCTCGCAGTGGACAGTTCCAGCCGCATCGGATCCAAGCTTCCCAAGATTTGCAGAGCCACCAGCATAGTCTTTGCTCCTCTCCAGGATTCACAATTGCTTCCTGGTTGCTCAGGTATGTAGGAGTTTAGTGGTTCTCTAATGCAATCATCCCATTTTGCAAAGAAGATGCTGATGCCCAGACCGGGGAGAAGATTATCTGAGGCCACTGAGAAGGACACCATCACCTCAAGTCCTTCTGACCCCCCACAAGTTTCTGCCAACAGCACTGAGCTCTGGGTTACCTACTCAGTCTTTTGAAGCCTTAGCCAGCTGATGCAGCTGCCAGTTGGATTGATCAGGGTATGTGACCCAGATCTCCTTAAAACGCGCCCCCCCACCCCCAAATGCAAATTTACTGCCATAGAGTTGATACTGACTCATAAGACAGGGTAGAACTTCCCCTGTAGATTTCTGAGACTAACTTTCAGCCTTTCTCCTGAGAAGTGGCTGGTTGTGTGGTGGTTTAGATCTTGCAGTTAGCAGCCTTTTAGCATGAGAGGTAGGGTCACATTTCTGTTCTGTTCTGATTATGCTCCATTTTCTGAGATGCCAGTGCCGAGGCTCCCCCCCTGCAGGTAGCAGTGAGATTTTTCTCACTAAACTGCGCTGGATGGGAAACTTGGGGCAAGTAGTGCATCGCAGCCAAGGAAGATCTCATTGACAGTGCAGTACTTGAATAAGGCAGGAAGACACTGGAGTGACCATGTGGCGGTGGGGAAAGTGTTCCAGGTAGGAGACAGTCAGTGCAAAAGGCCTTGTGATTGGGTTCTCCAAGCTTCTTCCTGGAACAGCAAGGAGACCAATGTGAGTGGGGCATGACACTCTGTGTAGTGAGGAAAGATGATCACTGTGTGGGCCTCCTGTATGATTGAGAAGCCAAGGGGAATTTTTAAACCCTAAGCCAGATCAATGCTCAAGGAAGCATCAGTCAAGACATCAAATGACACGTTGCATTGGCTAAATGTGCTACAACAGATCTTTTAAAAAGACTGAAGATCAAGGATGTTACTTTGAGGACACTGCCTGATCTTGTGCCAAATCTCGCCATGGTTGTTAGGTTGGAGTCCATTGTTGCAGCCATGGTGTCAGCCCATCTCCTTGATGGTCAGTCTCTTTTCTTGTGGACCTTCAGTTTTACCAAGCATGATGTCCCTTTCCATGGACTGGTCTTTCCTGATAAAATGTAGTAGCTACCAGGTTGGATGTCATGCCTTTAGAACAGTGGTTCTCAACCCTCCTAATGTTGTGACACTTTCATATAGTTCCTCATATGTGGTGCTCCCCCCAACTATAAAATTATTTTTGTTGCTACTTCATAACTATAATATTGCTACTGTGATGAATCGGATGACCCCTGTGAAAGCATTGTTCGCCCCCCCCTCCCCTTGGGGGTCGCGACCCACAGGTTGAGAATCACTGCTCTGGAACATTTTCATCATAGAAGAGAGTTCGGTTGCACAGCTCTGAGTTAGAGGGTGAGACGGGTTATTTGACATTCATTTGCTGATGTGTTTGCGAACCCAGTGGAAACACTCGGGAATGAGCATCTTCTTTAGCCATATTCCTGGATCATTCAAATGCCATCTCCCCTGTGAATGCCTCACTCCGTCCTTGGCTTTCCATACTTGCCATATGAAAACGGGATAATATTCAATACTTAGCATTATATATAACCCAGTATTTGGTAGTCTGCCTCAAACAGATGCGAGTCTCTCTCTTTTTCTACTAATATTTAATTTTGATATGTGAAAACATACAAAGCAAAATCTGTTCCATTTCAACCCTTTCTGGACACAATGTTCAGTGACATTGGTCACACTCTTCATATTGAATTAACATTCTTGTTCTTTCTATTCTAGGTGTTTCTTTTTACTTATTCTCTCTGCCACAACCCTCTCACATATATTTTGAATTATCTGTAGCCCATTTAGATTTGTGCTGATTTTTAAAGACTGCAATACTCAAGGATGCAATCCTTTAAGAGCTAAATTGTTATTTAGTTTAAAGATGACTTCAGGGGACAGTTTCAATTCAAGGTTTGAAGAGTAACTCAGGGTCATAGTCTCTGGGACTCTTCCAGTTAAGTAAGTCTAGATAGTTAAAGAATTTTAAATTATGTTCCACAAGGTTCTTCCTTTCTATCAGCATCCTTAGGAATCATGGTGCTATGGTGCCTGCTAACCTCAAAGTCAATAGTTGAAACCACCAGCCACTCTGCAGGGGAAAGAAAAGGCTTTCTGTTTCCTTAAAGAATAGCAAGCCAGGAAACCACAGGGGGTGTTCTATACTGAGTCAAAATTGACTCCATGGCAGTGAGTTTATGTTGTTAACGAAAAAAGAACACATTTTAATGGGGGCTCTGACAGATAATATAACAATCCATAAATCAATTAGATCAAGCGAGTTTGTACATATGCTGCCACCATCATTTTCTAAACACTATCATTCTACTTGACCCCTTTGATATCAGCTCCTGTTTTTTCCCTCTTTCCTCAACCCTCACACCCTTACTAAATTATATATAAATTAATATCTTTATACACACTGTCTTCTGTGTCCCTCTACCCATATTTCTGTTATTCGGCCCCTAGGCTGTGTGTGTGTGTGTGTTCTAAATCCATCATTGTTATAAGTTCCCTTTTCCTCCCCTTCCCTACACAGCCACCCTGTGCCCTCATGGTATCTGAGTCAGTTCGAGTTGACCAGAGAAGCACATTCATAAACACTCATGTGTCCTAAAAATGCTTTTTAGAAGAATAATTGTATATTAAGAAAACATCCCAGCCCAGTCCAGACCACGTCCATAAGTACGAAATTAACCCATATATCCAATAACAGTTTGTAAATTTTTTTCAGACTTATGCAACACATGCAATGACACCAAGTGCTGGAAGATCACAGGGCAGTCGGTGGAATGTCTTATGGACCCAGTGGAGGTGGAAAGTGGCATGGGTCTCCACATGACTCCTCCCCATTCAAGGCTCTGGCTGCCGTCAATGTAGATCCATGTATCTTGTCAGCAGGAATATCAAGTCATGGGTGTCTCTCACCCCCAGGAAAGAATACAGGAGTTGCCAGAATCCTCAAGAGAAGGCCATGCCCACATTGAGACCTCACTGGCTATGGCCTGAGTGACAGTCTGGACTCCACCCCTATGCAAGATGATGGGAGATTAAAAAGCTACCACTGTATCGCTACTCCCATTGCTGTTCCTGAGGATTTTATCTGTCCTGGATTCCGTGCGTGGTTGCTATATTTTTTATGATTTTTTTTCAGCATCTATCTGTGGTGTCCCTGATCTGAATGCCCTGATGCAGTATCTGTGAGTCTCCTGTGAGCAGGGACTGTGTTCTCTACATCTGGGTCTTCTTAAAGCTTTGCAAAATGTTGTCATTTGAATAACACTCAATAAATATTTGTTGAAGGAATGGCATTGCAGGTGACAGTCAGTACCTATTCTCCCATCAGTTTTATGGTTGGCGGTCTTTTTCCTCTCAGACATATAGCTGAATCATTACAATGTGAGGTTCTGAGCCTGGTTATATTATTGGGACATGTAGTCAAAAGACAAAATATGTTTGCCTAAAGCACCTTTTGAGTATGATGTTTCAATAAAATGAATTGGACAGATCCTGGCAGCAGACATGTTTCAGCCGCTCACAAGCTATGTGGCTTTGAGTAGTGTACCCTAAGCTCTGAATTCAAGGTAAGTAGTTTCAATGGTCAATATGCATGTGAGAGCTGGACAGTGAGTAAGGAAAACTGAAGAAGAAACAATGCATGTGAATGATGTGCAAACAATACCGAAAATCGTCTGGGCTGTCAGAAGAACAAGCAAATCCCTCTTGGAGGAAGCATGGCCAGAATGCCCCTTAGAAGTGAGGATGGCAAGTCTTCATCTCACATCCATTGGACATGCTATCAGGAGAGACTGGTTCTTAAGAAAGGACATAATGCTTATTAAAGTACAGGGGCAGCAGGAGGGAAGAAGACCCTTGATAAGATGGATGTCCACAGTGGCTACAGCAATGGACTCAACATGGACCAACGACTGTGGTGATGACACAAGAGCAGGCAGGGTTTCATTCCGTTGTACAGTTCCGGTCTCTGGTACAAAGGAAAATAATTTGCCCTATCCTGTGGGGTCGAGGCTATTGTGCCTGCTCTGTATTTTGTCCTAAGGTCTTGCAGTGTTGTTCTTTATACAGTGTTGTTGTTACTAGCTGCTTTTCGGTCCAATTGGACTCATAGCGACTCTCATGCATTTCAGAGTAGAACAGTTCCATAGGGTTTTTAAGGCTGTGACCTTTTGGAAGCAGATTTTCAGGCCTACCTTCCTTAGGTATCTCTTGGATTCTGGGTGGGATTTAACTGCCGACCTCCTGGGTGCTAGTCAAACACTACCCAGGGAGTCCTCCCACTGAATAGTGTGAGTGCATTCCCACCTAGGGTGCTCCTCTTCCAGTACTTGTTTGGACGGTATTATCTTTTGATCCACAGGGTTCCATGGACTCATTCTCAGTAGTACATCATCAGGTCTTTCTTCCCAGTGTGTCCTAGCTTGGATGCTCTGGTGAAGCGTATCCAGAGTGGCTTGCTCTGGTTATAATCGTAGCTGGTGACACCGCTTACAGCAATCACAGCTATAGACAAATGACAACATGATGACAAACTGACAGATGGGTGGCAGCCTAGGGAAGGAATGATCAACACAACACAACCTGAGTGGAAATCGAGCTATGGAGTCTCTGAGAGTCCAGGTTTTTCGTCCTGGCACAGCCTGGGGCAGGGCCTGGAGCCAGGAACTGTGGCTGCTGGGGTGAGGACCCCCAGCTTCCCCACTTGGCATTCCCTCCCCAAACACAGCTGGCAGCCTGTGGGAATTGTCTTTCCCCTTGCACATGACGGCACTGACGAGCATAACACAACCCTGCTGGTGGTTAATGACTGGTGACATTTTGAGGCCGCTGCCCACCTTTGGTTGAGGGAATTTGCCAATGCTCGGAAGTTGTTGGGCTCAAACGAAATGCAACCCCTGCAGGCAAGCACTGAGTCAAGTGCACGAGGTGTGGGGCACTCTGACATCCACGTGTGACCGTGAAAAGCAGGCTGCGGAGCAGTGGTGGCTGCTGAGGCTCCTTTCTCCTGGCATTACTGGTGTGCTGAAATGGCGGGCTAATTTGCCATGGAAAGCAGGGTTTCATGGGAACTTGAGGATTAAGAATCCACATGCCTGCAATCAATATTGTATGTTCATCGTATAATTTACTTTGAAAGGGAGACGACACAGTTCTCCGAATTTTTGGGTGAAGTAAACCACTTTTCCAATGGAGTAAGTGGATTTCTGTGTTTATAAATCATGCCCACCACTTGGGAGTGCAGAGGAGGATATGGGAGGATGGTAAAGAAGAGCAGCAGGAGAGGACCTGAAGACCTCATGTTTCCTCAGGGTCAGGGGCCAGGCGAAACCAAAGTCCCTGGAACACCACTGTCTCTCTGGAATGGTATTAGCACAGCTTGTTATTTGCATACTGTACTGAGTTCATTCTGACTGGCAGCGCCCCTATAGGGAAGAATAAACATGCCCCAGTGACTCTCTGAGACTATAATTTTTTACTCAAATAGAAAGCCTCATCTCTTTTCCATGGAGGAACTGGTGGATTCAGAACTGCTGACCTGGTGGTTAGCAGGCCAACACCGAACCTACTATACCACCAGGACATTTCTGTTTAGCCTAGAGACTTTCAAATGGATAGAACAAGACCCGTCCCAACCCTGTTCACGGCAATCAAACCCCCTTTCTGTGAAGTCCCCACTACGTTCTGTGAAGTTCACCAGTTTCTCCGTGTGTGTGTGTGTCTGTATGTGTGAGAGAGAGTTATAAAAACAGGAACTTTGACCTCTTTTTAGAACTCTTGCAATTCCAGGGCTTGCTCAACAAAGCACGAATCCCCAGTGTCTTCAACCTGACTTGTCCCATGTGGAAATACACATTGGGTTTCCAGACACACTGTGCTAATGAGTGAGTGGACACTACTGTGCTATCTAAACAAACCCTGTGTGACAGGGCTGCACCTGCCTTACTTAATTGAATAACCAGAACCGTTTTCTAAAATAGGTAATATCAACTTAATCTCCCTGCCATCGAGTCACTGCTGATGCATAGCGACCTTGTAGGAGAGGGGAGAATTGCCCCCATGAGTTTCTGAGCCTGTAACTCTTGACAGGAGTAGAAAGCCTCATCTTTCCCTCACTGAGTGCTGCTGTTTTCGAACTGCTGAGTTTAAGGTTAGGGACACAATGTGTAACCCACTACACCACCAGGAGATGCTTGTGTCAACTTTCTATATACAAAAATGAAATGTCGCCAGGTCCGATGCCATCTTCATGGTCACTGCTGTATGTGAGTCCAAAGTTGTGGGCCAATACATCTCAAGGAGAATCGCCTGCATATCCAATGACACATCCCCGCACCAAACCCAATTTCCTTTTCTACTGATCAGCCTTGCTTAATGACTTGGCCAAAGTGATCAAGCATAAATCCTCACAGCCTCCCTTGCCAGGCACAGTGTGGTTTCCGAGAGCAGTGTTTCTTCTACAATGGGAGTGCTCATGCTTTTGCCACACTCGGCAGATTCTATGAATATTTTGACTTTTTTTTTAACTTATTTGATCATAGAGCATGTTTCCCTTTTCCCTTTGTATGAGATGACAAAATTTCACTCACTTCCTAGTCATCCAAGGAAAGAGTAAACTTCCCTACCCTGCCAGCGAAGGGCTTGGCCAATAGAATAAAAGTGGAAGGAGTTGTGTGCCACTCTCGATCAGATGTTTTAAGAGAAATGGTCCTTTTGTTGCTTACCTATCCTTCCAGAGGAAGGAACCCTGGTAATATAGTGGTTATGCATTGGGCTCTTAACCTCATGAGTCACACACATGCAAGTCTTTCCATTTCAAAGCCTGATTGTTCCCCTGCACAAAGCTAACAGAGATAAGCAACAACTGCTTGTAGGCTGGAAAGATTGCCTGAACATAGTGTACTTTGGGGATTTCTTACTGCCAGGGGAAATGCAGGCGATGTGGCAGGTGACGGTCCTTGTATCTCTCAGCTGCCAATCAGAGGCAGGTTTTGAGCCTTCAGTCAGGGCCACTGAAGGAAGTGGCTCATGGTGCTGCTGCCATAGTCTATCCCAGATCAAGCCCTCTGAGGTGCTGGGTTACAGAGTTTTGGATTGGCACTCAGTGAGGGCTGCTTCAAAGCCCCTTCCTTTCTTAAACTTACTCCTGCAACCACATTCTTTCTGAAGGTCCTTGTCAGTAAGCCGAAATCCCAACCAATTTGCTAAGTCAGGACAAAATACAAAATTGATGGTACCCAGAGACTTTAAACCACCTACAACCTTTTAGACCATGTCAACAGATCATCTATAGCCTCAACTGCAGAAACATTTCACTAAATCCTCTCTGTTTCTCCACAAAGATTAGGAATGCCCTTCTATCTTTTAAAAACAGATATTGGTCTGGCACCACTTCGGTTCCAGCCGAGGTAGTGGATTCCCCTGTGCTAAGCTCTAGAGAGGATCACTTAATCTTCATTCAAGATATATGTCATGAGGACTGTAGATCATGCAGGGACTGCACAATCCCTCTGTGTCGGCAGCGGGTGCATCACAGCCTGGCCCATTGGGAAGAGAGACGGACCCATGGCAATTATAAGGCAAGATGCTGAGGGTGCTGGGGTGGTCTAGGGATACAGGAAAGGAACAATTGGGCATGGAGGCAATTATGAAGGGTTCTTTTTTCCCCTGGACCAAACCCATGCCAGTTGCCATGAAGTTAACTCTGATTCATAGGGACTCCTTTGGGCCAGAGTAGAACGACATTCTGTTGTTTTTTTCTATAACTGATTTTGTAGTTGTTGTTTGAAATGCAGCACCAGGCCTTTCTTCGGAGACACTTCTGTCTGGGCTTGAAGCTCCAACCTATGAGTTAGTAACCCAGTATGTTAACCAACTGCACCACCCAGGGACTCCTCCATGTGACTAAAGAATGACTTAAGGACATCCCCCACAGACCCAAACCAAAACCAAATCCACTGCCATGGGGTTGACCTCATATATGGCACAATAGACTGCCTCTGCTGATTTTCAGAACTGCACATCTTTACTGGAGCAGAAAACGCTCATCTTTCTCCCAAGGAGTAGCGGGTGGGTTTGAACCATTAACTTTGCCATTAGCAGCAGCCCAACTCTTAACCCAATATACCACCAAGAGTGGTTCAATTTGGAAAAATAGTATGTGATCATCTATCTATGAAGGGAAACCCCTCTCATAGAGTGCACTTACACAAATGAGAAAGAAATGAGTCCCCAAATGCCCGTCTTAATCAACAATCTGGGGAAGGGTGTTCTGGGAAGCAGCTTTCAAATGTGGCTGGAGATTATAAAATTAATCAACCTAATCCCTGTTTTAAAGAGCCCTGGTGGTACAATGGATAAGGACTGGGTGGCTAAACAAAAGGCTGGTAGTTTGAACCTACCCATGGGCTCTAAAGGGGAAAAGACCTGACGAGCTGTTCCCATAACGATCTCAGCCTAGGACACCTTTGGGGGCAGTTCTACTCTGTCCTGTAGGGTCACTATGAGCTGACATCAACTTAAAGACACACAGCACGTTTGACTCTACGTCATTTGTTGATAGAGTTTGTGCAGAGCTTTCTGAGTAGAAAACAGACTCAGGGGCATCTGACATCAACCAGCAACAGTCTCTTTCCTTGAGAAAGACTGTGGAAAGGGATGAGGAGGGAGCTTCCAAAAGCGTGTGGAAAAATGATACGAAAAAATAATGGAATTTTGCCATGAGCTTTTTGAAGCTCTCTTCATGAGAGCTAGTCCTCCATGGAGCTTTCTAGAAAAGTGAAACACGAAGGAAGAGGCTGGTAAGTCCGACTGAACAATTCCAGGGGAGAATGGGTCTTGACTCAGAGTACTTGAGCATTCTGGCTTATTCCTCCAAATAGCAAATCAGACTAGACCAGGTTCTGAGACTCAGGGAAGGCAAATAAGACACAACAGGCCCATGATTCAGACTTATGGGGAAAGTCACACTGGAGAGGGAAGGCCTCTTTACCTTGTGTGCCTGACAAGTGTCTCATTTGCCTCATCTAAAACCCAGCCCTGCAAAAAAGGCTAACAGTACCAGCTTCAAACTTGTGTTTGAATCTTGTCTCTGTCACTTATTAACTTAGCCACCTTAAATCCCTTCCTCTAGTTTTCCATCTGTAAATGAGGCACAGTTCCAATCATAGGGCCTTCAGTAAATGGCTATTATTAGCTAGGCATGCACTCCTGTTTTCTAGGCGAGAGTTCTCAGCCAGGTTTTTGTGGGAGCTTGTTCTTCAGGGTATTGTCATAGATGAGTGTGTCACCCAGATTCCTCTCAGGGCCAAGAGACTGATTTCCCCAGCTGCTGAGACAGCCACTGATAGAAACGGTCCCAGCTGTCTGGCCCCTTTTAGGATTGCCTCAGCTGATGAGAGCTCATCCAAGGTCTGCTCCTTCCCCAAACTAACCTTCATCCAACGACTTGTCAATGTAGGGGTATAAATGGCATAGTGGAGGCATTTGACCCCCCTGTAACTTCACAAAAGGCAATGGAGGAAAATCAAGATAAACAGCCCAACGCTGATTCCTATGAGACAGAGATCAAAATGCCTCCACCCTCCTTTCTTTTCACAGTTTCTGACACCAACCATCCCTACCATGACACTCTCTTCTTCTCTGCTGGGTTTGATAATCCTTAAGTGGCAATGGCCACACAGAACTCGCAAACAATACTTATGATTCTGGGATTAATTGGGGACCTAGCAGATGACAATTCAGGATCAGAAATGTCTGGGGATATAGTTCTTCAGTCAGGACAGTCTCTTCCCAGTGG